>NC_086000.1:37446393-37761393 GCF_030014385.1 Trichomycterus rosablanca | reverse complement strand
TACACACACACACACACAGTTATACACACACACACACAGTTTATACACACTCTCAAACAGCTTCTTAAGTACTGTAACGTCGCTCTGTAACACACACACAGTTTAAATATATATATATATATATATATATATATATATATATATATATATATATATATATATATATATATACACACACACACACTGCATACATAAACGTATAAAACAGATGTGATTATAGATGTAGATGATTTTGGATCTGATGTTGTACTGAAATGTCTCGTGTTTCTCCTCAGTTTCTCCTCACACTGTGTGTGTGACAGACGTGTGTGTGTGAAAGCGTTCGGGGCCGAATACTTTTCAGGTCACAGTATTTTTAAAACAATACCTTGTCAGACCTCTTCAGGCTGTTTTCTGACTCCACCCAGGATTTCTGGAAAATCACAGACAGGATTAGTAATGGCACACCATACTCAACCAGTTTATGTTCAACTCTGTGTGTGTGTGTGTGTGTGTGTGTGTGTGTGTGTGAGTGTGAGTGTGAGTCCTCACCCTGAAAGCATCCATCAAATCAGGTTGATCTAGAACTTCAGAGAATGTGGCTAGAACTGGACTGCAGATCAGATCTAGAAAAGATTCAGCATTAGGACGTGACACTGAACACACCACACACTGCACGTCCACCACTGACATTCATTCATGGTTTTATCACTGATTTATCCTGGTCAGGGTCACGGTGGGTCTGATTCACTGGGTGAGAGGTAGGAAACACCTCAGACAGGTCACCAATCCATCACAACACCCCCCCCCCCCACACACACACACAGGGAAAGTGTGTGTTTATTATCTCCAGTTATCCTGACTGCATGTTTTAAACTGTGGGTAGAAACCCACACAGACATGGGGGAGAACATGCAAACTTTACAGAGAAAGGACTAGGAATCGAACCCAGGTGTGTCTGAAAACCAAGCGCACTCTCGACACAGAGCATTTCCCATCATCCTACACTCCTGAGAAGAGGGCATGTCTAAATTCTTAGATCCCTTACAATGCTCTTATCAAAATCCTGTCTACTGAGGCAGCTGATCAGGTAGGTGTAGGGAGCAGGGCGGGGCACTCCCATATACATTGAAATCAAGTGATGGAACCTCAGTGCTGAGCAGGATGGAAATCACCCCACAGACCTTAAACATCCATACCTGCGTTCTGCATGGTGACCCTGTCCAGCAGGAGCGTATCAGCCAGAAGCTGCCTGTACAGAACCAGCAGGTGAAGCAGGGACAGGCAGCCGACCATGGTGTCAGGAAGCAAGCTGAGGAACACATGAGGAACACACAAGGAACTCATGATAAACACACGAGGAACACACAAACACTTGAGGAACACACGAGGAACTTATTAGGAACTCATGCGGAACACATGACGAACACACGAGAAACTCACAAGGAACTTATGAGGAACACATGAGGAACACATGAGGAACACACAAGGAAAACACGAGGAACACACAAGGAACACACAAGGAACACATGAGGAACACACAAGGAAAACACGAGGAACACACACACATGAGGAACACACAAGGAACACACTAGGAACTCATAATGAACTCATGAACACACAAGAAACTTATGATGACCACATGAGGAACACACGAGGAACTTATGATGAACTCATAATGAATTCAAGAGGAACACACAAGGAACTAATGAGGAACACACTAGGAACACACAAGGAACACACAAGGTATTCATGAGGAACACATGAGGAACACACGAGGTACTCACAAGGAACACATGAGGAACTCATAATCAACTTATGAGGAAAACCTGAGGAACTTATGAGGAACTCATGAGGAACACACAAGGAACTCATGAGGAACACATGATCAATCTACGGACAAGTCTGATTATCTGGGATGAGTGAAGGGAGGTAGGGATTTGGCGGTAGAAATAAGGACCTGTGTTTTGAGTTCTGATCTCCTGATACACGTGGTGAATCTGGCACTCAGGTTCTGTGTTCCATATTCCACATTTGCATTTTTCTCTCAGATCTGGAACGTCGTACCTGTTGCTGCGCCGCCACACCCACACCAGCGATGGTGCTAATTTGTAAAATAGCGACTGAGTGTGAAGGGGAAATAGCTTGTTTACACCCAGCTGCTGTAAGAACGTTGCCAGTTTTATACCAGCTCATTAAACTTTCACCTGAAGAACGATGAGGTTCACTGTGACTCACGGACCGGAGGAACCACACAGACCAACCTAATAACCAGCAATTATCGTCCAGATCCTCCCTTTGTTTACTAATGTTCCTCTAATATCTCTGCTTATATAAGTGTTATATATACCATCGACATCAACTACACCTACACCCACATCAACTACATCATCTACATCAACTACACCTACATCTACATCAACTACATCATCTACATCAACTACGTCTACATCTACATCAGCTACATCTACATCAACTACGTCTACATCAACTATACCTACACCTACATCTACATCAACTACACCTACATCAACTATACCTACACCTACATCTACATCTACTACACCTACATCAACTACACCTACATCAACTACATCATCTACATCAACTACACCTACATCAACTATACCTACACCTACACCTACATCAACTATACCTACATCTACATCAACTATACCTACACCTACATCTACATCAACTACACCTACATCAACTACACCTACATCAACTACATCATCTACATCAACTACACCTACATCAACTATACCTACACCTACATCAGCTACATCTACATCAACTATACCTACACCTACATCTACTACACCTACATCAACTATACCTACACCTACATCTACATCTACTACACCTACATCAACTACACCTACATCAACTACACCTACATCAACTATACCTACACCTACACCTACATCAACTATACCTACATCTACATCAACTATACCTACACCTACATCTACATCAACTACACCTACATCAACTACATCATCTACATCAACTACATCTACATCAACTACGGCTACATCTACTACACCTACATCTACATCAGCTACATCTACATCAACTACGTCTACATCAACTATACCTACACCTACATCTACATCAACTACACCTACATCAACTATACCTACACCTACATCTACATCTACTACACCTACATCAACTATACCTACATCAACTATACCTACACCTACATCTACATCTACTACACCTACATCAACTATACCTACACCTACATCTACATCAACTACGTCTACATCAACTATACCTACACCTACATCTACATCAACTACACCTACATCAACTATACCTACACCTACATCTACATCTACTACACCTACATCAACTATACCTACATCAACTATACCTACACCTACATCTACATCTACTACACCTACATCAACTATACCTACACCTACATCTACATCAACTACACCTACATCAACTATACCTACATCTACATCAACTATACCTACACCTACATCTACATCAACTACACCTACATCAACTATACCTACACCTACATCTACATCAACTACACCTACATCTACATCTACTATACCTACACCTACATCTACATCAACTACACCTACATCAACTATACCTACACCTACATCTACATCAACTACACCTACATCTACTACACCTACATCAACTATACCTACACCTACATCTACATCAACTACACCTACATCAACTATACCTACACCTACATCTACATCAACTACACCTACATCTACATCTACTACACCTACATCAACTATACCTACACCTACATCTACATCAACTACACCTACATCAACTATACCTACACCTACATCTACATCAACTACACCTACATCTACATCAACTATACCTACATCTACATCAACTACACCTACATCAACTATACCTACACCTACATCAACTACACCTACATCTACATCAACTATACCTACATCTACATCTACATCAACTACACCTACATCAACTATACCTACACCTACATCAACTACACCTACATCTACATCAACTACACCTACATCTACATCAACTACATCTACATCAACTATACCTACACCTACATCAACTACACCTACATCTACATCAACTATACCTACATCTACATCTACATCAACTACACCTACATCAACTACATCATCTACATCAACTACATCTACATCAACTATACCTACACCTACATCTACATCAACTACACCTACATCTACATCAACTATACCTACACCTACATCTACATCAACTACATCTACATCTACATCAACTATACCTACATCTACATCAACTACATCTACATCTACATCAACTATACCTACATCTACATCAACTACATCTACATCAACTATACCTACATCTACTACATCTACATTTACATTAACTCCATCTATAACAACTCCATCAATATAAACCTACACTAATCATTTGCAGTGGTGTTGCTGATAGTGGTTGCCAGGTTCTAGATTTTCACTCCTAATTGAGTTACACTGTAGGCGCAGATTCAGGTTTGATTTTAGTTTTATTGAGTCTGATCTCTTATTTTTATTAGAAGTCTGTGTTTGTGTGGGTGTGTATGAGTGAAACATGCTTTATTATTTTTGACATGGTACCTGAGCTGGTCTCTGACGCGTGTGTTTGGAGATCTGAGCTTGATGATGAGTTTGGGCAGTTTCCTGGACATCAGCATCTGCTGGAGAACACCGGTGGACGTACCTGAGGAGAGAAGATTCGAATCTTGATGTGGAAATATGACAGGTCAGAATTCAGCGGTAAATCATGCTACCCCACTACCGCTGAGATCCAGGGTTCGAATCTCTGTGGTGCTATCAGTCAGTCGGGTGTCTACACAGCCGTGATTGGTTATGGCTGCAGGAAGGGGAGGGTGACCAAACAGCCTAGTTACTGGGAGGTGCACGGAGCAGTTGAAAACCACCCCAAGTGTGTGTGTGTGTGTGTGTGTGTGTGTGTTACCTCGTCTAGTTGTGCCATCAATATCAGTTTCTCCTTCATATGGAGTCCCTCCATGTATAGTGAGCTCCTGTGTTCTACACACACACACACACACACACACACACACACACACACACACACACACTATAAGTTGTAGTAGCGGCCCTGGATCATCCACTGCCAGGGCCAAACTGTGAATCTCTAAAAAGCTGTTTTATTTACTGCACTGTGTTCTGTATTCTATTCTAAATTCCCAACAATCCTGTTGCACCTGCTACATTTATATTATAGAAATACACACACTGCTGTGTCATCACCATGTTAGAGTGCCTGCAGTGCTAAGAATGAGCCACCCAAATAATATCTGGTCACTGGGGGTCCTATACGGGTCTCTTTTTCATTGCTGAATTAGGGAAAGTGTACAGAGCAACAGCTGGCCTACAGTCAGTAATTGTATACCCACAAATAATCAATACGTGTATAGAACAGACAGGTGTTCCTAATAAAGTGCTTAGTGAGTTTACGTATTTTATTTAGTCACCCAAACAATCCCTCCACTGATCCGTGTGTGTGTGTGTGTGTGTGTACCTCGGTGGTATGAGCACTCCATTCTCATCAAACAGTTTAAGGAAGGCCCAACCACAGCTCAGATCTCCCCTCTCTCCTGTGGACTAACACAGATCCCACAGTCAGAGATCAGACACCTCATCAAAGCTGGTTACGCACTGTGTGGCCGAAAGTATATGGACACCTCATTTTCCAAATATGGCCTGATCTTTGCGGCTATAACAGCCTCCACTCTTCTGGGAAGGCTTTCAATTGAAAAAGAAAGAACTGTCGTTCCAGTTCATCCTAAATGTGTTTAAACGGCTCTGTGCAAGGCAGTACTTTAACCACTGAGCTAAAGTACTGGACTAGTAATCAGAAGGTTGCTGGTTTAAGCCCCACTGCTGGGCCCCTGAGCAAGGCCCTTAACCCTCAATTGCTCGAATCATGTTTAGTCATAATTGTAAGTCACTTTGGATAAAAGTTGGAACAGGTAAGAGCCTTCCCCAAACCAAAACATTTTATACACCTTAATAATTAGTTATTAATTAATATTTAGTAGGGGTGTCCGGATACTTTTGGCCGTACTGTGTGATTATAACTGTGGGACAGGAGTTACGTTTCTGATGTAGGTGACGCCGAGCTCGAACAGGACGCCCAGATCAGCAGAATCGGAATCACAGCGGAAAAAACAATCTCCATCCAGCAGAGACGGCAGCAACCCACTCATCTAAACAGAGAGGTGAGACGAGTGTTAAACACACACACACACACACACTCACACACTCACACACAGAAAACTAACTGTACATGGTTTTGTCATTACAAAGACATTTCACTCAACAATATTTAATATCTGCAATCCAGTTACATAATGCTGAGGAATGTGTGTGTGTGTGTGTGTGTGTGTGTGTGTGTGTGTACCCGAGGTGAGAAGCTCCATGTTTTTGGGTTGGTTGGACTGTACGTGGCTCTCACTGTGTGTATGTTACTCAAAACCTGCAGAAGAAACACACAGAAATAAAATGTCATCATTAAATATAAAAATATAAATATATAAATTAGTTTATAAAGCAGGAAAATCTTTAATAAAATAAAAAAAATTAATAAAATTAATAAAAATATATTATAACATTTAAATGCATTTAGATGTTTTAGTGATTTGCACTTTGTGAAATTGAATACTGGGTTCAGTCCAGCGTAAACATGAGAACGATGCAGCTGAGTGATCAGAGTTTAAACATTTACGTCTAAACACACACACACTGATAACAGCCTGCTCATGAATATTCAATTTCAATTCAATGTTTAGTGTCTGTGTAGTGTGTGTATGTATTAAGCACATGTGCATAGTGTGTGTATAAAGCATGTGTGTATAGTGTGTGAGTTTGTACAAAGCACATGTGTGTAGTGTGTGTGTTTGTGTATAAAGCGTGTGTATGTGTGTGTATAAAGAACACGTGTGTATGTGTGTATAAAGCACACGTGTGTAGTGTATCTGTGTATACAGCGCACATGTGTAGTGTGTGTGTGTGTGCGTATAAAGCACACGTGTGTAGTGTATTTGTGTATACAGCGCACGTGTGTAGTGTATTTGTGTATAGAGCGCACGTGTGTAGTGTGTGTATGTGTGTGTATAAAGCACACGTGTGTAGTGTATTTGTGTATACAGCGCACGTGTGTAGTGTATTTGTGTATACAGCGCACGTGTGTAGTGTGTGTATGTGTATACAGCCCACGTGTGTAGTGTATTTGTGTATACAGTGAGTGTGTGTATGTGTGTATAAAGCACACGTGTGTAGTGTGTGTATGTGTGTATACGGCGCACGTGTGTAGTGTGTGTGTGTGTATAAAGCACACGTGTGTAGTGTATTTGTGTATACAGCGCACGTGTGTAGTGTATGTGTGTGTATAAAGCACACGTGTGTAGTGTGTGTGTGTGTATAAAGCACACGTGTGTAGTGTATTTGTGTATACAGCGCACGTGTGTAGTGTATGTGTGTGTATAAAGCACACGTGTGTAGTGTATTTGTGTATACAGCGCACGTGTGTAGTGTATGTGTGTGTATAAAGCACACGTGTGTAGTGTATTTGTGTATACAGCGCACGTGTGTAGTGTGTGATTGTGTATGTACAAAGCACGTGTGTATAGTGTGTGTATGTGTGTGTATAAAGCACACGTGTGTGTGTATGTGTGTATACAGCGCACGTGTATAGTGTGTGTATGTGTGTGTATAAAGCATGTGTGTGTAGTGTGTGAGTGTGTATGTACATAGCACGTGTGTATAGTGTGTGTGTATAAAGCATGTGTGTGTTGTGTGTTGTGTGTTTAAAGCACACGTGTAGCGTGTGTGTGTAGGGGTGTATAAAGCACATGTGTGTGTAGTGTGTGTGTGTATATAAAGCATGTGTGTATAGTGTGTGTGTATAAAGCATGTGTGTGTTGTGTGTTGTGTGTGTGTGTGTGTTTAAAGCACACGTGTAGCGTGTGTGTGTAGGGGTGTATAAAGCACATGTGTGTGTAGTGTGTGTGTGTGTGTATATAAAGCAAGTGTGTATAGTGTGTGTGTATAAAGCATCTGTGTGTTGCGTGTGTGGGTATAAAGCACACGTGTAGTATATGTGTGTGTGTGTAGAAAGCGCACATATAGTGTGTGTATAAAGCATGTGTATGTAGTGTGTATGTGTGTGTATAAAGCACGTGTGTGTGTGTGTGTGTGTGTGTGTGTATAAAGCATGTGTGTGTAGTGTGTGAGTGTGTATGTACATAGCACGTGTGTATAGTGTGTGTGTATAAAGCATGTGTGTGTTGTGTGTTGTGTGTTGTGTGTGTGTGTGTGTGTGTTTAAAGCACACGTGTAGCGTGTGTGTGTAGGGGTGTATAAAGCACATGTGTGTGTAGTGTGTGTGTGTGTGTGTATAAAGCATATGTATGTAGTGTGTGTGTGTATATAAAGCATGTGTAGTTAGTGTGTGTGTACAAAGCAAGTGTGTATAGTGTGTATGAATAAAGCATCTGTGTTGCGTGTGTGGGTATAAAGCACACGTGGAGTATATGTGTGTGTGTAGAAAGCGCACATATAGTGTGTGTATAAAGCATGTGTATGTAGTGTGTATGTGTGTGTATAAAGCATGTGTGTGTGTGTGTGTGTGTGTGTGTGTGTATGAAGTGTGTGTTTTTGCTACCTGAGTTCCGTTAAAGGCACAAAACCGGACGTGGCGGCTCAGGACCCGCAGCCCCACGCCTGGAGGCGGGATCATTCTACAGCTCCAAAGAGTCACGGTCAGACACACTCGAGATGGACGAGGGTAAACCTAAACACACACACACACACACACCCACAAACGTGGGTAAGTCACCAGTCTACCTATAAACTCACCTCTAATTGCACTGTAGGCTCCATAAACCAGCAGGAATGTGTAAATGTGTTTGTGTGTGTGTGTGTGTGTGTGTGTGTGTGTGTGTGTGTGTGTGTGTGAGTGTGTTACCTTGCCTGTATCTGGGTTCAGCTGGAGGTCTTTAAAGCACAGCTCTGATTGGCTGAGTCTGGGTTGGATGTAATGACTGGCTCTGTAGGACGAGCCTGCATGTGACACACAAAGACCATAAAATACGACCAGCAAATGATCCAGATTCTGGATATCAGAGCTCTGAGGACAGAAAGACAAGTAATACTCATCCGATATTTACATTTACATTTTTAGCATTTAGCAGACGCTTTTATCCAAAGCGACTTACAGTACTGTGAGAGTACACTGTATAAGCAATTGAGGGTTAAGGGCCTTGCTCAGGGACCCAACAGTGGCAACTTGGTGGTGGTGGGGCTTGAATCGGCAACCTTCTGTTTACTAGTCCAGTACCTTCACCACTGAGCTATCACTGCCCTCAGACCGTCAAGGGCCTGTTTACATCTTTCAGTACCACGTCATTCATGTAAATTTTGCCCCATGTGACCTGATATATAATATAATACGATTATATTTTTATCATTTTGGGTGATCTGGTGGCGGAGCTGTCTGATACTCTGGCCCAAATTGAGACTTGTGTCCCAGTCAGGTGCTTTAGAGACACAACTGGCCATTTCTGCACAAGCAGTGGAGGAATACAAAGAATCTAGCGGGATCCTCTATACACCGATCAGCCATAACATTAAAACCACCTCCTTGTTTCTACACTCACTGTCCATTTTATCAGCTCCACTTACCATATAGAAGCACTTTGTAGTTCTACAATTACTGACTGTAGTCCATCTGTTTCTCTGCATGCTTTGTTACCCACCACAGGACCACCACAGAGCAGGTATTATTTAGGTGGTGGATGATTCTCAGCACTGCAGTGACACTGACATGGTGGTGGTGTGTTAGTGTGTGTTGTGCTGGTATGAGTGGATCAGACACAGCGGCGCTGCTGGAGTTTTTAAACACCTCACTGCTGTCACTGCTGGACTGAGAATCGTCCACCGACCAAAAATATCCAGCCGACAGCGCCCCGTGGGCAGCGTCCTGTGCCCACCGATGAAGGTCTAGAAGATGACCGACTCAAACAGCAGCAATAGATGAGCGATCGTCTCTGACTTTACATCTACAAGGTGGACCGACTAGGTAGGAGTGTCTAATAGAGTGGACAGTGAGTGGACACGGTGTTTAAAAACTCCAGCAGCGCTGCTGTGTCTGATCCACTCATACCAGCACAACACACACTAACACACCACCACCATGTCAGAGTCACTGCAGTGCTGAGAATGATCCACCACCTAAATAATACCTGCTCTGTGGGGGGTCCTGTGGGGGTCCTGACCATTGAAGAACAGGGTGAAAGGGGGTAACAAAGCATGTAGAGAAACAGATGGACTACAGTCAGTAATTGTAGAACTACAAAGTGCTTCTATATGGTAAGTGGAGCTGATAAAATGGACAGTGAATGTAGAAACAAGGAGGTGGTTTTAATGTTATGGCTGATCTGTGTATATGTTGGGCTCTTTGTGTGAATCCGGACCGTGACCACTTCCTCAGAATTAGTACACCTCAGCAACTAAACAAACTGAACTTCAATGACCAGAAGGATGTGGGGTCAGATCCCAAAGCTTCTACATTCCACGTTCTTTTATGTCTGTCCTGGAGGCCCAGCACCTTGCAGAACCCTTTTTTGGGTGAATTTTTTGCAACGGTGTTGTTCCACTTTTATAAATTATCGTTTGGTTCATATTTGGGGCCACACCTGGAGCCTCGGTGGCGAGATGTGACCCGCCCCATTACAGAAACATTGATTAAATTGTCTTCCAGGTTAAAAAATGTGCTCTGCAGAGCGGTGGGTCTTCAGGACTAGAAATGAAAACACTTGATCTGTTGCACTGAAGCTGTGAGGATAGAAAAGCTCGAGTGGTCACCACTGACCTTCTCCTAGGAGTTTGGATAAAGTGGAGGGTCTGAAGCCTGGAGGAATCGCTCCCATGGCTGAGAGCACGTCTGTAGCATCAACCTGCAGAGAAAACCAGGGTGGTTACGTCCCAAACCGCACTCAACACAAAAGTAATCATCCCTTTCGGTATTATCTAACACCCAATTCTGTCTGATACATTTATATTACAGTGTAATGACATCCTGATCCATACCAAGAAGTTCAAACATTCCCTTAAAGCAGGGGTGTCAAACTCATTTTCACCGAAGGCCACATCTGCATTATGGTGGCCCTCAAAGGGCCGATTGTACCGTATCCTGCTGTGATTGAGCTGCCTTTTAAGTCTTGGACAATTTGTTGTTTTTCTTAGAGGATAAATTCTGTGTTTGGTGTCAAAACGTCAAATTTATCCTGTATATTTATAACGTATATCTACATTTATATTGTCCTCCTTTACCACAGACACGCCTCATAACACAAGAGACGCGCCGCTTTCTCTTCCTGAAGCACGAACTCGTTTTCACTTTCACATCTTTCATTAAATTTCCTCCTTCTGCTTCAATTTTCTCTTCTCGTACATTTTGGGATTATTTGTAAATATTTCTCAATATCACGCTGATGTAGAAACGCTGCCATCCAGTGGCGGGATGCGAGATAAAGTCACAACATCGACATGCATTGTGGGAGATGAAGTTTATGTAGGATTTTACTGCATATTTTAAGACGATCGTATTGGACAGATGTGGCCTAGAAGACCTATCATCCTGACGCTGGACAGTTGTGGCCTAGTGGTTAAGGTATTGGACTAGTAATCCAAAGGTTGCTGGTTCAAGCCCCACCACTGCCAGGTTTCCACTGTTGGGCCCTTGAGCAAGGCCCTTAACCCTCAATTGCTTAGCCAGTATACTGTCACAGTACTGTAGGGTCCGCTTAATGCTGAAAATGTAAATGTGATAACCTTTTATTATTGTAAACAAAGAAGACGTGTCTGCAGTCGTAGCCTAGCAGTTAAGGTGCTGGACTGGTAATCAGAAGGTTGCTGGTTTAAGCCCCACCACTACCACTGCCAGGTTGTCACTGTTGGGCCAACCAAGACCCTTACACGCGGTACACGTTCAGAAGTGTAGATTCCAATCGGAATCGCTAAAATACAAACGCCAACCAACCCAACCCTTGGACTAGCGCTGTCCCTGTTCTGTCCACTTTCTCCGTTGCGGCTGTGGATGTTTTTGTCTTTCATTCGTTACACTTATTTTGGCCACCTCTTTATCTCCCTGTTACCCTTTTTTGGGTGAATTTTTCACAACGGTGCTGTTCCACTTTGATTAATCATCCTGACGTTGGGTTCACTTTGAGTTCTTGCAGGTTCTGGGCCACACCTGGAGCCTCGGTGGGGGTCTGTGACCCGCCCGGTTACAGAAACATTCATTATATTGTCTTTGTTTTGCTTTTAATAAAATACAGGTCAAATTTGCAAAATTACTGTTTCTATATACAGACAGACACCCAGATATATAGTGTAGAATAAAGTACCAGGAGATGATGATAAAAAGCAGTGTACTGGTGTGTGATGTACCTCATTAATTGCTTTTCGGATCGTATCCCAGTTGGATGAAGTGCTGCACAGGGGACAGAAACAAAAATCACACCACAATTCAGGAGCATTTTTTTTAGAACACCACTGTTATACCATAAACTGTGTGTGATCGGCGCCATCTAGTGAACAGCACAGGCATTACCTTGGTTTCTCATCAGGAGTTTCATGTTCATCCTCCTGCTCTTCATCACTCTCCTCCTCATCCTCGCTCTCCTCCTCCAGCTCTTGTGGAGAGATTTTCTGAATTGATTTTAAAAGCTGTGTGTTAGAGAAGCCCGTGTTGGGTTTTTTCATGACGTGCTAGATTCAGATGTAAACACAAACAAACCTTCAGGTAGTTTTGGGGCACGAAACCTTTGTTTCCCTGTGAGTCCTGGGCGAGCCACCAGCCGTCATCGTTCTTCTGAAGAACTTTCAGAACTGCTCCTTTCTACAGAGACACAGAACGCATGCAGGTCAATCAACTAAATACTAAAACCTTCCTAGTGCAGATGGATGGAGGAGAGGAGGGAGGCATGGATAGTCCTGAATGGATAGATCTAGATGGATGGATGGATAAAATGATGAACAGGTGGATGGGTAAATAGATAGATGGATAGTAGTGAATAGATTTGGATAGATGAATAGATGGATGGATGGATGGATGGATGGATGGATGGATGAAGGAAGAATTGATGGACGGATGAATGTATGGATGGGTAAATAGATATGTGGATAGTAGTGAATGGATAGATCTAGGTGGATGAATTGATGGATGGATGGATGGATGGGTAGATGGATGGGTGGATGGACGGGTAGATGGATGGATATGTAAATAGATAGATTTGGATGGATGGATGAAGGAATGAATGGAGGACCGATAGATAGATAGATAGATAGATAGATAGATAGATAGATAGATAGATAGATAGATAGATAGATAGATAGATAGATAGATAGACAGACAGACAGACAGACAGATGATAGATAGATAGACAGATAGATAGACAGATAGATAGACAGACAGACAGACAGACAGACAGACAGACAGATAGATAGACAGACAGACAGACAGACAGATAGATGATAGATAGATAGATAGATAGATAGATAGATAGATAGATAGAGAGAGAGAGAGAGAGAGAGAGAGAGAGAGAGAGAGAGAGAGAGAGAGAGAGAGAGAGATAGAGAGAGATTTGATTTTGATTTTTAAAATTACATTTTATTACAAATTGCAATTTTTATAAATTACTTTTTAAAAACAATCTTCACACAGGATACCAATGCAATACCTACATTATAAAGTAAAGTGCAATTCATTCTCACTCAAAATACACAATGCATCCCCACAACACCATATGTCTTCAAATTTTTCAAAGTCATGCATCAGTTTATAAAAACGATATTCTATTAGAATCCTTGATTTGACCAATACATAGAATACACCCACTACTTCATGTCCATTTTGTTCGTCAATCTTGTTTTTTCTACTACTATAAATACTCATTTTCGCTATACCTAAAATGAAGTTCAGTAGTTTACAAACATTTTGTCTACGCTGAAGATATTTAAAACCAATAATAAAAATCTCCAGTGTAAAATCTTCATTAAAACACTTGAACAGGCGTTGTAAAATCAGAAACAGTGGTTTCAGTCTTTCGCAGTATGCAAAAGCGTGAAAGATTGTTTCCCTTTGGCCACAGAAAGGACAATCTTGACTAACTTCTGGATTTAACACTGAGACAAAGGCGTTCACGGCTACAGCTCCATGCAGAATTCTCCATTGCAAATCCCCTGTTTTTTTAGCCACAGGTGGTTTGTAGAGTGATCTCCATTCTGGTCTTTTGTCTTCTGTGAGTTTTAGGACAGTTCTCCACGGTGTGTCCACCTTGTTGTTTAGAGTTCTTTTATTTAAGATTTTTACACACACTCGATATAATTGTTTCCCACCAACACAATCTAAGTGCATGGGTGTTATGTCCTTGGAATTTAGAAAACAGCCTGTAGCTTCTCCAAATTCCGGAGATAGTACGATTTTAGGAAACTCATCTTTTTCATTAGAATTGAGTTCACCTATATAATGTTGTTTAATCATCTTTGTTTCTTCTTCTGTGAGAACAGCTCGCCATTTCTGTAGAATTTTTCCAGTCATTCGGTTAGATTTTATTCCTAGTGCCTTTGCTGTTTTATCCACATTGTTGAAATCTGGTCCAGCCAAGTCACAGATGTTTTTCAATGTCACAGTCTTTGAGTTAATAAGGATTTTCTTGAGCGCAGGAAAACCGCAAGCTGTAATGTCCAAGTGTGCCCCGCAGACTAACGGCTCCTGCAAAAGCCAGTATAGGGAACTTGTTAGTCTTTCTCTTTGTGTGTTAAAAAATCCCCAGATTTTAAAAAGACTTTGATAAAAGGTTGGTAGCTTAGAGAAGTCCACTTCACGTGGTGCCATTAGGAAGAGGCCTTTATCTAGTCCAACTCCTCCTAAGCTTTTCAGAATTTTGCAGCTTATGGTTCTCCATGCAACGTCTCTGGGCCCATTTAAAAGTCTCTGTACAAATTGTACTCTGAAGGTGGCAACCCTGCTCTGCAAGTGTATCAGGCCTTGTCCACCTTCTTCTTTGTGTAGGAAAAGGATTGACTGTGTAGTCCAATGTAAATTGTCCCAGAAAAAGTTGACCAACATAGCTTGTAACTTACTTAGAAGATCTGGGGGTGGGTTTACACAGGCTAGTCGGTGCCAGAGGGACGATGCCACCAGATTGTTAATGATGAGTGTTCGTCCTCTGTATGACATTTTAGGTAGCAGCCATTTCCATTGTTCAAGTCGGTTTTTTACTCCTTGAAGTGTTCCTTCCCAGTTTTTTCGGGTGTTTGTTTCATTTCCAAGATAAACTCCAAGGTATTTAAGTCCATCTCTCTTCCATTTTAGTCCATCTGGGAGCTTTGGCTCTCCCTCTGTCCACTGACCAAACAGGAAGGCATCGCTTTTGGACCAGTTTACTCTTGCTGATGAAATGGTTTCAAAATTTCTTAGTAATTCTACTGTTTCTTGTATATCTCTCTCATCATTAACAAAAATGACTACATCATCAGCATATGCTGATAATCTGGGATTAGTAGCACAATCAGATATTATCAATCCTTTTAGCGTAGATCTCAACTTTTGTAGGAGAGGTTCTATGGCAATTGAATACAACATTCCAGAGAGAGAGCATCCTTGTCTTACTCCTCTTTGTATTTTAAAAGGAGCACTTAAGTCCCCATTAATCTTTAAAGTACTCTCTATGTTGTTATATAAGGTCCTGATTTTATGAATAAACCCCTCGGTAAAACCAAAAGCTGTTAGTACATCCCATAGATATTTGTGTTCTACCCTGTCAAAAGCCTTCTCTTGATCAAGTGAGATCATACCCACCTTTAACCCTAGGCGTTCTGACATTTCTGCAATATCCCTGACTAGAGAAATATTGTCAAATATGGATCTTCTAGGAACACAATAAGTCTGGTCTGGGTGAATAATTTCATTTATTATTTGGCGCAGTCTATTAGCTAGTACTTTAGACAATAATTTGTAGTCACTACACAGGAGTGATACGGGTCTCCAGTTTTTAATGTCGGTTAAATCTCCTTTTTTGGGGAGTAGAGTCAGTACTGCTCTACGACAACTCACCGGTAGACTTCCTGTTTTTAAACTATCATTAAGTACTGTTAAAAGATCATCTCCTACCTCTGACCAAAAAGTCTTGTAAAATTCTACTGGAATTCCGTCTAGCCCTGGTGCTTTTCCACTTTCCGTGTTTTTAAGGGCTCTTTCCAACTCTTCCATTGTTAAATCAGCATCCAGTTCTGCCAAGGATTCTCTTGATACCTGAGGTAGGTTATTTAAAAAGACATTGTGAATAAAACGTTCATCGTTAATATCACTCCTGTATAGATCCTTATAAAAACGTACTGCTCTACTTCGAATTTCAGTGGGGTCTGATAACATATTTCCAGATTCTGCTCGCAACGAATGAATAAATCTTTTTTGTCCATTCTTTTTTTCTAAACTGAAAAAAAATTTTGATGGTGCGTCCATTTGATCTATATGTTGGAAACGAGACCGGACTAGTGCGCCTTGCACTTTGGTTCCCAGAAGTTCTGCTAAAACTCCTTTTTTTAATATTAGTTTTTCTGTGTGTTCATTATTCTTAGTGTTATAAGCTAGATTTTCCATGTTTACTATTTCTTTTTCCAGGGTTTCTATTACTCCAATTCTTTCTCTTGTTGTGTTTTGTGTGTACTGCTTGCATAATTGTTGTATTTGAACTTTTCCTATTTCCCACCACTGTTGTATCGAATTGAAAGATGTTTTTAAAGTTCTGAAATTATTCCAGAAAAAAGTAAAAAAGATTTTAAATTGTTTATCCTGTGTTAAATTTGTATTGAAGTGCCAATATGCACTTTTTGGTTTTACAGAATTCAAATAAATTACACACTGTACTAAACTATGATCTGAAAAACACACAGGAGTAATGGAACATTTTAGAAAGATGTTAAGTTGATGTTTGAAACTATAGAATCTATCAAGTCTTGCTAAAGAGAATAATTTTTCATGAGCATGAGCCCAAGTGTATTGTCTTTGTTCGCCATTTAAGTTTCTCCAAACATCACTTAGATTGTGAGTTTTGATACACTGAATGAGTCTTTTTCGAGATAACATATGGGGTTCAATGTGATTTCTGTCTATGTTGTGTTCTGTGCAGTTAAAATCTCCTCCCAATAGTAATATTTCTTCACTATTACAATGTAAATTTTTAGACAGTGTGTCTAGAAACCTTAATCTTTCTAACGCGTTTGTTGGTGAATATACACAGATTAAAATGAACACGTAATTTTCAAAAAGGGCTTTGACTTTAAGTATTCGCCCTTTTAGAACTTCCTCAACTTCATAGGACACTGGAATGAAATGTTTGGCAAATAATATTGCAACACCTCCACTAACTGAGGTGTTATGACTCATTAGAGATAGACCATCCCACTCAATGGTCCAATCAGCAGCGTTTTTTGAATCGCTATGTGTTTCTTGTAAGAAAACTATATCTGAGCGTTTTAATTTTAATAGCTCGAAGAGTTCTGCCCTCTTTATTCTGTCCCTTGCACCATTGAGGTTTAAGGAAGCGATATGAATCTCACCCATGAATATAAATAAAAATGTATATATACACCCAACATCAGTCATCATTCTAGACACTGTCTTCTTTGTCATTTCTAATCAATTTTCTTTTAGCTGCTGTTAATACTTTCTTAAGACGAAAAACTTCTGTGTTTTCAAAAGCACCCTTGCTCATGAACCATTTTGCTTTCTCAACAAACTTTGATAAGTCTGGGAAATATTCTTCGGTTTTTACACCTCTCACATTTTTAGTTAGTTTCAAAAACTGTTTGATCTCTTCAACATCATAATTTTTCTGACTCTCACTATGGGAACTCTCTAATATGCTTGAGTCTGAGTAGTCATCTTCGCTGCTCATTTCATCAGTGTCTCTATCTATTTTTTTGGCCTGAATTTTTACTTCATTACTACTAGCTCTTCTTTTAACTGGTGTTTTAAACACAGATTCTTCTGTTTCCACTGTTTCGTCGTTCTTATTTTTAGCTTTATTGTCAAAATCAGTATTTATTACCGCATCTACTGTGTCTTTTTTTTTATTAGTTTGATCTGGGAATTCAGAACCTCCAGCACTCGGTTCTGTCATTTGTTCTTGAGTTGACTTAGCCTCATCTGGGTTAGTTGTCATTGTGTCTTCACCGACAGTATCAGTTAGGTGGCATTCTTCTACAATATTATTTTCCCCTCTGTCTATCTGTGTATTTTCTTTTTCTCCAGTATTGGAGATGGGTTGTTTTTCAGTGTTATCTGGCCCATTATCTGAACTGTCTTTCTTTTGTGGGCATGCACGAATGAGATGCCCAGGTTTTCCACACCCAAGGCACTTCATTATGTCAGTAGAAGCAAAGATTGTGTAGTCAAACCCATCAACATGAAAATTAAAGGACAGGTTCAACTCCATGCTACTGTCATTTGGTATTATATATACACTGCGTCTAAACGAGACTACATGTTTCAGTAGGGGGGATTTACTTCCAATCGAGATTTTCTTTACGGGGGAAATTATTTTACCATAACGAGATAAAATCCCTAACAGCTGCTCATCTTTAATAAAAGGTGGTACGTTTGATAGGGTTACTCGTTTTGCCGGTGTAGATAGGGGAAAAACACTGATATGTAAGTCTCCTATGACTATACCGTTCTCAACTAGTTTATTCGCTTTTTCAACGGTGTTTAGAAAAATAACCATTGCGCTATTCATTCTGGACGCTGATAAAATACTATTATGTCCAACTACTTCTCCGACCGCTAAGCTGCATTCTTCTACACTCACAGCCGAGCCCACTTTAACAGCGTGACGCCGGGTGAGAAAACCGAGATCACCCCCACCTGCCTCCATTGTGCACAAGCCGGCACCTGGCCGGAGGGCAGGTGGATTCTGTAAACAAAGCGTAACCTATACCAAACAACTAAGTTCCTCAGTAGCACTATTAGCTAAATATTATAATAACAAATCAATTACTTACAATCAGTCAGTAGAAAAGAAGATAGAAAAAATTAGAATGCAAAAACTTGGCACAAACGCCACAGCTCACACACGCTCAACACACGCTCCGCCCACTCGCTCCCAGCATGCACTCAGAGAGAGATAGAGAGAGAGAGAGAGAGATAGATAGACAGATAGACAGATAGATAGACAGATAGATAGATAGATAGATAGATAGATAGATAGATAGATAGATAGATAGATAGATAGATAGATAGATAGACAGACAGACAGACAGACAGACAGATAGATAGATAGATAGATGATAGATGGATGGATGGATGGATGGATTAATGGATGGATGGAGGAATTGATGGATGGAGGAATTGATGGATGGATGGATGTGTAAATAGATATATGGATAGTAGTGAATGAATAGATTTGGATGGATGGATGAAGGAATGAATGGAGAACCGATAGATAGATAGATAGATAGATAGATAGACAGACAGACAGACAGACAGACAGACAGACAGACAGACAGACAGACAGATAGATAGATAGACAGACAGACAGACAGACAGACAGACAGACAGACAGACAGACAGATAGATAGATAGATGATGGATGGATTAATGGATGGATGGATGGATGGATGGAGGAATTGATGGATGGATGGATGTGTAAATAGATATATGGATAGTAGTGAATGAATAGATTTGGATGGATGGATGGGTAAATAGATGGATAATAGTGAATGGATGGATGGGTGGATGGATGCGCAGGTGGAGTATATTCAAAGAATGGATGGATTGATAATAGTAAATGGACAGATTTGGATGTATAGAACTGGATGGATGAAATGATGGAAGTGGGACAGTGAGCAGCTAAAATGTTAAATGGGTGAATGGAGGTTTGGATATGGAGATAAAGATCAGGTGGAGCATATTCAAAGACTAGATGGGTGAATGGGTGGGTGGATGGATGGACAGACGAATGAGGAGATCGTGATGGTGGCTGAAGAATCACCAGGACTGTAAGATCTCCCTCTTCCTCTCCGGTGAAAGCACCGAGAGCTACGTATGATGGAGAACGCGTCTCGGTGGTGGATGTCACTCTGTCTGTAACTTTATCATCATCAGCATCCTGCGTATCATCCTCCTCCTCCTCACTGACATCCTCTTCACTGTCCTCCTCTGCCCCAGTCGAGCTAACAGAGAGAGGAACGAAAACCACCTCCATCACTACCGGTAACTTCAACACACTCAGACTCAACATACGGATACCGTCGTTGGTTACATCTATAACATCAAATCTGTAGATTATAAATAGAAACTCACGAGCAGTTTATTAGGAACACCTGTGTTGAATGTTCATTGGTTCATTGGTTAGTTGACCATTTTGTGAGCTACACCTACCACGTAGATGCACTGTGTAATTATACAATTACTAACTGTAGTCACCGCCGTACCCATTCATCAATAGTAAGGGGCCTCACAGGACCCCCACTAGACGGGGGTGGACTAGATGTTTTGTGGGAGGAGGACCAGTCTAAGCACATGTAATAAGATGATAATGACATGGTAGTGTGTGCTGTTTTGGTGTAGCAGGTGCAGCAGTGTTGGGATTTTTTACACCACAAAAAAGACTAGAGGAAGCAGTGCTAACTGGGTATGTGTTCCGAGGCCCTGCCACGCACCCGGTGATTCCAGGGAGAGCGGACCCACTGCAGCCCTGACCAGAACAATGTGGTGGTAAACCGTCTTTAAGACAGTATGAAGTGTGTACTTGTCCTGAGGCTGGAGCTGCCGAGTCAGGGTGTTCAGTCGCTCCTGTAAAACCTGGAGTCGCTCCTCTTCCTCTCGCTTCTGCCGATCGTAGTTTCCTACAGGAGCCGATTCGTCTGCCTGGAGAGGAACAGAGAGCAAACGGTCCATAATCGCTCAGCATCCATCAGATGACAGAGCCATAATTCATAAATTAAGAATAATTCATCGTATGAATCATAATCCAGAGAGATTTTACTTTGGTCAGCTTCCTGAGCCGAGTCAGCGTCTCCGTTACTGCCCGTTCCAGATCTGAACATCTGCAGAGATCAAATTAGCACTTAATTAATTGGTATCAGTCATAATTAATAACGACGGACCAAAAAAAAACTCTCAGTACCTCTGTAACGTTTCTGTTCTGTCTGAAACCTCCATCCTGTTCAGGTCCTGCACCAGAGCATCGACCTGCAAGTCATCATGAGGCCAATACACCAATCAACTTTCACTGTCCATTTTATCAGCTCCACTTACCATATAGAAGCACTTTGTAGTTCTACAATTACTGACTGTAGTCCATCTGTTTCTCTACATGCTTAGTTACCCCCTTTCATGCTGTTCTTCAATGGTCAGGACCACCACAGAGCAGGTATTATTTAGGTGGTGGATGATTCTCAGCACTGCAGTGACACTGACATGGTGGTGGTGTGTTAGTGTGTGTTGTGCTGGTATGAGTGGATCAGACACAGCAGCGCTGCTGGAGTTTTTAAACACCTCACTGTCATTGCTGGACTGAGAATAGTCCACCAACCAAGAATATCCAGCCGACAGCGCCCCGTGGGCAGCGTCCTGTGACCACTGATGAAGGTCTAGAAGATGACCGACTCGAACAGCAGCAATAGATGAGCGATCGTCTCTGACTTTACATCTACAAGGTGGACCGACTAGGTAGGAGTGTCTAATAGAGTGGACAGTGAGTGGACACGGTGTTTAAAAACTCCAGCAGCGCTGCTGTGTCTGATCCACTCATACCAGCACAACACACACTAACACACCACCACCATGTCAGTGTCACTGCAGTGCTGAGAATCATCCACCACCTAAATAATACCTGCTCTGTGGTGGTCCTGTGGGGGTCCTGACCATTGAAGAACAGCATGAAAGGAGCTAACAAAGCATGTAGAGAAACAGATGGACTACAGTCAGTAATTGTAGAACTACAAAGTGCTTCTATATGGTAAGTGGAGCTGATAAAAATGGACAGTGAGTGTACGCAAACTAGCCTTATTTATACAGGCATAAAGAGACAAAATATTATAGACAGCAATGAGGACAAAGTTTTAGTTTATTATAGAACTTCTACACTTTAAAATGAATCACAAAGAAGAAGCTTGACAGAAAGAGAAGAGTTGCTAAAATTCAACTTCAACTGTAACTAGCAAATCAATATTGTTAGCAATTAGCGAACAAGCTAACAGCTAACTGCAGCTAACCTTTCTCTTCAGTTCATCTGTTTCTCTCTGCACCGTCTGAAGGGCTCCTTTCTTTTTCGGTGCCATCGTATTGCACTATTAAATTATATTATTATTTTATTATTATTACTTCAGTAGCGTAATTCTAATGTAAATAAATATAGCTTAGCATCTTCAAGCACCGCTCGGACGCTATATGGTTGCTAAGATACTTCAGCGATGGTAAAGCTAGAGCCAGAACACAGAGGCTGTGTCCCAAATCACATATTACTCCCTACACCCTACAAAATGTACTGTGGGTAGTCCACTTAAATTAGGGTACAAACTTTAGCTAGTCATTACTAACCTCACAAATACATTATGTGCATCATGTCAATCAAAAATACACCATAATATGCTTATAAGTACAAGTTTTATAAGAACTTAAACTACCTAGCTAGGGGACTATGTTGTAACAAGGACGCGGTTTAGGACACGAAGCATCTTCTGGCCACTGTATGGGAGTGACTTTCATGGGTTATGATTCTAAATAATAGTTTAATAATCAGCTCTATAGTAATAGTTTAAAACAAACGTAAAAATAAACTAAAATATAGCTTTATTTGTGAAGGTATTTAGTCTCTCACTTCGTCTGACTTTTACTTGTTTGCTGTGATTACATTCTGGTATTAGAATAACAAGCAAATGAAGCATCCTTTTATTTTTACATGCACATAAACATATGTACAGTATAATAAACTCTTTTCCTTTTATATTCCAGTTTGTTTGGATGCTGGGGTCAGGGCACAGGGTCACTCATAAAGGCCACGTCTGTAACCAAGAGGGTTTAGGGCAGGGTTGCCCAGTACGCCAATGGCACAGTGCACGCTGGTAGATCGCCCCTTATTCAAACAGGTCAACGTGATCGACAAGAAGTTTGGCCACTGTTTCTTTAATTTGCGGTTTGTTACCAAAGCTACGCCTCATCCCGCCTAAAGCACTGCTAATCTAGAAAGTTTTCATTCATCAGTATCCAGTTTGAACAATTTTTGCATTTTTTTCCTTTGTAACAGTGGGTAGCACTGTCACCTCACAGCGAGAAGGTCCTGGGTTCGATCTCCAGGCGTGGCGGTCCGGGTCCTTTCTGTGTGGAGTTTGCTTGTTCTCCTCGTGTCCGCGTGGGTTTCCTTCGGGTGCTCCGGTTTCCTCCCACAGTAAAAAGACGTGCAAGTGAGGTGAACTGGAGATACAAAATTGTTCATGACTGTGTTCGATATAACCTTATAAACTGATGAATCTTGTGTAATGAGTAACTACCGTTCCTGTCATGAATGTAACCAAAGTGTAAAACATGATGTTAAAATCCTAATAAACAAACAAACAAACCTGTTGATTGGTATGGTTACATACTGGTATTAGAAGATTATGAAGCATACCTATATTATCATACCAGTATAATAAACTCTTTACCTCTTATATTCCAGCTGTTTGGATGCTGGGGTCAAAGCACAGGGTCACTCATAATAGGCCATGTCTGTAACCAAAAGGGTTTAGGTCCTTACTCAAGGGCCAGGATTCAAACCCTCAGCCTTTAGATTGTTCAGAGCCCTAAGAGCCACTTTTACAATGCTGTCCTTCTTGTATAATTAACATTAATAGTTTAATTGTAAATTACTGTCATTTAAAGACAAACATGGGTGGTTCAATTCCCAGCCGGGTCCTTTCTGTTTGGGGTTTGTATGTTCTCCCCGTGTCTGTGTGGGTTTCCTCCCACAGTCCAAAGAAGTGCAAGTGAGGTGAATCGAAGATAGAAAATTGTCCACGACTGTGTGTTGATATTAAACTTGTGTAACTAGTAACTACGGTTTCTGTCACGAATGTAACTAAAGTGTAAAAACATGACATTCAAATCCTAATAAATAAAGACAAACATTGATACAATCACTATGCTTCTTCGATTCGATCAATTTCTACCACAATCCTTGATCTCGCTGTTTTTATACTGTATATTTTTATTCCTGTGCAAATCTGCTGGATTTTATTTTTCAGGTTTTGTTTTCTCATAAATCGATATGTTGTCTTGTAATAATTATATTTAAATACACTGATCAGCCATAACATTAAAACCACCTCCTTGTTTCTACACTCTTGTAGTTGTAATTGTAGTTCTACAATTACTGACTGTAGTCCATCTGTTTCACTACATGCTTTGTTAGCCCCCTTTCATGCTGTTCTTTAATGGTCAGGACCACCACAGAGCAGGTATTATTTAGGTGGTGGATGATTCTCAGCACTGCAGTGACACTGACATGGTGGTGGTGTGTTAGTGTGTGTTGTGCTGGTATGAGTGGATCAGACACGGCAGCGCTGCTGGAGTTTTTAAATACTGTGTCCACTCACTGTCCACTCTATTAGACACTCCTACCTAGTCGTCCACCTTGTAGATGTAAAGTCAGAGACGATCGCTCATCTATTGCTGCTGTTTGAGTCGGTCATCTTCTAGACCTTCATCAGTGGTCAGAGGACGCTGCCCACGGGGCGCTGTCGGCTGGATATATTTGGTTGGTGGACTATTCTCAGTCCAGCAGTGACAGTGAGTTGTTTAAAAACTCCAGCAGCGCTGCTGTGTCTGATCCACTCATACCAGCACAACACACACTAACACACCAGCACCATGTCAGTGTCACTGCAGTGCTGAGAATCATCCACCACCTAAATAATACCTGCTCTGTGGGGGTCCTGATCATTGAAGAACAGCATGAAAGGAGCTAACAAAGCATGTAGAGAAACAGATGGACTACAGTCAGTAATTGTAGAACTACAAATTGTAGAACTTGTGTGTAGTTGGATATGTTGAGTATAATCAGCTGTCAGTCTAGATCAGCTTCAGGAAAAAAAAACTGAAATTCTGTTTCACAAAATATCTTCTTTTATTCCAACAGTAACAGGAGTACAAACTTTAAAAAAAAAAGACGTGTTTCATAAAGTCTGTCTCATCACGCCATTGATTTTGTTGTGTTTCTCAGGGTTCCAGGAGGACGTATCAGAGGGTTCCAACATTAGCGGATCATCCGGATACCGTCTTCCCCAGACTCCAAGAATATTGGCTTCAGTGGAGTAAAGAAAACCCTAATAAATAAAACACAGACTGTAAGTCATCAAGCAGAACAATCAGACAACATTTGTCTTTCACCAGATTGACTATAACTGACATAATCTGTATCTTTATCTATTAATGAGCTTCGATAATTAGCCCTTTATGATGTGTAAAGCACAATAAGGCAACTAACAGAGTTACAAACAGTTTAAATAGCAGGTGAGTGAATTACAGGAGCGTCAGTCTCAAAAGTACTACTAAAGTAGTACAGCCCTAAAAATACTCACAGCTCCACTGAGAACTGAGACGCATACGCTGGTGTAAGGAACACAAATCCTGGTCCCCCGAGCAATCCAAAAAACTATGTCTGGAGGTTCTTCAGTCTGAAGAAGTCATTCGGATTGAGTGACGAAACGTATCTCTACAACAAACTTGTGTCCAGATGAACTGATT
Source organism: Trichomycterus rosablanca (assembly GCF_030014385.1). Classification (NCBI taxonomy): domain Eukaryota; kingdom Metazoa; phylum Chordata; class Actinopteri; order Siluriformes; family Trichomycteridae; genus Trichomycterus; species Trichomycterus rosablanca. Next base: position 37,735,593 of record NC_086000.1, on the reverse strand, counting down.
CAACTTTGTGGATTTGTGTACCTGGATTATTGAGCATGCATCAACAGATATGTCTGGAGGTTATTTACTTAGACTTTCAGTTCACAATGTTTTCTGTTTTATACTAACTGATAAAAGCTGGAACAGTTGACCCCGAGACCCTACGTTGCATGGAAACTGCTTGTGAAAATCCATGACCGGCTTTCCGAGATCTGTACGGAGATTTCTCATTTTCCAGTTGTGATGGGTGCAGACTTGAGGAATGAGGGGCCACGCCTCAGAAGTTAAAAGATATTATGGAATGTGGACCATCAGCTTTTAATTCTTGAGGAACTCGTATCATAATAATTGGCCTCCAGAGTTACATTCACCCGTTCAAATGTCCTTCCTTCTTAAAGTTGAGATTTTTTCCTAACCTTGGTAAAGGGACCAGTGTTCCATGTTGTATTTAATGTGTTCAGTCAAACTAGTCCTATTTATATGGACGGTGGGTAGCACTGTGGCCTCACAGCAAGAAGGTCCTGGGTTCGATTCCCAGGTGGAGAAGTCCGGGTCCTTTCTGTGTTTTTATGTTTGCATGTTCTCCCTGTGTCCAAAGACATGGTATTTAAGTCCCTGCATGGTTTGGCTCCTGACTATCTCTTAGGGATGCACCGATCCGATATTAAGATCGGATATCGGTCCCGATATTACCAAAATGAGATGGATCGGATATCGGATAATTAAACCGATCCATGGGACCGATACGTTCACTGTAATTCGTTTGCGACGCGTGCTAAGCCCATACAGGACGCGCTGCTGACGTACGGCGTATAACACAAACAAAAACAGCAGCATGGCGCGAGCCAGAGTCAGCTGCATGGAGGTATTTCACTTGCTTGCTATGCCAACAAGTTCGATGGCAACATGTTTATTACTCAGGTTTAGCTGCTATATTTTATTTTGAATTACTGTTTGCACTAAATATTTACGGATAAGTTTATTTGAAAAAGTTATTTAAGCTACTACTGTTTTTCTCATTGTCAGCAGCTACATTATGGGTGTGTTCGAAAACCTAAGGAGCTGCCTCGCTGCCTTACTGCCTACATAAGCGGCTGCCTCAGTAGAGAGGATTCTAATAAGTCATCAACTCATAAATCAGGTTATTCGAACGCGTTACACAGCGATTCCATCGGGTTTAGCATTTAGCATCTTGCCAATAAAACCAATGAACTGAGTTAGCACAGCGCTAACGCTAACGTCAATATAACATTTCCCTTCATGTACCGATAACGGTTAAATTTCCTGACAAGCTCGAACTTGCAAATAAAAACACTCGGTACAAGTTTATACAAGTTAAAAATCAGTAATATTTTATTTACGTTTGATAATAACTCCATTCGTTTCTCCGCCCCGTCAAGCCATGTTTATTCTTCTGTAAGAAAAGCGCACCCGACCCGCAATGAATGCTGGGATTGCTTTGGTCACCAAGGCAGCGTCGGACGCTCACTCGTTGAGTGAAAATAACACTGAAATATTAAGATGCCTGTTTATTATTTTATTGACAAATAAATAGCAGTTCAGTACATTTATATCTGTGTTAATTATATTTAGTTTTGCAAACTTAGTAATGTTTAAGTCGATCCTGATGCCTTTCCCACATAATAAAGTATACGGTTTATTAATTCAACAATGGTATCGGATCGGTATCGGGTATCGACCGATATGCAAAGTATATGTATCGGATCGGTATCGGAACTGAAAAAGTTGGATCGGTGCATCCCTACGATCTCTCTGCTCTGCTGTCCAGATACTGTCCTACACGTGTGCTCCGGTCTGCTGATCCCTCTCTATCTCTGCACATGTCTGTCATTGCCTATTTTTAAGAAGCAATAAAAAACGTATCTCTTTAGGATTGCTTTTCCTAATTTCTAGTTTTACAGAATATTTGTTTTTTAATGTTTTTATTTTCAGTTTTATTTTTCTTACACTTACTACTTTTATCCTGTGGTAAGTTTGTAGTAGTATTATGTTACTATCTTATGTTTTATCACTCGTCTCTATAACTTTTGTGCTGTCCTCTTTTAACTTCTTTTGATTTGTAAAGTGTCCTTGTGTATCCTGAAAGGCGCTTATAAATAAAATTCTATTATTATATTATTATTATTATTAAGACATGCAGTCAGGCTAATGGGAGCTACAAAATTGACCTAAATTGCCCTGTCCAGGGTGTTTCCTGCCTTTTGCCCAGTGAACTGCACCCACCGAGACCCTGACCAGGATAAAGCAGCTGTAAAACAGACAGTGAATGAATGAATGGAGTCAGTCCTGATCTGTAGTGAGAAATGAGGAGGTCATGTATTAAGGTCATGTAATAAGATCAGTCCACACGGACGTACCCACACTCCAGCTCCAGTCCCCGGTTCTGACCCCGGTCTGTCCCGGGTCTGTCCCCGGTTCTGTCCCGGTTCTGACCCGGGTCAGGCCAGGTCCAGTTTCTTCTGCGTTTCTGCCAGTTTGTCCTGCAGCCGCTTCTTCCTCCAGTCCAGAAACCTCCTGCGGGCTCGGTTCGCCTGCCAGCCTGCGAGGAAGCCCGCCGCGAACGAGACCAGGATAGCGACGTGTACCGTCCTCTCAGAGACATCCGCCATGTTTCACCTCTGCACCGTCACTGCTGTATTGATACACACACACACACCCAACCTACAGCGCCATGTTCACTTCTACTACTGCTCACTGTCCTTCACCGCCATGAGGACGGGCTTCGTCCTAAACACACACACTCACTACATAGTGCACCGCATAGAGTGTCCAATAAGCTGCTTTCCATCTCGCGTTAATGTTACTTTTAATACTTGTGTATATATAATACGCTAATGTAAACAATCTGCAAGAGTTCTAACATTTAGAAACAATTTATAAACCATGCGCACTACTTAGTACCCTATCTAGTGCACTTCAGTTTATTAGGAAGCTATTTAGGATTGGGCCGCTGTGTGTCACGTGACTTGTACGCTACGGCGAGTTGAAAGACACATTCTCACAAGTCGCACAGGAAAATAAAAGGTAAGTAAATAATAAATTCTCAGCGACTTAAGGCAAATGATTAAATATCTAAAAATTAATTATAATAATTCATTAATAATAAGTAATGATTGCATTTTTATGTATTCCTAGTTACGATTACTATTAATTATTATTTTACGTTTTTTATTCCCACGGCTTAACATAATCATTATGCACATAAATTAATAAATGTATATTTTCATGTCATTGTTGCTTAATATACCTATATTAGTTTATTATCTCTTTATACAAATAAATTTTTAAATAAGTGTACTATTTCTTTACTTTTCTTTTTTAATTTACAAATATTTAATTTTAGTGTGTAAATACTTATTTTATATGCAAATTTAATTTATATTTAGTTTATTATATTTGTTTTATATCTTAATACAACTTTATCGTCATACACATTCATTCCGCTTTTTATTATTTTAATTATTTATTATTTCTTCATATAATTTAATGTTCTTGTTTGTTTTCACCTTTTAGTATTTTTATTTTTTATTCAACTATTTTAAATACAAACTTATTTGTATTATTTTTACATTTTCTTTTATTTTCTTAATACAACTTATTGTTTATTAAATTGATTAATTATTTCTTAATTTATTATTCATTCATTAATTGTCCGTTTTACCACTCACTGTTTTATAGTGGTCACACCAGGTCATTTTTAGCAGCTTTAACTAACCTGACTGCACGTCTTCGGACTTGTGGGAGGAAACCAGAGCACCTGGAGGAAACCAAGGCAGACATAGGGAGAACATGCAAACTCCACACAGAAAGGAGTTTATTTGGTTTATTTGTTTATTTAGTTTATTTGTTGCTTAACATACTTATTAGTTTATCATCTCTTCATACAAATTTTAGTTAGAAATATGTATTAGTTTTTTACATTTTAATATTTTAATAAAATTTTTGTTTATATTTAGTTTAATTAATGATTTTTTATTATTTACTATTCTTTATAATTGAACCCAGACCCTTTTTGTTGTGAGGTGAGAGTGCTACCCACCGTGCCGCCCTCAATTTATTATTATTTGTAATTATTTCTTAAATATTATTTTAGTTTAAAAAATACATGTACTATTTCCTAATATTTTCTCTCTCTTATTTTATATCATTGCTTGCACAGCTATTATTCTTTAATGAACTTATTGATTATTAGTTAGTGAGTGATGTGCTGGGTGTTTTATGCTTTAAAGGTGCTACCCAGCCTCTCGGTTGGCCGATGCCCCCCTCGGTGTGCGCGGTGCATGCTGGGAGGTGTGGGTGATGATGCTGGTGCTGATGCTGAATCAGAGCTGGTGCTGATGGAGGGAGGAGGAAGAGGAGGAACATGGTGCAGCATCACCCGGGCCAAAAACGCACTGTGGAATAATGAGAACATACCAAACCTGCCACTGCCGGACGCTCGTGCTGCCATTAAACCCCAGGTTAGAGTTAGTATTGTTATTTATGTCATGTGGTCTGTGGGGGGTGAATCGTGCTGCATTTAGGGCTGTACTCCGTGTGTGTGTGTGTGTGTGTGTGTGCAGTGATGCTGCGTTGACCTGGTATGATGGTGCTTCCACACACAACGGAACGGAACAGATTCGCTTTTTGTTGCTCCTCGATGTTTATTTTATTTACGCGTATTTAAGATGATTAATATACTCGCTATAATGTAGATCCACGCTTTATAATGCGGTCTAGCGTCGTGTAATAAGAGCGTCTGGGATTTGTAGTTCTTGTTTGTTAACTCGGCAGATCTGTGCGGTTCTGATTTTCCTCTACTGTACTACAAATCCCAGAGTTCCCCGCCCTCCTCGCGATTTTTGATTGATTTCCGTTGGTCCAATCAGAGACCGGAGAATGCGCTTGTGGGCGGGTCTAGGCACGTCACCAGACGACGCCCATGTTTGCGGATCCTCTCCGCTGCAGTGCGGACACAAACCCACCAAACCCGCACTACACTAAACTACTAACTAGTACTACACTAAACTACTAACTACTGCTAACTAACTGATATCAACACACATGTGGATTTATACAGACCTTATATACGGTTTAGTACAGAAGTGTGGCGCCTTAAAAGCAGGAGGTTAAAATAAGTAGAGATTGTTGGACTGATGGAAGGTGGTGCCCATTAAAGTACCAGCCCGGACTATCCATTAGATTGGAGTCACCACTCCCCACAGTCATTTCTTCATTTTTACTAACTGCTTTATCCTGGCGAGGGTTGCGATGGGTCCGGTGCCCCTAGAAAGCACTTATGCAGGGCAGGAGTATACCCTGGACGGGATGCCCATCCAACCCAACTAGGGTGGCCACTTCCATAAAACCAAAAAGGGAGGGAAACAGACCCCAAAAAGGAGGACGTCAGACCCAAAAAAGGAGGTAATCAGACCCCAAAAACAGATTTGGTTATCAGTAACTAGGGTGGCCGCTTCCATAAACCCATAAAGGAGGGCATCACACCCCAAAAGGAGGACATAAGAAGCCAAAAAGGAGGTAATCATATAAAGGAGGACATGAGACCCCAAAAAGGAGGATATAAGAAGCCAAAAAGGAGGGCATAGGACCCCAAAAAGAAGGTCATCAGACCCCAAAAAGGAGGTAATCAGACCCCAGAAAGGGATTTGGTTATCAGTAACTAGGATGGCCACTTCCAAACCCCAAGAAGGAGGCCATCAGACCCCAAAAAAGATGGAATTAGACCCCAAAAAGAAGGGCATAACTGGGTAGTCAGGATCGTGTCTCCATCACAGAAAATTAAAACCTAAACTCACCACATTTAGAGGCGACTTGTGCTACTTTAGTACAGAAAGCCTGCAATTCATCTTTCCTGAATCTTCTAAATGAGTCGGTGCTGAGCGACGCTGTTTTACGTTTTGGCGTGTCGGCGTCGTGAACAGTTATTAAAACTTAGTGATTAACACGTGTTTCAGGGCCGGACGTTCCACAATAAAGTGGTGGTAGTTCTCACAGGAAGTGGCGGCTTTAAACCAATCAAATACGAGTCGTTTCTTTCGACGTCTTTGTAAGTCAGCTATGGGTAAATTAATGATAAAGGACCTAAGACCCCAAAAAGGGATTTGGTTATCAGTAGCCAGGGTGACCACTTCCAAACCCCAAAAGAGGGCATCAGACCCCAAAAATGAGGGAATCAGACCTCAAAAAGGGATTGAATTGTCAGTAACTAGGGCGGCCACTTCCAAACACCAAAAAGAGGGCATCAGACCCCAAAAAGGGGGACACCAGACCCCAAAAAGGGGGACACCAGACCCCAAAAAGGAGGACATAAGACCCCAAAAAACGGATTTGGTTATTAGTAACCAGGGTGGCCACTTCCAAACCCCAAAAAGGAGGCATCAGACTTCAAAGAGGGATTTGGTTATCAGTTTGGTTATCAAACTGGCATCAGATCGCCTCATAGCAAGGTTGTCCTTTGGCACTACGTCCTGAGGACCAGGGTTCAAAAACGTCAAATCCAGTAACTGAGTGTGTAAAGGTTTGGTGGGTACGTTCGCCATTCTAGTGGTTGCATTCTCTGGGAACTCTAGCGTTCCCCAGTGTACCAGAGCATGTAAGGTGGTGCAGTGTCTGCTCCAAATGGTCACTAGTGGTGATGGATTGGGTAAATTGTTAATAATGTGATACCCGGTATTTCCATTTTGCTCTCAGAATAGGATCTAGTTTCACCACAATCCTTGAACCAAGACGAGTCGCTTCCAGATTTATAAAATAATGAACGAACGGGGTGTGGCACAGCATCAGGGTCTTGGGGAGCAGGGTGCAATGCTCACCTCCGGTTATTGTTTTGTGTTGATTTCGCCATGTTAATTCAGTGTTCCTGTGAGATCTGGAGTTCCGGACACTGCAGCTTCTTAATCAGCTCTTAGGACATGCCAGCAGGTGCACTGGCTGCTCTGTACATTGCCATGAATGTGTGGGTGGGAGCTGCACCCAGGATCTTTTCGTGTAAGCACTTCTCACAACTCACCTCCCAGGCTGCATCCTGTCAACCTCCACTGTACTGTGCGCTTATAAGGGTACTGGACTTGGATTTGGGCGGGGCTGTGGAAACGTGGGGGTGCTAAAACATGAAGGGTAACTTTAATGCTAAAGTGCAGAGGTTGCCAACCTTGGGAGCCCACATGGGGTCGTCCAAGATGATCTGAGATGATCTGAGATGACCTGGTCTGGTCGGGCTCCCAACAGTCACAATCGGCTGTGTCTGTGGGATTGAAGGTCCGAATGAGAACCCACCTGTTGGTTGTGGGACACCTCTGTAGGACACAAGAACTCGAGAGAGCATTCAAGTCAGCTTCATCCACAACTATAAGGCCAAAAGTATATGGACATCTGATCGTGAGCTTGCTGGATCCTCTCAGCTGGAACAACAGCCGCTTTTCTGAGAAGCTTCTCACAAGACTTTGAAATGTCTGTGTATGGGAATTTGTGCCCATTTAGTAGTACAGAAGATGACAGCGTTTGTATAGCTGGGTGCTGATTGATCAGTTGATGTTCCGGTTCATCCCGTTGTGCTGATTTTATTCTTCGTTTGGTTGCATCACAATTACAATAATTTAGGTTTTAATTTTATGTGCTGTAGACACGATCCTGACTAAACACTGTCACACCCTCCTTACTTACCCTCGGGATTAATAAAGTACCTGTCTGTCTGTCTGTCTGTCTGTCTGTCTGTCTGTCTGTCTGTCTGTCTATCTATCTATCTATCTATCTATCTATCTATCTATCTATCTATCTATCTATCTATCTATCTGTCTGTCTACCTGTCTGTCTGTCTATCTATTTCTCTGTCTGTCCATCTGTCTATTAATCTATCTGTCTGTCTGTCTGTCTGTCTGTCTATTTATCTATCTATTAATATATCTGTCTGTCTGTCTGGCCATCTGTCTGGTCGTCTGTCTGTCTGTCTGTCTTTCTGTCTGTCTATCTATGAATTTGTCTGTCTATCTATCTATTGATCTATCTATCTGTCTATTGGTCTGTCTGTCTATCTATCTATCTATCTATCTATCTATCTATCTATCTATCTATCTATCATCTATCTACCTGTCTGTCTGTCTGTCTGTCTGTCTATCTATTTGTCTGTCTATCCATCTGTCTATTAATCTGTCTATTAATCTGTCTGTCTGTCTATCTATCTATTAATATATCTGTCTGTCTGTCTGTCTGTCTGTCTGTCTGGCCATCTGTCTGTCTGTCTGTCTGTCTGTCTATCTATCTATCTATCTATCTATCTATCTATCTATCTATCTATCTATCTATCTATCTATCTATCTATCTATCTATCTATCTATTGATCTATCTATCTCTGTCTGTCTGTCTGTCTGTCTGTCCGTCTATCTGTCTATCCTGTTTGGGGTGTGATGCCCTCCTTTTTGGCTGTATGGGAGTGACCACCCTAGTTATGTTCAGGGTGAGTTCCTGCCCTGCAGCTCTCACCAGGATGAAGCAGTTAGTAAAGATGGAAGAATGACTGTGGGGAGTTGTGACTCTAGTGCTGAGTGGAGCTGAGCTCAGGGATCTGTGCAGCTTTTCTTCATGTCTTTATAGAGCTGGAACAGGAGGTCCTTCCCTAAACTGTTACTGCAAAGTCAGAAGCACATCATTTCATTTATTTAATTAAGTTATTACACCTGTTAGTAAATGTCATGACTGAAACACATGAATTAAAAGCGGCGTCCCAATACTTTTGCTTGTTTTTGGGCTGATCTGTGCACCTCTGTAGGTTCTGTAGTCAGTATGAAGTGAATCTGAGTCGCTCCAGCAGCTCTGCAGCAGACAATCACTAACAGTACGAGGGTTAAGATGGATCAGGTTCTGGAGATACACTTCCAGTGGAGACGTTTGGTCCTGGTGAGCTGAAACCTGATACCTGAGGATGGGACGCTGGAGGAAGGTAGGAGGAACAGAGGATGGAACGCTGGAGGAGGGGAGGAGGAACAGAGGATGGAATGCTGGAGGAGGGGAGGAGGAACAGAGGATGGAACGCTGGAGGAGGAGGAACAGAGGATGGAACGCTTGAGGAGGGGAGGAGGAACAGAGAATGGAACACTGAAGGAGGAGGAACAGAGGATGGAATGCTGGAGGAGGAACAGAGGATGGAACGCTGGAGGAGGGGAGGAGGAACAGAGGATGGAACGCTGGAGGAGGAACAGAGGATGGAACGCTAAAGGAGGGGAGGAGGAACAGAGGATGGAACACTGAAGGAGGAGGAACAGAGGATGGAACACTGAAGGAGGAGGAACAGAGGCTGGAACGCTGGAGGAGGGGAGGAGGAACAGAGGATGGAACACTGAATGAGGAGGAACAGAGGATGGAACGCTGGAGGAGGAACAGAGGATGGAACACTGAAGGAGGAGGAACAGAGGATGGAACACTGAAGGAGGAGGAACAGAGGATGGAACGCTGGAGGAGGGGAGGAGGAACAGAGAATGGAACACTGAAGGAGGAGGAACAGAGGATGGAACACTGAAGGAGGAGGAACAGAGGATGGAACACTGAAGGAGGAGGAACAGAGGCTGGAACGCTGGAGGAGGGGAGGAGGAACAGAGGATGGAACACTGAAGGAGGAGGAACAGATGATGGAACACTGGAGGAGGAGGAACAGAGGATGGAACACTGAAGGAGGAGGAACAGAGGCTGGAACGCTGGAGGAGGAGAGGAGGAACAGAGGATGGAACACTGAAGGAGGAGGAACAGAGGCTGGAACGCTGGAGGAGGGGAGGAGGAACAGAGGATGGAACACTGAAGGAGGAGGAACAGAGGATGGAACGCTGGAGGAGAGAAGGAGAACAGAGGATAGAACGCTGGAGGAGGAACAGAGTATAGAACGCTGGAGGAGGGGAGGAGGAACAGAGGATTGAACACTGAAGGAGGAGGAACAGAGGATGGAACACTGAAGGAGGAGGAACAGAGGCTGGAACGCTGGAGGAGGAGAGGAGGAACAGAGGATGGAACGCTGAAGGAGGAGGAACAGAGGCTGGAACGCTGGAGGAGGGGAGGAGGAACAGAGGATGGAACACTGAAGAAGGAGGAACAGAGGATGGAACACTGGAGGAGAGAAGGAGAACAGAGGATAGAACGCTGGAGGAGGAACAGAGTATGGAACGCTGGAGGAGGGGAGGAGGAACAGAGGATTGAACACTGAAGGAGGAGGAACAGAGGATGGAACACTGAAGGAGGAGGAACAGAGGATGGAACGCTGGAGGAGGGGAGAGGATCAGAGGATGGAACACTGAAGGAGGAGGAACAGAGGATGGAACGCTGGAGGAGGGGAGGAGGAACAGAGGATGGAACGCTGGAGGAGGGCAGGAAGAACAGAGGATAGAACGCTGGAGGAGGAACAGAGGATGGAACGCTGGAGGAGGGCAGGAGGAACAGAGGATGGAACACTGGAGGAGAGAAGGAGAACAGAGGATAGAACGCTGGAGGAGGAACAGAGTATGGAACGCTGGAGGAGGAACAGAGGATGGAACGCTGGAGGAGGGCAGGAGGAACAGAGGATGGAACGCTGGTGGAGGAGGAACAGAGGATAGAACACTGGAGGAGGAGGAACAGAGGATGGAACACTGGAGGAGGGGAGGAGGAACAGAGGATGGAACGCTGGTGGAGGAGGAACAGAGGATAGAACACTGGAGGAGGAGGAACAGAGGATGGAACGCTGGAGGAGGGCAGGAGGAACAGAGGATGGAACGCTGGTGGAGGAGGAACAGAGGATAGAACACTGGAGGAGGAGGAACAGAGGATGGAACGCTGGAGCAGGAACAGAGGATGGAACGCTGGAGGAGGAATAGAGGATGGACCGCTGGAGGAGGGGAGGAGGAACAGAGGATAGAACACTGGAGGAGAGAAGGAGAACAGAGGATGGAAAGCTGGAGGAGGAATAGAGGATGGAACGCTGGAGGAGGGGAGGAGGAACAGAGGATGGAACGCTGGAGGAGGAACAGAGGATGGAACGCTGGAGGAGGGGAGGAGGAACAGAGGATAGAACACTGGAGGAGGAGGAACAGAGGATGGAACGCTGGAGGAGGAATAGAGGATGGAACGCTGGAGGAGGGGAGGAGGAACAGAGGATGGAACGCTGGTGGAGGAACAGAGGATGGAACACTGGAGGGGGGAGGAGGAACAGAGGATGGAACGCTGGAGGAGGAACAGAGGATGGAACGCTGGAGGAAGGGAGGAGGAACAGAGGATGGAACGCTGGTGGAGGAACAGAGGATGGAACACTGGAGGGGGGAGGAGGAACAGAGGATGGAACGCTGGAGGAGGGGAGGAGGAACAGAGGATGGAACGCTGGTGGAGGAACAGAGGATGGAACGCTGGAGGGGGGAGGAGGAACAGAGGATGGAACGCTGGAGGAAGGGAGGAGGAACAGAGGATGGAACGCTGGAGGAAGGGAGGAGGAACAGAGGATGGAACGCTGGTGGAGGAACAGAGGATGGAACACTGGAGGGGGGAGGAGGAACAGAGGATGGAACGCTGGAGGAGGGGAGGAGGAACAGAGGATGGAACGCTGGTGGAGGAACAGAGGATGGAACGCTGGAGGGGGGAGGAGGAACAGAGGATGGAACGCTGGAGGAAGGGAGGAGGAACAGAGGATGGAACGCTGGTGGAGGGGAGGAGGAACAGAGGATGGAACGCTGGAGGGGGGAGGAGGAACAGAGGATGGAACGCTGGAGGAGGGGAGGAGGAACAGAGGATGGAACGCTGGTGGAGGAACAGAGGATGGAACGCTGGAGGGGGGAGGAGGAACAGAGGATGGAACACTGGAGGAGGAACAGAGGATGGAACACTGGAGGAGGAACAGAGGATGGAACGCTGGAGGGGGGAGGAGGAACAGAGGATGGAACGCTGGAGGAGGAACAGAGGATGGAACGCTGGAGGGGGGAGGAGGAACAGAGGATGGAACGCTGGTGGAGGAACTAAAACATTCTCACATTCACTTAAACACTCACAATCACACAAACACTCACATTCACATTCACACAAACACTCACATTCACACAAACACTCTCACAATCACACAAACACTCACATTCACACAAACACTCTCACAATCCCACAAACACTCACATTCACACAAACACTCTCACAATCTCACAAACACTCACATTCACACAAACACTCACAATCACACAAACACTCACATTCACACAAACACTCTCACATTCACACAAACACTCACATTCACACAAACACTCTCACAATCTCACAAACACTCACATTCACACAAACACTCACATTCACACAAACACTCTCACAATCACACAAACACTCACATTCACACAAACACTCACATTCACACACTCACATTCACACAAACACTCAGTCACACAAACACTCTCACAATCACACAAACACTCACATTCACACAAACTCACATTCACACAAACACTCTCACAATCTCACAAACACTCACATTCACACAAACACGCTCACATTCACACAAACTCTCACATTCACGCAAACTCTCACAATCACACAAACACTCACATTCACACAAACACTCTCACATTCACACAAACACTCACATTCACACAAACACTCACGTTCTCACAAAAACACTCACATTCTCATATTTACACAAACACTAATTACAGTCGTATGTGATGACTTTTCTCACTGTGCTCTCTTGTAGTTGATGGACTGATTGTATGTAGGTTTATTAATGATGTGTGTGTGTGTGCGTGTGTGTGTGTGCGTGTGTGTGTGTGTACAGGTGAATGGCAGGTTGGGGTGAATATCTGGACGGCCGATGCAGCGTGTAGGAGTCCACTGTGACGAAAACATGAACGGTGCCGGAGAGCAGGTGGACATCCTGCCCCAGAACTGCATGGTGAAGGAGCGCTGGAAAGTGGTGAGCGGGGAGAGAGTGGTCTCTCCTAATATTATTATTATTATTATTATTATTAAAAAACCCTTTATATTGGAGTATATTGAAGTATAGTGAAGAATAGTAAAGTATAGTATAGTGTAGTATATTGAAGTATAGTATAGCGAAGTATAGTGTAGTGAAGAATAGTAAAGGATAGTATGGGGCAGTATATTGAAGTATCGTAAAGAATAGTAAAGTATATTGTAGTATATTGAAGTATAGTATAGCGAAGTATAGTGTAGTGAAGAATAGTAAAGTGTAGTATAGTGAAGTATAGTATGGTGCAGTATATTAATGTATAGTAAAGTGAGAGTAAAGTATAGTTAAGTGTAGTGAAGTATAGTATGGTGAAGAATAGTAAAGGGAAGTATAGTATATTAAAGTATAGTGACGAATAGTATAGTGAAGAATAGTAAAGTATAGTATAGTGAAGTATAGTAAAATGTAGTATAGTGAAGTGTAGTATAGTAAAGTATAGTATAGTTAAGTAAAATAGAGTATAGTGAAATATAGTATACTAAAGTACTGCATAGTGAAGTATAGTAAAGTGCAGTATAGTAAAGTATAGTAAAGTGTAGTATAGTGAAGTATAGTAAAGTATAGTAAAGTGAAGTACAGTAAGGTATAGTATAGTGAAGTATAGCAAAACAGTGAAGTGAAATATAGTATAGTAAAGTGTAGTGAAGTATAGTGTAGTGAAGTATTGTAAAGTGTAGTAAAACAGTATAGTGAAATATAGTATACTAAATTATAGTAAAGTGCAGTATAGTGAAGTATAGTAAAGTGTAGTATAGTAAAGTGTAGTATAGTGAAGTATAGTGCAGTATAGTAAAGTGCAGTATTGTGAAGTACAGTAGAGTGTAGTATAGTAAAGTGTAGTGTAGTATAGTGAAGTATAGTATAGTGAAGTATATTAAAGTGTAGTATAGTATACTGAAGTGTAGTATAGGGAAGTATAGTAAAGTGTAGTGAAGTATAGTGAAGTATAGTAAAACAGAGTATAGTGAAATATAGTATAGTAACATGTAGTATAGTGTAGTATATTGAAGTATAGTAAAGTGTAGTATAGTTAAGTTTAGTGAAGCGTAGTAAAGTGTAGTGAAGTATAGTAAAGTGTAGTGAAGTATAGTATGGTGAAGTATAATAAAATGAAGTAAAGTGAAGTATAGTATAGTAAAGTATAGTAAAACAGAGTATAGTGAAATATAGTATAGTGAAGTATAGTGAAGTATTGTAAAGTGTATTAAACAGTATAGTGAAATATAGTATACTAAAGTGCAGTATAGTAAAGTGTAGTATAGTGAAGTATAGTAAAGTGTAGTATAGCGAAGTATAGTATATATTATATATTTATAGTATATATTTAATAGTATATTAAATATTGGCACTCGTGTGCCAAGCTGAGGCCATCGAGCGCGTCCTCCGGGTGGCGGATGCAGGAACGGCCTTCAGTATGAAGGTCAGCCGCGAATATAACTAATAAGCGGTCGTGGAACAAGAGCGGCGGTGGCCAACGGACACCGTGACACGGCGATTGGGGGTTGCCGATAAACAAGACTCTGACTGGTGTCTCCCCACAAAGTCCTTCAACGGCAGATCGAGCGGATGTTGTGACTTGATCACACAACGGTTGTGAAGGCGGAAGAAGGCTGCAACAGTTCTTCAAGTTCCAGTCGTCTGGGATTTTCTTGCCACTGGGAACGCTTGAAGCACTGCCAAGTGTCGTGCGTCTGCTGGAGTGCAACAGCATTCCCACATTAAACAAACTCACGCACAGGCGTCTTCCCTGGAACATCACTGGATTTCATAATCCATGCGGCGACCGGCTACATGCAGCAGGGGCAGGATTGTGGATCTGGAAGCTCCTAGTATGGACCCGGCACGCGTGCGGCAGCTGTTAGATTCAGTCGCTGATCTCCTGGATGAAGCAGGGGAGATCTTCGGCAGCTGCATCCGCGACTGAGCAGTCCTCTGCTCACCCCTCATGGGGAAGGGGCTAGAAAAGGTGCCCTAGACATAGTCTGCTTTAACCTATCTGCTCTGGATTACCGCGTCCGGAGGGATCACCAACATGCGGTCGAAGAAAGCAACAACATATGAGATTTGGAACGTGGAACATCAGAACTCTTATAAACAGCTCACACAGGCCAGAGAGAAGAACAGCTCTCATAGCTCGTGAGATTGGCAAATACAACTTAGACATCGTTGCCCTCAGCGAAACGAGGAGAGCTGAGGAAGGACAGCTGAGGGAGGAAAAAGGAGGCTACACCTTCTTCTGGAAAGGGCGTTGTACAGAAGAGAGCAGGATTCATGGAGTTGGGTTTGCCATCAAAAACTCTCTTCTCCGGAAGCTGGTCGAACTTCCTGTTGGTATGAATGAGCGCCTAATGAGGTTGCGCCTCCATCTACCAAGGAGACAAAAGACAACAGTTATCAGTGCGTATGCTCCCACACTCGACGCTGATGACAGGGAGAAGGAATCGTTTCATGAACAGCTGGAGTCAATCCTTGCCCCAATACCGAAAGAAGATAAAATCATCCTTCTCTGTGATTTTAATGCAAGAGTTGGAAGGCAGCATGAGCTATGGAAGGGAACGATCGGCAAAAACGGAGTTGGTAACGAGAACCCCAATGGTACTCTGCTCATGAGCAAGTGTGCTGAACATGATCTTATCATCACTAACACATTGTTCCGACAAAAGAACAAACACAAGGTGTCATGGCAGCATCCGCGATCAAAGCATTGGCACCTGATTGACTACATCATTGTCAGAGCCAGAGATCAAAAAGGAGTCCTGCTCACGAAGTGTGCCACTGGTGCTGACGAGTGTTGGACAGACCACCGCCTCATCTGGTCCATCATCAGGATCGAAATAAGAACAGAAAGGAGAACTCAGAATAAGTGAAGACTAGAAAATACAATGTCAATGCCCTCAAAAGTGATGCAAAGACAAGTGAATTCCAGCAGCATTTTAGAAAACAACTGCCATCTGAATATCCAGAGCAAGTGGAGGAACACTGGGGCCTGCTGAAAAGTGCCATCACTAGAACATGCAAAGCAGTTATCGGAACTCAAACCAAGAAACATCAGGATTGGTTCGATGACAACTCGGAGACTTTACAACAGCTCGTAGATGAAAAACGTCAAGCTTACAGAGCCCTCCAAGCAGACCCAAACTCTAAAGAGAAGCGAAGCAGGCATCAGAAATGCAAGGCTGTACTGCAAAGCACGACTCGCACCTTAAAAGACCTTTGGTGGAGAAATAAAGCTAAAGACATCCAGCAGCTCGCAGACACAAACGACAGCAGTGGTTTCTTTGAAGCCACGAGGGCCATGTATGGGCGGAGCAGTGATGGTCAGGTTCTGCTGAAGACCAAAGCAGAAATCAATCAGCGGTGGAAACAACACTTTGAAGAACTTCTTAACTGCCACCCTGATGTAGATGAAGATGCCGTGCTGGATCACCTACCTCGACTACCTGCAGACGAATCAATGGGAGAGATCCCAACCTTGTCTGAGGTTCAGGAAGCAATCAGGAGGCTAAAAAATAGCAAAGCTCCCGGCATTGATGGCATTCCAGCTGAAGTGTTTAAAGAAGGTGGCATTTTGGTTCAACACCATCTTCATGAACTTATTGTTAAGATATGGATGAGCGAGCACATACCATCGGACCTGAGAGATGCCCTGATTGTCGCAATCTATAAGAAAGAAGGACAGAAGTCCGACTGCAGCAACTACAGAGGAATCTCACTCTTGTCAATAGCGGGCAAAGTCTTAGCAAACATACCGAACAAGCGGCTAAAGCCAGCCATAGAAAAGGCTCTTCCTGAAAGCCAGAGCGGCTTTCGGCCAGCACGAGGAACAACGGGCATGATCTTCATTGCCCGGCAACTGCAAGAAGAATGCCAGGAGCAGAACAAGCCGCTCTACATGGCTTTTATTGATCTCACAAAGGCCTTTGACAGTGTCTCTCGGGAATTGCTATGGAAGATCCTGGCAGCCTATGGGTGTCCTGTAAAGTTCATCACCATCTTGAAGCTTCTTCATGAAAACATGACTGCAAAGGTCAAGACAAACACAGGACTCACGGATGCTTTTGGCGTGCAAACCGGAGTCAAACAGGGCTGCGTCATTGCCCCAACACTGTTCATTGTTTTTATATCGGCAGTGATGACCATCATTAAACCACGGCTGCCACAGGGTGTCGACATCGAGTACAGGTTGGACGGCCAGCTGTTTAGACTGAGTCGTCTAAAGGCTAAGCGCATGACAGCTCTCATTTCGATCACCGACCTTCAGTATGCAGATGACAATAATGTTGTGTCGCTGAGCGAAGCAAACCTTCGATCTACACTGAAGGCTTTCGACTTTGGGTATAAGAAAATGGGGCTCTCAGTCAACCTAAAGAAGACGAAGATCCCCTACCAACCGGTCCCGGACAGCATCAATCCTCAGCCACCTGCCATTGAGCTGCGAGGAGAGGTGCTCGAAAACGTTAACAGCTTTGCATATCTTGGGAGTTATCTTTCAACCAGCGCGTGCATTGGTTCTGAAGTGCAACATCGTATGCATTGTGCGGCCTCAGCTTTTGGACGACTTAAAGGACGCGTCTTCCAAAACAAAGACCTAAGAAAGGAAACAAAGGTGCTGGTGTACAAGGCAGTCATCCTGCCCACTCTCCTGTACGGATCAGAAACCTGGACAGTGTACAGGAGGCATCTCAAGCAACTGGAGACGTTCCATCAAAGATGTCTCCGAAACATTTTGAAGGTCAAGTGGGACGACTACAGGACAAATATAAGTGTTCTCGAGGAGGCTGGATCCACCAGCATTGAAGCAATTGTTAACAAAAATCGCCTCAGATGGACAGGACAGAGAGACAGAGAGAGATTAAAGTATAGTGACGAATAGTATAGTGAAATATAGTATAGTGATGTGTAGTATAGTGAAGTATAGTATAGTGAAGAATAGTAAAGTGTAGTAAAACAGTATAGTGAAGTATAGTATACTAAAGTATAGTATTTTAAAGTATAGTACTAAGTGCAGTATAGTAAAGTATATTAAATTGTAGTATAGTGAAGTATAGTACAGTGTAGTGAAGTGTAGTATAGTGAAGTGTAGTATAGTGAAGTATAGTAAAGTATAGTATGTTGAAGTATAGTAAAGTATAGTATGTTGAAGTATAGTATATTATAGTGAAGTATAGTATATTATAGTGAAGTATAGTATAGTAATCTGATGTAGCTGTTATAAATCAGTGCAGAATGTTTAAAGCTAAAAAACTCTTGTGTTGTTTTTATTAAAGATTTCATGAGTAAAAAGTGATAAACACAATGAATTATGGGTAATGAGCTATTGCTTAAACTATGTTTGAGTGTGTGTGTGTGTGTGTGTGTCCATGTCCATGTGCTGGTTAATGTACAGTTGATTGTGTTGTGGGAGTTAACGTGTGTGTGTGTGCGTGTGCGTGTAGCTGAAGAAGATCGGGGGCGGTGGATTCGGTGAGATCTACGAGGCGCTGGACCTGCTTAACCGTGAGAACGTGGCACTGAAGGTGGAGTCGGCACAGCAGCCCAAACAAGTGCTGAAGATGGAGGTGGCGGTGCTGAAGAAACTGCAGGGTAGGACCACGGTTTCACCTGCACTGTGTTCACTTACACACATGTGAGGAGCATCATGGGAGAGCATGCTGTGGGTCTTATTGTGTAGCTGAAGGGCCGGTACACCAGGGGCCCCTCATGCTACGGGCCCCAGTGTGCTTTATCACTGTGCTGCCTGTATGTGTTCTCCCTCAGGTGGCCTCACAGTTTCCAGATGCGGCAAATAGTTTTCATTTGATTTAAGTTAGTAGATTGGGTGGTCCATCCTGGACCATGATGGACCATGTTTAACCATGCTGGACCATGATTAACCATGATGGACCATGCTGGACTATGATTAACCTTGCTGGAACATGATAAACCATGATGGACCATGCTGAACCATGATTAACCAAGCTGGTACTTGGTTAACTATGCTGGACCATGTTGAACTATGTTGAACCATGCTGGACCATGACGAACCATGCTGGACCATGACGAATCATCCTGGACCATATTGAACCATGCTGGACCATATCGGACCATGCTGGACCATGCCAAATTGTGCTGGACTT
This sequence comes from Trichomycterus rosablanca, assembly GCF_030014385.1. Lineage (NCBI taxonomy): Eukaryota > Metazoa > Chordata > Actinopteri > Siluriformes > Trichomycteridae > Trichomycterus > Trichomycterus rosablanca. The sequence continues at coordinate 37,716,525 of NC_086000.1, read as the reverse complement.
TGCTGGACCATGATTAACTATGATGGACCATTCTGAACCAAGCTGGACCATGTCGGACCATGCTGGACCATGATGGACTATTTTAACCATGTCAGACCATTCTGGACCATGCCAAATTGTGCTGGACTATGCTGGACCATGATTAACCATGCTGGACCATGATGGACAATGCCGGATCATGCTGGACCATGTTAAACCGCGCTGGACCATTTTGGACCCTGCTGTTAACCATGATAAACCCTCAATGCTGCCTCCGGGGCATTCCGCTCTACCAGGGTGGTTCCATCGTGAGGCCCAAAACTTCCTAGAACTCTGAAGAGCAGACCGAGCGGGTCCAGTATCACGTCTTTAGAGAGCTGCAACAGGAGCTGGCAAGTGTGAGAGAGAGAAACTGTGATCTATAGAAGAACTTCCACCAGGAGCGAATTAACTCTCACAAGGCGACTGTCAATCAGAAGAAACTGACACGTCAATCATCTGCGCCTCCGCGCCCCATTTTTCAGAACCTGAACATCTTCAGAACGAAACAGAGCGTTGAGTTGAGAGGATTGAAATCTAGAACTTAATTTATTTTATGTTTACATTTATTACATTTACGCTAAATGTACCTGGGTTTGGAACGCAGCACACACACACACACACATACATATACACACACACGCACACACACACACACATACACACACACACATATACACACGCACACACACACACATATACACACACATATACACACACACACATACACACACACACATATACACACGCACACACACACACATATACACACACATATACACACGCACACACACACACATATACACACGCACACATACACACATATACACACACACACACACATACATATACACACACACGCACACACACACACACACATACACACACACACACATATACACACACACACACATATACACACATATACACACACACACATATACACACATATACACACACACACACACACACATATACACACACACACACACAGCTGAGAACTTTTTATGGCTGGTGAGTCAGTGTGCCAGAGATTCCTGTGAGAGAAGAAAAGACTAATGGGCATGAAAGACTAACGGACGGTGAAAGTGTGTGTGAGTGTGTTTGTGTGAGTGTGTGTGTGTGTGTGTGTGTGTGTGTGTGTGTGTGAGAGTGTGTGTGTGAGTGTGTGTGTGAGTGTGTGAGTGTGTGTGTGTTTGAGTGTGTGTGAGTGTGAGTGTGTGTGTGTGTGTTTGTGTGAGTGTGTGTGTGTGTGAGTGTGTGAGTGTGTGTGAGTGTGTGAGTGTGTGTGTGTGTGTGAGTGTGTGTGTGTGTCCTTCACAGAGGACACAGTTGCAGTTATTGACGTTCTGGGGTTTAAAGTGCCGACTCAGCCGTTCGTCGTCCATTGCGTAACTCAACACCATCCATTATCTACACATCCATCTATAATACATGACCGGAAGTATGTGGACAGGTTCTGATTACAGAAGACTTGTGCATTTGAGCCAGAGACCAGCTCTGAGCTTGTGAGCTCGTCAGATAAAACACCCAGGAGCAACAGCAGCTCGGTTGGTGGGCCACAGAATGTGCCTGTAAAATAAAAGTCCTGTCTCATTAGTTATGAACCACCTCTGTCAGCGCAGAAACTGTTCACATGATTAATCAATCACACACACACACACACACACACACACACACACACACACACACACACACACACACACACGTCCACTGGGTTGTTTCCCTTAAGTGGTAAAAAGCACACCATCATTGAACTCCTGAATGATAAACTTGTTGGCAAAATAAGCAGACTGGCTCATCCAACTCTCATCCAAGTTATAAATCAGAATGTTAACTGTGAATTATTGTGATGTACAGTATAGTACAGTACAGTATAGTGTAGTGTAGTATACTGAAGTATAGTATAATACAGTATTTTGAAGTATAGTCATGTATAGTATAGTACAGTATTGTATAGTATAGTGTAGTATAGTTAAGCATAGTACAGTGAAGTATAGTGAAGTGTAGTAGAGTATAGTATAGCAAAGAATAGTGAAGTGTAGTAGAGTATAGTATAGCAAAGAATAGTGAAGTATAGTATAGCATAGGTCAGTATAGTATAGTGAAATACAGTATAATATAGTGATGTATAGTATAGCACAGCATAGTATAGTGAAGTATAGTATAATATAGTGATAGTACAGTATAGTATAGTGATGTATAGTATAGTACAACATAGTACAGTATAGTATAATGAAATATAGTATAATATAGTGATAGTACAGTATAGTATAGTGATGTATATTATAGTACAGCATAGTACATTATTGTATAGTATAGTGATGTATAGTATAATATAGTGATGTATAGTGCAGTATAATATAGTGATGTATAGTATAGTACAGTATAGTAGAGTGATGTATAGTATAGTACAGCATAGTACATTATTGTATAGTATAGTGATGTATAGTATAATATAGTGATGTATAGTGCAGTATAATATAGTGATGTATAGTATAGTACAGTATAGTAGAGTGATGTATAGTATAGTACAGCATAGTACATTATTGTATAGTATAGTGATGTATAGTATAATATAGTGATGTATAGTGCAGTATAATATAGTGATGTATAGTATAGTACAATATAGTAGAGTGATGTATAGTATAGTACAGCATAGTACATTATTGTATAGTATAGTGATGTATAGTATAATATAGTGATGTACAGTATAGCACAGTAAAGTATAGTGATGTATAGTATAATATAGTGATGTATAGTATAGTACAGTAAAGTATAGTGATGTATAGTATAGTACATCATAGTACAGTATAGTGTAGTGATGTATAGTATAATATAGTGATGTAAAGTATAGTACAGTAAAGTATAGTGATGTATAGTATAGTACATCATAGTACAGTATAGTGTAGTGATGTATAGTATAATATAGTGATGTAAAGTATAGTATAGTACAGTATAGCATAGTGAAGTATAGTATAATATAGTGATGTACAGTATAGTGATGTATAGTATGGTATAGTGATGTATAGTATAGTATAGTGATGTATAGTATAGTGAAGTAAAGTATAGTATAATGTAGTGATGTATAGTATAGTACATCATAGTACAGTATAGTATAGTGGTGTATAGTATAATATAGTGATGTACAGTATAGTGATGTATAGTATAGTACATTATAGTACAGTATAGTACTGTGTAGTGATGTATAGTATAATATAGTGATGTAAAGTATAGTATAGTACAGTATAGCATAGTGAAGTATAGTATAATATAGTGATGTACAGTATAGTGATGTATAGTATAGTATAGTGATGTATAGTATAGTGAAGTGAAGTATAGTATAATATAGTGATGTATAGTATAGTGAAGTATAGTATAATATATTGATGTACAGTATAGTGATGTATAGTATAGTATAGTGATGTATAGTATAGTGAAGTGAAGTATAGTATAATATAGTGATGTATAGTATAGTATAGTGAAGTGAAGTATAGTATAATATAGTGATGTATAGTATAGTGAAGTATAGTATAATATATTGATGTACAGTATAGTGATGTATAGTATAGTATAGTGAAGTATAGTATAATATAGTGATGTACAGTATAGTGATGTATAGTATAGTATAGTGATGTATAGTATAGTGAAGTATAGTATAATATAGTGATGTATAGTATAGTGAAGTATAGTATAATATATTGATGTACATTATAGTGATGTATAGTATAGTATAGTATAGTGATGTATAGTATAGTGAAGTGAAGTATAGTATAGTGAAGTGAAGTATAGTATAATATAGTGATGTATAGTATAGTATAGTGAAGTATAGTATAATATAGTGATGTACAGTATAGTGATGTATAGTATAGTATAGTGATGTATAGTATAGTGAAGTGAAGTATAGTATAATATAGTGATGTATAGTATAGTGAAGTATAGTATAATATATTGATGTACATTATAGTGATGTATAGTATAGTATAGTATAGTATAGTGATGTATAGTATAGTGAAGTGAAGTATAGTATAGTGAAGTGAAGTATAGTATAATATAGTGATGTATAGTATAGTATAGTGAAGTATAGTACAGTACAGTATATACTATATAGTAGTGTAGCAGCAGGGTGAGCAGATTGACTCATCCAACAGTAAGAAATTGGAATGCTGACTGTGAGTCAGGCTCACATCTCTATCTGATCTCAATAATGCTCAACTAAATGGAAGGAAATACCCACAGTCTTGTTCCAGAATCCAGTAAAAACCTTCCCAGATGAGTTAAAGCTGCTATATTTGCCCAACAGAACCAACTCTGTATTAATGCTCATGGTTATCATATAAATTGTCTGGTGTCCAGATATTTTTGGCTGTACAGTTTTTCTGTGCTGTATTATTTTATTTCATCACGTTTTTCTCTCTTCCAGGTAAAAATCACGTGTGTAAATTTATCGGCTGTGGCAGAAATGAGAAGTTTAACTACGTGGTGATGCAGCTTCAGGTAAAACATCTCAGAACCACACGCTGCCTCCTCACCACCTTCAGGATGTTTTTGGGATCTTGATGCTAACTCTGCTGACACCCCCCCCCCCCCCCCCCCCCCTTCCTGATTCTTTTCAGGGGAGGAACCTGGCCGATTTGAGACGCAGCCAGCCCCGGGGAACCTTCTCCATGAGCACCACTCTGCGGCTGGGGAAGCAAATCCTGGAGTCCATCGAGGCCATTCACTCAGTGGGGTTCCTGCACCGAGACATCAAACCCGTACGCTCTGTTCTGATCGCTCTGTTCTATACGTCATCGGTAACGACTGTGCCTGAGGAGGGTGTGGCTGCTAATGTTTTCCTGCCATGTTTGTTTCGTCCTGCAGTCGAATTTCGCCATGGGTCGCCTGCCGTCCACCTACAGGAAGTGTTACATGCTGGACTTTGGTCTCGCTCGCCAATACACCAACACTAACGGAGAAGTTCGACCTGTGAGTATCACGTCCCTCTAGGGGAGGAGTTTACTTATAGGATAGTAAAAAATACAGTATAGTAGTATAGAATTTTATGGTATATTATATTATGGGATGGTGCAGTATAGTATAGTACAGCATAGTATAGTGAAGTTTAGTAAAGTATAGTGTATTGAAGTATTGTATATTGTAGTATATTGATGTATAGTGAAGTATAACATAGTTTAGTATAGAGAAGTATAGTACTGTATAGTAACGTATAGTACAGTACAGTGTAGTGTAGTATAGTCAAATATAGTATAGTAAAGTGAAGTATAGTATTGTATAGTGATGACTTGACTTACGAATGTAATTGGTTCTGAAGGGCTGTTCTTAAGTCAGAATGTTCGTTAGTTAAACCTGTTTTTCCCATAAGAACTAATGTAAACAGAATTCATCCGTGCCAGACATCCCAAACCCCCCCTTACCCCTAACCTAACCTCTCTAATATCTTAAATGCTCTTTTTGTTATAAATACAGTTATAAGTATATTATCCCTTAAATCTTAAATGATAGAATAGACATTACTGTAATAAACAGTAATAAACACCAATACACAGCAGTACTGTACTGTACATAAACACACACATCACATTTCAGTACAGTACGTGTGCTGTACCATACACCATAATACATTTCCTTCTTTTTATATAAAATGTATCTACCAGAAACAACAATAACTCTAATATTTCTCTATTATTTCCTTCTTTATTTCAGTAGTGTTGTATTTGGTAGATGTAATTACACGAAAGAAAGAATACTTTACTCAGCGAGTTCCTTCTTCTCTCTCACTCACTGTCCCCTCTGTCTGATACACAGTTACACCTACTGGCAGGAGTAATTATACAACAACAAATGTAATAGATTTGTTCATTTTCTCACCACTGCACTTTTTCTGCACATTCTTTTTGCGCTTTTAATATAGAATTTTACAAAATATAAAGAAAACACCGAAAAAACACCGTCCGCTGTCCGAATGTTTGCTCAGTATATACAGTGTATCACAAAAGTAAGTACACCCCTCACATTTCTGCAAATATTTTATTATATCTTTTCATGGGACAACACTATAGAAATAAAACTTGGATAGAACTTAGAGTAGTCAGTGTACAGCTTGTATAGCAGTGTAGATTTACTGTCTTCTGAAAATAACTCAACACACAGCCATTAATGTCTAAATAGCTGCAACATAAGTGAGTACACCCCACAGTGAACATGTCCAAATTGTGCCCAAATGTGTCGTTGTCCCTCCCTGGTGTCATGTGTCAAGGTCCCAGGTGTAAATGGGGAGCAGGGATGTTAAATTTGGTGTTTTGGGTACAATTCTCTCATACTGGCCACTGGATGTTCAACATGGCACCTCATGGCAAAGAACTCTCTGAGGATGTGAGAAATAGAATTGTTGCTCTCCACAAAGATGGCCTGGGCTATAAGAAGATTGCTAACACCCTGAAACTGAGCTACAGCATGGTGGCCAAGGTCATACAGCGGTTTTCCAGGACAGGTTCCACTCGGAACAGGCTTCGCCAGGGTCGACCAAAGAAGTCGAGTCCATGTGTTCAGCGTCATATCCAGAGGTCGGCTTTAGTGCTGCCAGCATCGCTGCAGAGGTTGAAGACGTGGGAGGTCAGCCTGTCAGTGCTCAGACCATACTCCGCACACTGCATCGACTCGGTCTGCATGGTCGTCATCCCAGAAGGAAGCTGACGCACAAGAAAGCCCGCAAACAGTTTGCTGAAAACAAGCAGTCCAAGAACATGGATTACTGGAATGCCCTGTGGTCTGACGAGACCAAGATAAACTTGTTTGGCTCAGATGGTGTCCAGCATGTGTGGCGGCGCCCTGGTGAGAAGTACCAAGACGACTGTATCTTGCCTACAGTCAAGCATGGTGGTGGTAGCATCATGGTCTTGGGCTGCATGAGTGTTGCTGGCACTGGGGAGCTGCGGTTCATTGAGGGAAACATGAATTCCAACATGTACTGTGACATTCTGAAACAGAGCATGATCCCCTCCCTTCGAAAACTGGGCCTCATGGCAGTTTTCCAACAGGATAACGACCCCAAACACAACCTCCAAGATGACAACTGCCTTGCTGAGGAAGCTGAAGGTAAAGGTGATGGACTAAACCCAATTGAGCACCTGTGGCGCATCCTCAAGTGGAAGGTGGAGAAGTTCAAGGTGTCTAACATCCACCAGCTCTGTGATGTCATCATGGAGGAGTGGAAGAGGATTCCAGTAGCAACCTGTGCAGCTCTGGTGAATTCCATGCCCAGGAGGATTAAGGCAGTGCTGGATAATAATGGTGGTCACACAAAATATTGACACTTTGGGCACAATTTGGACATGTTCACTGTGGGGTGTACTCACTTATGTTGCAGCTATTTAGACATTAATGGCTGTGTGTTGAGTTATTTTCAGAAGACAGTAAATCTACACTGCTATACAAGTTGTACACTGACTACTCTAAGTTATATCCAAGTTTCATGTCTATAGTGTTGTCCCATGAAAAGATATAATAAAATATTTCCAGAAATGTGAGGGGTGTACTTACTTTTGTGATACACTGTATATACAGAGAGAGAGAGAGAGACGGTCGGAGTTAACTTGTTCGTGATGTCACGTATTTCACGAATTTCGGTTCGTAAGCCATGCAGGTTGTGTATCAGATTGTTTAGATTTATTTTGTGTTTTGTGTTTATTTTTGATTGTTTTGTTTATTTTTCATAGTTTTGTGTTTATTTTTAATTGTTTTGTGTTTATTTTTAATCGTTTTGTGTTTATTTTTGATAGTTTTGTGTTTATTTTTGATAGTTTTGTATTATTTATTATAGTTTTGTTTATTTTTGATTGTTTTGTGTTTATTTTTCATAGTTTTGTGTTTATGTTTGATAGTTTTGTGTTTATTTTTTATTGTTTTGTGTTTATTTTTAATAGTTTTGTGTTTGTTTGATAGTTTTGTGTTTATTTTTGATTGTTTTGTGTTTATTTTTAATGTTTTGTGTTTATTTTTAATGTTTTGTGTTTATTTTTGATGGTTTTGTGTTTATTTTTGATAGTTTTGTGTTTGTTTGATAGTTTTGTGTTTATTTTTGATTGTTTTGTTTATTTTTAATAGTTTTGTGTTTATGTTTGATAGTTTTGTTTATTTTTGATTGTTTTGTGTTTATTTTTAATGTTTTGTGTTTATTTTTAATGGTTTATGTTTATTTTTTATTGTTTTGTGTTTATTTTTGATTGTTTTGTGTTTATTTTTGATTGTTTTGTGTTTATTTTTGATTGTTTTGTGTATTTTTCTGTTTTGCAGTTTGTTGATTGCTTTTTTGCGGTTGCTTTATGTTGGACGCGCATGTTTTTCTCCTGTATGATGCTTGTGTCCTCATTTCCATATCAGCACGTCTATAGTGAGTTTCACCTGATTTCTACTCTAACCAGCACTCATTCTGAACCCTGCACCACCCACACCTCCCACTCACCCAAACCCTGCACCACCCACACCTTCCACTCACCCCAATTCTGCTCTGTCCACTCCATCAGGTCCACTGAGGGATCAAATGTACTCACGACTCAGTTGATTCTTTAATTTATTTACATTCTAAAGGTCTTTTAAACTGTTATAAATGTCGCATTTTCTTAGTTTCTGAACAGAACAACAGCTGATAGTAAACAGTGCATATATATTTAACAGCCAGAACATTAATACTATATATACTAAGGACAAAAGTATTGGGACATCCCTTCTAATTTTTGAATTCAGGTGTTTCAGCCACAACAGCTAACAGGTGTAATAAATTAATCATATAAAGGAAATTCTATGCTTCCAACTTGAGGGCAACAGTTTAGGAAAGGCCCTTTCCTGTTCCAGCATGAGCAAGCTCTATAAAGACGTCCTGCACAGAGCCCTGAGCTCTGCCCCACTCAACAGCTCTGGGATATATAATATGGTGAAGTATAGTCTAGTACAGTATAGTGTATTATGGCATAGTATAGTGAAGTATAGTATAGTTCAGTTAGTATAGTGCAGTATAGTATAACGAAGTGTGGTATAGTACAGTATAGTGATGTATAGTATAGTGAAGTATATTATAGTATGGTACAGTATAGTGAGGTACAGTACAGTGAAGTATCGTATAGTATAGTGTGGTGTAGTAAAGTATAGTGTAGTGTACTGAAGTATAGTATGGCATTGTAAAGTATAGTACATTGAAGTATAGTATAGTATCGTACAGTATAGCAAAGTAAAGTGTAGTATAGTACAGTATAGCAAAGTAAAGTGTAGTATAGTACAATATAGTATAGTGTAGTATATCAAAGTATAGTATAGTGAAGTGTATTATAGTACAGTATAGTGATTTATAGTATAGTGTAGTATATTATAGTAAGGTATAGTATGGTACAGTATAGTGAGGTACAGTATAGTGAAGTATCGTATAGTATAGTATGGTGCAGTAAAGTATAGTACATTAAAGTATAGTATAGTAGCATACAGTATAGTATCGTTCAGTATAGCAAAAGAATAGTATAGTACAGTGTAGTATAGTGTAGTATATCGAAGTATAATACAGTGAAGTGTAGTATAGTATAGTATGGTGCAGTAAAGTATAATGTAGTATAGTATCATACAGTATAGCAAAGTAAAGTATAGTCTAGTGCAGTATAGTGTAGTACAGCATAGACAACTTTAAGGCAATGGTTTAGGGAAGGTCTGTCCCAGCTCTATAGACGTGAAGAAAAGCTCCAGTGTCCTGCACAGAGCCCTGACCTCAGCCCCACTTAACAGCTCTGGGATGAACCGGAACACCAACTGAAAAGTCAGCGCCCAGACATACTAATGCTCTTTTGACTGAACGGGCACAAATTCCCACAGTCTTGAGAGAAGCTTCTCAGAAGAGCAGCACACAGAGGTCACTCTGTTTTAATAGCCCTTGTTTTTGAAATGGGACGTCCAGCAAGCTCATGCTCAGGCGTCCCTATACTTTTGGCACTATAGTGTATATATACAGTCTGTGTATCAATCCCATCCCGTCATTTTGACCTTTTTGTGTTTGTTGTGTGTTGAATAAAGTGGTTTAAAATCTGTGAGATTCCTGTTGGTTTGATGCTAAACTCTTGCTTTTCTCTTCAGCCCCGGACGGTGGCGGGTTTTCGTGGAACTGTGCGCTACGCTTCGGTCAATGCGCACAAAAACAAGGTAAGTACGACGTGAACAGCGTTTCTGAGTGTAGACGTTGGTTGCGTTGGGCTAATAAATAAGATGTAAAGGATAGTAAAGTACAGTGTCGTATAATACAGTATGGTATAGTGAGTTATAGTGAAGTGTAGTATAGTGATGTATAGTATAGTGAATTATAGTGTAGTGATGTATAGTATAGTAAAGCGATGTGTAGTATAGTGATGTATAGTATAGTAAAGTGAATTATAGTATAGTGACATATAGTATAGTAAAGTGAAGTGTAGTGTAGTATAGTGAAGTATCGTGACGTAGTGTAGTATAGTGTAGTAAAGTATAGTATAATATAGTGAAGTATAGTGACATATAGTATATTAAAGTTAAGTATAGTGTAGTATAGTATAGTATAGTATAGTATAATGACGTATAGCATAGTAAAGTTAAGTGTAGTATAGTATAGTATAGTGATGTATAGTATAGTAAAATTAAGTATAGTGTAGTATAGGGAGGTTTAGTGAAGTATAGTGACGTATAGTATAGTAAAGTGAAGTATAGTAAAGTATAGTGAAGTATATTGAAGTTAATGAAGTAAATAAGTTGGGATAATAAATAAGACCGGCTCTGTAGCGCGGTTGGATTAAATGAGAACAGAGTCGAGGGTTCTGGGGTCGAGGGTTCTGGGTTTCTGCTTGATTGTAAGACGTTGATGATTTGACCTTCATTGGTCCTGTAAAGGTCAGTGGATGGACAGTATGAGCTGTATTAACGTTTGTTGGACGTTGCAGGAGATGGGACGTCACGATGATTTGTGGTCGCTGTTCTACATGCTGGTGGAGTTCACGGTGGGACAGTTACCCTGGAGGAAAATCAAAGACAAGGTGAGAGAGACGCGCTTCATTTAAAATGCTAGCGGCCGGCCGGGCGCCTATACAGACCAGAGTCGGCTCGTCTGAGGGTGGGAGTGCCGGAGGGGATTCTGTGTACATCTATGGCATTTAGCAGACGCCTTTTATCCAGCGACTTACAGGTGTGAGTTTAATTTGAGCAATTGAGGATTAAGGGCCTTGCTCAGGGGCCCAACTAATTACTAGTTCGGTACCTTATCTGCTGAGCTACCACATCCTCATTACTGCTGCAGTTACGACCTCTGCTGGCTGATCAGTGGCGCTGCACAGAGACAATAGTGGAGATCGGTGCGTGACTCTCCGTGCCCGATACGGATCTCCATATGAATCCACCCAGTGCAGGTGAAAAGAAGCGGCCTGTACTGCACAAGTGTCGGAGGGGGTGTGTGTGTTAGTCATGACCCTCCTTGGTCAGGTCGCCAGAGGAGCCACTCGGTCTGTGTAGACGCCTGGAGGGCCAGTAGCACCACTGAGATTCGAACCCCAAACATACCGCCTGAGCGAGTTCTGATATCCCCGTATCACTTGTTACAGGAGCAGGTGGGTCAGATTAAGGAGCGCTACGAGCACAAGATGCTGCTGAAACACATGCCGTCGGATTTCTACATCTTTCTGGACCACGTGGTCAGCCTGGATTATTACACCAAACCTGATTACCAGGTAAGAGACGCCAAACTCGTCCTATTTACCTGCTTACTGTATTCTACCGTCACAGTCTTAAAATTTCTGGGATTTCGGTAACCTTTTATTTTGGCTTATTTTGGTTTCTTGATCGGACTGAGGCTCGAAGTTTAGAAAGGACATTACAGAAGCTTATTTTGGTGTGTCTTCCGGGTCACTGACCGGTCCAGTTTTTGCAGCGTCATCAAAAAACCCACAACAAACCCTCAAACCCTGTTTGAAAACCCCGCCCACATAGTCCGGGCGGATATCCCACCCTATCAGGACCGTGTCTGCTGCAGGCACTGCCGATTATGCCCGCTAGATGGCGCCCAGCCGACCGGTTTCAAACCAAGGAGTTCAGAATCTCGGTGCTGGTGTGCTAGCGAAATATCCCACTGCACCACCTGGACGCCCCACTCAAATCTGGTTTCTTGATCTGAGGTTGGACTGTGTGTGTGTGTGTGTGTGTGTGTGTGTGTGTGTGTGTGTGTGTGTTTGCCCTGTGATGGACTGGCGACCTGTCCAGGGTGGTTCCTGAATCTCACCCGGTGAATCGGACCCACTGTGACCCTTAAGTCTTCACACGTGTCGGGTGGAGGAGGGGCCGTGCTAGTCCGCCAGCCTGGACGTCCTGCGTGAGACGGAGTTTGACGGTCCACGTGATGGGAATCGGACGTGTCTAAGCGATTCACGCCCTGTTTTTTGTCTGCACAGCTGCTGATGTCTGTATTTGAGAACAGCATGAAGGAGAGAGTGATCACGGAGAACGAGCCCTTCGACTGGGAGAAGACCGGGACAGATCTGTCCTCCAACAGCATACCCACGCCCCCTCAGCAGAACACTCGCCAAACCGCCGCCATCGTCGGGTACGTACACATGCCCACGCCCCCTCAGCAGAACACTCGCCAAACCGCCGCCATCGTCGGGTACGTACACATGCCCACGCCCCTTCAGCAGAACACTCGCCAAACCGCCGCCATCGTCGGGTACGTACACATACCCACGCCCCCTCAGCAGAACACTCGCCAAACCGCCGCCATCGTCGGGTACGTGTACGCGCCAGCTTCTTTTCCGTTACGCCAACCACGGGGCCACAGACTCTTACTAACAATTACTAACAATTCCACTTCCTGTTAATCTGAGTGATTAAAGGTCTATCATCCACAGTGGCGTGTAAACTAACATGAAGATTATTATACGTCTTTAAATTAAACATACCCACTTCCCTCTGAACTCCACCCAGAGGTCCAACAGTTCAAGCAGCTTTTTGTTTAAAACCTGATTAATTGCGGCACAACTTTAAATGAAAATACGTCAGGATTTATTTCTTTTATTACTTTTATTAATAAAAAGTACTAAAAGCAATGAAAGAAATAAATCGTGACATATTTTAAAAATAAAAGTTATAAAATAAATCCTGAGGTACTTTAGAAATAAAAGTAAATACGTCAATTTTTTTTCTTTTATTACTTTTATTTCTAAAATAACTCGCGAGATGTTTCAGAAATGGTAACATCTGTAGTTTGGACGTCCCTGGTTTAAAGCCATGTGCTGGAATAAGAACCCTCACATTATAACAGAAAGAAATAAAATTTACATTTATTTTTTAAAGAAAGAATTTTTTAATTAATTGTAATAAATTATTATTAGCGACGGTTTTAAAATAGGACGTCCAACAAGATCATGTATGGTGTATATTTGTTCAGACACTGTTGGCCCTTAAAAACTTCTCATTTTAATGCTTATTATTGTAATCGTGTATTTTTTATGTCTGTTTTTCCTCAGTGTGGTGAACGCCACATCGATCCCCGGTGAGATACTGAGAGAAAACACGGACGACGTTCTCCAGGACGAGCACCTGAGCGATCAGGAGAACGCTCCGCCTGTGCCGTCACCCGCGAGGCCCGGCGAAGTTGCACTAGCACCCCCCGCTGGAGAGGTGTGGGACGACACCGACTTCAACCGCAACAAACTCAGGATCAGTATCAGCAAGGTATGAGCTGCTGGGTGGGAAAAGACGGGACTGAAAAGTGGGCGGGGTCTTCGAGGCTGTGTGAGGACCGTGGTTAGTAGTGTAAGGACGCGCCGATCCACCGAAGTACGGGCGGATGAGAAGGATGCTCCTGTGCTGTATTTAGGCGTCACCATAGTTGATCATTCTGGTCTGAATACCTCATCTGCCACAGTTATTGTAACCCTACTTATTGTAACCGGGCTTGTGAGCTGCACACTGACAAGTGCACCTACAAATATTGGACAAAACCAACCATATCTGTGTGTGGATACCCATCGGCCGATAGCACAGCTAAGACTCACACAGCTGTGCCACCTGAGCGCCCTTAGATCCGTAAGAAATATGAGATCTTTCCCCTGAATTAGCGGGAAGCAACTAACCCTGGACACAACTCCAATCCATCACATTCACCACATTTGAATTAAGAGTTTCTTGACGTCTGTCCCTCAGACCCAGCTCGCGGCAGAAGAGGAGGAGCAAGCCGAAGGAGCCGAGCCCGTCTCTCCCAAAGCCGGCGGTCCAGAAGCCCCCGGGGCTCCGGGGCGGCCCCTCAGGTACAAACGACCCAACAGCCCCGAATCCGATCACTTGACCGGCGGAGACGTGAGGGTGGACGGCTACGACAGACGGTACGGCGATAACGCTAACTTAGAGTGTAAATTATGTACATTTTCTGTATTTATATATTCCTACCTTAGCGAAGTCCTTCACCCTCACTGTCCCAGTCCCCTGATTTAGACTGTATCAATCAGAGATGGGGACTCGGACTCGTTTCAAAAGACTCGGTAACAACAAGCGTCAGCATGTGTTAACATTAGTTACATGTGGCAATTTTAAATATACAGTGTATCACAAAAGTGAGTACACCCCTCACATTTCTGCAAATATTTCATTATATCTTTTCATGGGACAACACTATAGACATGAAACTTGGATATAAGTTAGAGTAGTCAGTGTACAGCTTGTATAGCAGTGTAGATTTACTGTCTTCTGAAAATAACTCAACACACAGCCATTAATGTCTAAATAGCTGCAACATAAGTGAGTACACCCCACAGTGAACATGTCCAAATTGTGCCCAAATGTGTCGTTGTCCCTCCCTGGTGTCATGTGTCAAGGTCCCAGGTGTAAATGGGGAGCAGGGCTGTTAAATTTGGTGTTTTGGGTACAATTCTCTCATACTGGCCACTGGATATTCAACATGGCACCTCATGGCAAAGAACTCTCTGAGGATGTGAGAAATAGAATTGTTGCTCTCCACAAAGATGGCTTGGGCTATAAGAAGATTGCTAACACCCTGAAACTGAGCTACAGCATGGTGGCCAAGGTCATACAGCGGTTTTCCAGGACAGGTTCCACTCGGAACAGGCTTCGCCAGGGTCGACCAAAGAAGTCGAGTCCACGTGTTCGGCGTCATATCCAGAGGTCGGCTTTAAAAAATAGACACATGAGTGCTGCCAGCATTGCTGCAGAGGTTGAAGACGTGGGAGGTCAGCCTGTCAGTGCTCAGACCATACGCCGCACACTGCATCGACTCGGTCTGCATGGTCGTCATCCCAGAAGGAAGCTGACGCACAAGAAAGCCAGCAAACAGTTTGCTGAAGACAAGCAGTCCAAGAACATGGATTACTGGAATGCCCTGTGGTCTGACGAGACCAAGATAAACTTGTTTGGCTCAGATGGTGTCCAGCATGTGTGGCGGCGCCCTGGTGAGAAGTACCAAGACAACTGTATCTTGCCTACAGTCAAGCATGGTGGTGGTAGCATCATGGTCCTGGGCTGCATGAGTGTTGCTGGCACTGGGGAGCTGCAGTTCATTGAGGGAAACATGAATTCCAACATGTACTGTGACATTCTGAAACAGAGCATGATCCCCTCCCTTCGAAAACTCCCTTTTCCAACAGGATAACGACCCCAAACACAACCTCCAAGATGACAACTGCCTTGCTGAGGAAGCTGAAGGTAAAGGTGATGGACTAAACCCAATTGAGCACCTGTGGCGCATCCTCAAGTGGAAGGTGGAGGAGTTCAAGGTGTCTAACATCCACCAGCTCCGTGATGTCATCATGGAGGAGTGGAAGAGGATTCCAGTAGCAACCTGTGCAGCTCTGGTGAATTCCATGCCCAGGAGGGTTAAGGCAGTGCTGGATAATAATGGTGGTCACACAAAATATTGACACTTTGGGCACAATTTGGACATGTTCACTGTGGGGTGTACTCACTTATGTTGCAGCTATTTAGACATTAATGGCTGTGTGTTGAGTTATTTTCAGAAGACAGTAAATCTACACTGCTATACAAGCTGTACACTGACTACTCTAAGTTATATCCAAGTTTCATTTCTATAGTGTCGTCCCATGAAAAGATATAATGAAATATTTGCAGAAATGTGAGGGGTGTACTTACTTTTGTGATACACTGTATATATACTGTATATAACCCGCAACACACGCAATGTGTAAATGTTCCAGCAGCTTCCGGTGTAGTGATGAAGCGTCGCTCCCTACTCCCTACACAGTCTGAAGTTCACTTCATTTGAACATTTTCGTTACCTTTGGATCAGAATCTCACTTAAAATGGTGGAATACCCTACGTAGTGCACTTCACTGGAACAGCCGAGGTGAATGGAACGCTCCTACAGAATCTGCGCTGACGGTTGAACGAGCGCTTTCTGAACCAATCAGAGCTTCTGATTGTAATTGTTAGTAAGAAATGCTGTTATTTGCATTTATTCAGTTTGCGTCACACAGATGACGTGGTAATGAAACGCTCGATCGGCTTTCTAACCACTTCCTGTTTTACTTCACCACCGGGAAAAGTTTGGAGGTTTTTAATTATAAGCACGTTTACAAAATAACGGATTCTGTTCCTAATGGGACGCACGCTTATAAATGTAATAGCATCTGGAAGAACAGAAGCTAAGGTAAGCAGCGGTTATGATGGTTTTTGCTGTGTTTGGGATTTTGGCCGCTGTGCCGTGATTTATCGAGCGCTTTTGTTCTGTAATGAAAACAAAACGTATCAGTTGAAGCTTTTAACTGGAACCTTCTTGTTACAGAAATTACATTCATTTACACGATGAGGAGGAAAGTAAAGACACGAAGTAAAACGGCTAAATACACTCGCTAATCTGTTGTTGTTTTTATCTGAACTTACTGATTATTTCTTTATTTCTACACTACATTTATAATATATGTTTTGTGTAGATTATATTGACTCGTGACTTGACTCGGACTCGGACTTTGTGACTTGTAAACATCTCTTGTGTCGATTGGTGGCAGGTCTTTCATGCCTAGTTCACACTACACGATTTCGTGGCAGCTAGATGTGGCAGCTCAGAGGCAAATCTGCCATCGCTCGGGACTCAAAACTGTCTCTCGATCGCTGTGTGTGAACTGTTCAGCGCCTCGATATCTATCTAGCATATCATATCTAAAAACACAAAGTGCATAACAATACGTAACTCATAGCAATCAGACGCTCCCACCTAGTGGTGATAGGAGACAATAACACCCGAAGTGTGTTCCTTATGTCTAGTCTACTCCATCAGTACTACTACTGGAAATTGACACGATGTGGTAATACACAGCCCGGTAATAAATGAGCCACAGGCTGGTACCGGTCCCGGTGGTTGGGGGCCACTGCGTCAAATGTCAAACTGTAAATCGTTGGTTGTATTTTCATGGTAGATGTTGATATTTTGCGGATACTTCAGTCCTAACTGGACTTTTTGCAGTTCCAGACTGGACATGGTGGGTTCTCCGTCCCGTCTGGTCCTCTCATCTCAGCCGGCGCAGATGATCTCGGTGGACGGACCCCACGACGCCCACAGTAACGCCTTCATCCGCTCGGTGCCGCTGGCCGAGGAGGAGGACTTCGAGGGGCGCGAGTGGGTGATGATCGACAAGGAGACGGAGCTCCGAGACTTCCAGCCGACCACCTCGGGGACCACGGACGACGAGCCCGAGGAGCTCCGCCCGCTGGACGACCACGAGGACAGGAGGAGGAGGGGCGAGCGAGGAGAGCCGGCGGTCGTCCGGCCCAAGACGCACCGCGGGGCGATGGGAGCTGGCGGAGAGGAGGACGGGGCGGGGCCGAGCCATCGCAGGAGGGAGTCGGAGCCGTTCGGGCCCCCCAGACAGGTACGCGGGTGCTTTCGGGTGTGGTTAGGTGTGGTTTGGGAGCGCCGGGATTCATTCACTTGATCGTCTTTGTGAATGAATGTGCGAGGCATGCGCTGATATTACACTATACATTCATATTAAATATCGCAATGTATCGTGAGTCTGATTATCAGCACATACCTGGGATTATTTTATTACAGGGGGTCCACATGTCTGTATTTATGGTGTCGATGCTCTTTTATGGCCTTTTAATTCCTAATTTAGGGCTGATTAGTGGCATCTTGACCTCTCACTTCTCAGAACTGCTGTAGTTACGCCCTCTGCTGGATGATCGATGGTGCTGCACAGAGACGGGGGATAATAGAGATCAGTGCGTGACTCGGTGCGCGATACGGATCTCCATATGAACCCGTCTGGTACTGCACACGTGTCTAAGGGTGGCGTGTTAGTCACGACTCTCCTCGATTAGGAGTAGAGGTGAAATACCATCAGGGAATTGGCTACAGATGCTCAGATGCTGACTTCTCTGTGCCCATATAAACAGGGCCAGTTAGAAAGTGCAAGGAACAGAAAAACACAAACTCTCACCTCACACTCGAGGAAATTTGTACGACTGGTCAGATATAATCCAAGAACTGCACCCCCCCCACACCCCATCAACCCCAACCCTAATACACCCCCCCCCCCCCCCAAACCCCCAAATCTGTCATACATTATAAAAGACCCTCCAGGCTGTCGTGCAACCTTCAGTGCAGCTTCACGGTGGCGGATTTGCACAGCAGCCTCTCAAACGAAAGAAGTGTGTGTTCCAGACAGTAAATCACAGAAACAGTTGCACGAATTCCCACAGACACACTCCAAGAACTTGTGTAAGTCCATCCAGAAGAGTGGAGACTGTTATCGCTGCAATGCTCCGTATTAGTGTCCACGGTTATTTGAATATATAAAGGTTGCTTTGTGTACAGGGGACAATCGTGCTGGAACAGGACAATTCCTGCCATTTACACTTCACACTCTCCTTCCTTTCTATGTGTGTGTGTGTGTGTGTGTCTGTCTGTGTGTGTGTGTGTGAGTGTGTGTGTTGTGCTGTGTGTGTCTGTCTGTGTGTGTGTGTGTGAGTGTGTGTGTTGTGCTGTGTGTGTGTGTGTGTGTGTGTGTGCTATCAGGCACCCCGGCGGCTGATAGCACAGCTAAGATTGGAACTCGTCTGCATTGTTATGTGGAAGTAGGAGGAGTTTATTGTGTGTGTGTGTGTGTGTGTGTGTGTGTGTGTGTGTGTGTGTGCGCGCGCTCAGCATCACTCCTGGCATCTCATCTCACAAGCAGAGTTTATGTGCACGTTTCATATGTGTGTAATACACACACACACACACTCACACTTGCACATTACAGCTATATGTGCATATAAATATACGACCGCGAACACACACATACACGATCAGCCATAACATTAAAACCACCTCCTTGTTTCTACACTCACTGTCCATTTTATCAGCTCCACTTACCATATAGAAGCACTTTGTAGTTCTACAATTACTGACTGTAGTCCTTCTGTTTCTCTACATGCTTTGTTACCCCCTTTCATGCTGTTCTTCAATGGTCAGGACCCCCACAGGACCACCACAGAGCAGGTATTATTTAGGTGGTGGATGATTCTCAGCACTGCAGTGACACTGACATGGTGGTGGTGTGTTAGTGTGTGTTGTGCTGGTATGAGTGGATCAGACACAGCAGCGCTGCTGGAGTTTTTAAACACCTCGCTGTCATTGCTGGACTGAGAATAGTCCACCAACCCTAAATATCCAGCCGACAGCGCCCCGTGGGCAGCGTCCTGTGACCACTGATGAAGGTCTAGAAGATGACCGACTCAAACAGCAGCAATAGATGAGCGATCGTCTCTGACTTTACATCTACAAGGTGGACCGACTAGGTAGGAGTGTCTAATAGAGTGGACAGTGAGTGGACACGGTGTTTAAAAACTCCAGCAGCGCTGCTGTGTCTGATCCACTCACACCAGCACAACACACACTAACACACCACCACCATGTCAGTGTCACTGCAGTGCTGAGAATCATCCACCACCTAAATAATACCTGCTCTGTGGTGGTCCTGACCATTGAAGAACAGGGTGAAAGGGGGTAACAAAGCATGTAGAGAAACAGATGGACTACAGTCAGTAATTGTAGAACTACAAAGTGGAGCTGATAAAATGGACAGTGAGTGTAGAAACAAGGAGGTGGTTTTAATGTTATGGCTGATCAGTATATATATACATACACACACACACACACACACACTCTACTTTTTTGAATTTTTTTGCGTGACTTTTTTTCCCCGCCCCGCCTGATCCCTCCACTCTTATTGGTCTCTTTCAGTTGGAGGACAGGCCACACCCACACCACTCTTTCCCGAGGCCCGCCCATTTGAGGAGACTGGCGTCGTATGTGTTCCCCTCCTCCTCCAGCATGGAGATGGAAAGCTTCTCCCACGACCCCGCCCTCGGGGGAGCGGCCATTCAGCGCAGCCGCTCGGCCGAGAGCAGCCCCGCCCACTGCCACGCCCACTGCCGGGGCCACCTGCACCACCGCGGCCACAGACACGCCCCGGCCCTGCCGGGCAGCCCCCGGGCGCGGCACTCGGTGCTCAACCTGCCGCGCCTGCACTTCCATCAAATGCTGGCGAAGCTCATGAACAAGTCGTGATCGGCCTTAACACACACACACACACACACTCAAACAGCAATACACACACACGCGCACACACACACACGTGCAGCTCTAATCAAACGTGCAATAAACTCTGTCTGTGATTGTGTGTGTGTGTGTGTGTGTGTGTGTGTGTATGTGTGAGACCTAAATGTATAGACACAGTTGTGTAACACTTTATAGAAGCAAAAAACTTCGACGTTTTTAACACTTGTGAGGAATTCTGGGTAACAAGATTTTAAGACTTGCGTATTCCGTTTATTGACCCTCACTAGCCGGGCACGTACCATGACGCACTTTATGGCCAGAAGTATTCACCACTTGATGATGTTGTCGTGCTCATACGTGGCCACACTGATCGTTCTGGCGTTCTGGCACTCACAGGCTTTGAAGTTCTGAGAGAAGCTGAAGGCTGCCAGCACAGTCCATCACAAAACCACAGTTCCAGGTCACAACTTTTTATATACGCTGAACGATCACTGGATTAGGAACACCGGGCTAATAAAGGGTTGGTCCATACACAACTCACATCAGCGTGTGAATCTGAGCTGAATCTGCATCAGTGTGGAATAAGCGTCAGATCCAGGGTTACAGCTCCACATGTATCTGTGTTTATCTGGATTCTCCTCCCTGTTTCACTTTTAAACTTGTGTTACAGCTCCAGCTTCTGAGAAACGGTGAGAATCAGAATCAGCTTCTCCCAGAGTCTAAAATAAAGCTTAACGTGGTTTAATGTAGTAAAAGAAGGAGACAGGAGCACTAAACTTCTCTTCATTACAGCGGTACCTTGAAACCCAGCGGCAGTCGGTTCTGGGAGCTTTAAAGACGTTGAGTTTCCAGTTATTTTTTCCCCATAAGGAGGATGTTTGGGGAACCTGTTAATGCGTCCATGGTCCCGTGGAGCTGCAGATATTTTAGTCTCATGTAAAATAATGAGGTTGATTTTGACACTTAAACACTGAAAATAACACAAATATAATATAAACACACTGAAATACAATTAAGCTGCAGTTTAGTTTTACTTCTTTATTGTTTCCTTACGGTGGAGATGCTTGATGTTGGAATACCGTATTCCCTTCAGCACCGGCGCATTCACATGAGAAGTTCCTGTGAAGTGTGACGGCGGTGCACAAATCTTAACGTGACTTACTGTAGTAAAACAGCGAGTGAGGAATGTGATTAGTGGAGGAACTTATGAGCAGTAATAATGAAGAGAAGTTTAGTGCTCCTGTCTCCTTCTTTTACTACATTAAACCACGTTAAGCTTTATTTTCAACCAGAAGCGTTTTAGACTCTGGGAGAAGCTGATTCTGATTCTCACCATTTCTCAGAAGCTGGAGCTGTAACACAAGTTTAAAAGTGAAACAGGGAGGAAAATCCAGATAAACACAGATACATGTGGAGCTGTAACCCTGGATCTGACGCTTATTCCACAGTGATGCAGATTCAGCTCAGATTCACACGCTGATCAGGTTTGATGTTGAAGGGCGTCTAGTTTCAAGGATTTCGAGTTTAGGGGACGTCGAGTTACAAAGTACCGCTGTATTACTGCTCATAAGTTCCTCCACTAATCACATTCCTCGCTCGCTGTTTTACTACAATAAGTCACGGTAAGCGTCGTTCGTACAGCCTGAGTCTATTTTTCCGAGTCATATCAAACAGTTCGTCTCATTGGAGGAGCTTTGAAAAGATCAGCAAACTGCAAACTGGGTCAAAGATCAAATCAGATGAACCCAACATGGCAAAAGCACCACCACACTTGGAAATAACGGCACAGCCGATGCAGAAATGGTTTTGTGAAGGCACCCTAACAGACCTAGGGCTCACCAAGAGAATGCCAGACCATCACGCCACCACCACCAGCCTGTAGCACTCCAATGTTGCTACCAGAACGTGTGGCTTTATGTGGTTTGCGCCAAATGTGGACCACGCCCATCGGCGTGTCTCAGGAGCGGGACTCGTCACTTCCATGCGTCCAAGGTCCCACGTGAGGCGTTGGTCCAAGGCCGTTGTACCCTAGTCGACACGAGGTACGTCTCACGGTCGTACTGGTTGGCGAGCTGTTCCACTGTGGCATGACGTAGCCGCGGCGCTCGCCTCTCGGATCAACCACACGTGGCCGGCTGCGGTATGACCGTCAACGTTTGTCCAGTGATAAGTGTCGTGTACGGAGAGACACGCTAAGCTCCATGTGACGTCTGTCGTCTGGATGTTTGTCGATGGTTCCACCACTCTTGGTTTACCCATGATACTGTAGTACGGGAGCAGCCCACAAGCTGTGTTATGTTATCAGTTTTATGATAGTGATAGTACTAATGATATTAATCCCCCCTTAATCTCCCAATTTAGTCATATCCAATTCCCGAATCCGCAACTGCTTGCACAATCACCAATCTGATCAAGAAGCGCTGACATGACACGCCAACGTTTGTCCAGTGATGGGTGTCGTGTACGGAGAGACACGCTAAGCTCCATGTGACGTCTGTCGTCTGGATGTTTGTAGATGGTTCCTCCACTCTTGGTTTACCCGTGATACCGTGGTACGAGAGCAGCCCACAGGCTGTCCCTGATCCAGTGATCGTTCAGTGTTTAGTTTGGAGGCTAAGCGGGTAAGGTCCTGAACTAGTAATACGAAGGTCGCTGGTTCAAGCCCCGCCACTGCCATATTTTCCGCTGAATGCCAGACGTCACGTTTTCATCAGTGACCCTAAAGCTGACCCTACATCCTACATCCTATATCGGAGGATCTTTGATTGGTTCTCCAAACTGCCGGGTCCAATGTGTGTGTTGAGCTACAGCTTTAGCAAACTGAACGTTAATGCCAGGAGGAGTGTGTGAGTGTGAATGCAATAGGGCTGCAATATTTTCTTATCGAACGCGTCTTCCATCACACCAACCGGACGTTTCTTCTGCTCCCGAGACTCGAGCGCTTCGGATCGGATGAAGCGTTCCTGCGTTGCTGACGGCCAGGAACTCGAACTCTTACCTTCGGGACTGTCCGAGATGATCTTCTGCGACCGCGTATTAGAGATCTGTTTAATGTTAGAACGAAAACCTGTGATTTATTTATTCATTAGCTTATAAAGCTGCTTAAATATTAGCTCGGGACGCAGCATTAGCCCCGGCTATGTTTGTTTAGGGTTAGCATTGTGGCTAACTGGCTGTACAGCAGCGCAGAAACGTCGAGTTCTCATAATGTTATTTTATCAGTTTTATGATAGTGATAGTACTAATAATATCAATCCCCCCCTATAATCTCCCAATTTAGTCATATCCAATTCCCGAATCTGCAACTGCTTGCACAATCACCAATCTGATCAAGGAGCGCTGACACGAAACGTCAACGTGTGTCCAATCTGCACCGCTTCTTATCACCTGCCAGTGATGGGTGTCGTGTACGGAGAGACACGCTAAGCTCCATGTGACCCCCCCCCTCCCCCTCCCCCCAGCTCTCGCAGACTCCCGGAGTAGTCCCAGCGACCATTTGCTGTAGCGGCAGTGGGAGGAGACCCTGTCCGACCTTCCTTCCGTCAGACACGCCCGGTCAGGCTGGCATGACTCCACAGTGATGTGCCAGCATGTTAGACTGTAATAATAATAACTGATAAAATAACAGTTTTAATGTCATGCATTATATTTAAAAACATGCTGCTCCATGTGAAGGTATAAGATTGATGATGTACTACACTACTACTATATGGTCAAAAGTATCTGGACACCTGAGCATGAGCGTGTCGGACACCCCATGTGATCTTTTTAGCTAGAACAACAACCGCCCTTCTGAGAAGCTTCTCACAAGAGCTGTAGCCTAGCCCAGGTACTGCACTAGTAATCAGAGGGTCGTTGGTTCAAAGCCCACCTCCAGGTTGCTGCTGTTGGGCCCTTAAGCGAGGCCCTTAACCCTCAGTTGCTCAGACTGTATACTGTAACTGTAATGTAAGTCGCTTTGGATAAAGGTGTCTGCTAAATGCAGAGTAAACAAGTTTGTCTGTGGGAATTTGTGCCCGTTCAGTCAGAACATGACAGCGTTTTTACGGCTGGGCGCTGATCGATCAGTCGGTGTTCCGGTTCATCCCAGAGCTGGTGAGTGAGGCTGAGCTCAGGGCTCTGTGCAGCTTTTCTTCACGTCTTTATAAATCTCGCTCATGCTGGAAGAGGAAAGGACCTTCCCTAAACTGTTGCTGCAAAGTCAGAAGCATGTCATTTCCTTTATATAGTTGATTTATTACACCTGATAGGAACTGCTGCAATACTTAGAAGGGGCGTCCCAATACTTTTGACCATGTAGTGTTTAATGTATGAGGGTAACGGATCAGATTGTTGAACTTGAAGATTTTTTGTTCATTAAGCAAATGATTGTATTTTTTTGCTTGTTTCACCACACACACACCTAACACACACACACACACCTAACACACACACACACCTAACACACACACACACCTAACACACACACACACACCTAACACACACACACACCTAACACACACACACACACACACCTAACACACACACACACCTAACACACACACACACACCTAACACACACACACACACCTAACACACACACACACACACACCTAACACACACACACAACACACACACACACCTAACACACACCTAACACACACACACACACACCTAACACACACACACACACACACACCTAACACACACACACAACACACACACACACCTAACACACACCTAACACACACACACACACACCTAACACACACACACACACCTAACACACACACACACCTAACACACACACACACCTAACACACACACACACACCTAACACACACACACACCTAACACACACACACACACACACCTAACACACACACACACCTAACACACACACACACACCTAACACACACACACACACCTAACACACACACACACACACACCTAACACACACACACAACACACACACACACCTAACACACACCTAACACACACACACACACACCTAACACACACACACACACACACCTAACACACACACACACCTAACACACACACACACACACCTAACACACACACACACACACACACCTAACACACACACACACACACACACACCTAACACACACACACCTAACACACACACACACCTAACACACACACACACACACACCTAACACACACACACCTAACACACACCTAACACACACACACACACACACCTAACACACACACACACACACACACCTAACACACACACACACACCTAACACACACACACACACACACACACCTAACACACACACACCTAACACACACACACACCTAACACACACACACACACACACACCTAACATACACACACACTCACACACACACACCTAACACACACACACACCTAACATACACACACACACCTAACACACACACACACACACCTAACACACACACACACACACACACACCTAACACACACACACACACACACACCTAACACACACACACACCTAACACACACACACACACACCTAACACACACACACACCTAACACACACACACACACACCTAACACACACACACACACACACCTAACACACACACACACCTAACACACACACACACACACCTAACACACACACACACCTAACACACACACACACACACCTAACACACACACACCTAACACACACACACACCTAACACACACCTAACACACACACACACACACCTAACACACACACACACACACACACACACACACCTAACACACACACACACCTAACACACACACACACACCTAACACACACACACACACACACACACCTAACACACACACACCTAACACACACACACACACCTAACACACACACACACACACCTAACATACACACACACACACACACACACCTAACACACACACACACCTAACATACACACACACACCTAACACACACACACCTAACACACACACACACACACACACACACCTAACACACACACACACACACCTAACACACACACACACACACACACCTAACACACACACACACCTAACACACACACACACACACACCTAACACACACACACACCTAACACACACACACACACACCTAACACACACACACCTAACACACACACACACCTAACACACACCTAACACACACACACACACACCTAACACACACACACACACACACCTAACACACACACACACACACCTAACACACACACACACACACACACACACACCCACACACACCTAACACACACACACACACACACACACACACACTCACACACACACATACACCGATCAGCCATAACATTAAAACCACCTCCTTGTTTCTACACTCACTGTCCATTTTATCAGCTCCACTTACCATATAGAAGCACTTTGTAGTTCTACAATTACTGACTGTAGTCCATCTATTTCTCTACATGCTTTGTTAGCCCCCTTTACTCTGTTCTTCAATGGTCAGGACCCCCACAGGACCACCACAGAGCAGGTATTATTTAGGTGGTGGATGATTCTCAGCACTGCAGTGACACTGACATGGTGGTGGTGTGTTAGTGTGTGTTGTGCTGGTATGAGTGGATCAGACACAGCAGCGCTGCTGGAGTTTTTAAATACAGCGTCCACTCACTGTCCACTCTATTAGACACTCCTACCTAGTCGGTCCACCTTGTAGATGTAAAGTCAGAGACGATCGCTCATCTATTGCTGCTGTTTGAGTCGGTCATCTTCTAGACCTTCATCAGTGGTCACAGGACGCTGCCCACGGGGTGCTGTTGGCTGGATATTTTTTGGTTGGTGGACTATTCTCAGTCCAGCAGCACTGCTGTGTCTGATCCACTCATACCAGCACAACACACACTAACACACCACCACCATGTCAGTGTCACTGCAGTGCTGAGAATCATAATAGATGGACTACTATGAGAAATAGATGGACTACAGTCAGTAATTGTAGAACTACAAAGTGCTTCTATATGGTAAGTGGAGCTGATAAAATGGACAGTGAGTGTAGAAACAAGGAGGGGGTTTTAATGTTATGGCTGATCGGTGTATATAAATGTATTCAGATAAAGAAAACGTCTTCCTGAAAGTTTGGCTGCATTTCTTGCGTCTGCAGGTTAGAGCATGAAGGTGCGACCGTTACTCACTCACACCGGGGGGGTTTGGGGTGGATGGGGGGGGGGGGGGGTATATCTTTTCACAAGTTGTTCTATGATGGAATGATTGGAACACGTTTCTCTACGTCTAAACATTTCTAAAAACTGAAATTCTATTATATATTATATATCACTGTTTCTCCCAGTTTAGTCGTAGCCAGTTCCTCTGTCTCTGCTGGAAACCCCGATGGTGTACGAGGAGGGTATATTCTCCTGACACGCCCTCCCTCTGACGCATACGCGCTCCACCAACCCCTTCTTATTCGCCCGTACTTTGGTGGATCAGTGCATGAGGTCCTTACACAGCCTCGAAGACCCCGCCCACTTTTTAGTCCCGTCTTTTCCCACCCAGCAGACTAGTGGACAATTTTGTCTGCTGCACCGTCTGCACTGCCGATTGTGCCCACTAGGGGGACACCTTTTCAGACTTCTTAATATTGTTTAAGTCTTCATGTTTATATGGGCACAGAGAAGTCACACAGGTAAACAACATTAGAAAAATGTGTTCCAGTCATCCAGACAGAAAAAATAAAAAGACGAACATCTGATCTGTTTTATCTTGTTGTTATAATAAATAAAAGCTTAAAATATGTGATTAAAAATACAACAAACAACAAACACAAACCTCCAAAACAACTGAAATAAAATAATCATTTAAATATTTATATAGTTATATATTTATATATTTATATTTATATATTTAATAGTTCTTTTTCCTGGCAACATTTAAATGACGTTGGAGTTTGAATTTGTTTTGTTTGGTCCGTGTACCCTTGGTTATTCATTTTTCACTTCAAAAACCAAAGTTGAAAAACCAGAAAACGGGTCGTTATTCGTTTTGAGTTTAAAAATCAAATAACAATCCAGCAGAAATTGAAAAACGGGTCGTATTTTAATTTTCCGAAATCAAAGATAAATAAATAAAGGTCTGGGACGTCAGGCGATCATCCAGTATAAAGTAACATGACCACGGTGGTGTACAACGTCCAGTACGGAAATCACTTCCCCATATTGTTTGTTTTTTGCAGATAGAGGAAATATCTATATCTGCACGTTAAATATACAAACACAAAAGCCAGAACAACAGAGGACGCGTCGTTACGTTATTATTATTATTATTACTTGTGCTTGATTTACACTCTATAAATGAAGTAAATATACGCATGTCAGCGTGTGCACGCTTGCACGTTTATTTCCAGTTGAACTGATAGAAAATGTTGATTTCGGAAAATGAAAATACGTTTTACATTTTCTGCTGTTTGTTATTTGATTTTTGATCTTGAAACGAAAAACAAATAATGACCCGTTTTCCTGTTTTTCAACTTTGGGATTTGAAGTGAAAAACGAATGACCAAAGGTACGGACCAACGTGATTTAGTCGTTTTATGTCTCAAATGCAAGTGCAGGCGCTTCAACCGGTCAGCAGATGTCGCACTTGCACCATCGACATGGAACCCTGTCTCGGCACTGCTGGCACCACCCGAGCGCCCGTCTACATTAAACATGGGGGTTTGGTTATTTTCATGTATGGAAACAGGCGCTTAGGTGGCAAATCTGTAAGTTTGAATCTTAGCTCTGCTACCGGCAGGCTGGGCGCCTACACCAACGATGATCAGCTCGCTCGTAGGGTTGGATGCCGGAGGGAATACTTCATAACTGATGCGCTTACCCGATATACTTTGGTGGAAAATTGGTGGAAAAGACAATTATTTGAATAAAAAGGGCGTGTCTGGCAGAAAAAATTGGCGCCATTTGTGCTTTATGCTGGTTGGGGGTGAAAAACTTGGTGCAAGGTTGGACGGATCATGTCCTGGAAAGCCACCAGTCCATTGCAGGTCACGTTCGGAGCAATTTAGGGACCAACCAGCAGTACCAGAGTACTCATGAAGCCAGGGGGACACAGGTAGAACTTGGAGACAGGTATCAGTTCCAGAAGACTACCGGCTGTGCCACCACGCCAACCAAGGGTTCACAGTCCACCACGTGTCATGTCCTGTAGCTCTAAACACTCATCTGAACGTGTAAAGACGTCTTTATTTAAGTTCTTTATTTCCTCTTTTCTGTGCAGGACTTGATAGACTTGGACTCAAGAGCCAAGCGAGTCGACTTCCTGTCCACGGTGCTCATGTTCGACAGTCAGAGAGAACTAGACGGGGCCTCGCGGCGCGACGGGAGCGACGGGAGCCCTGAATGCGCAGCCTCCACGTTGCTCGCTCCACCTCCTCGCGATCAAGACCAGGAGGAGGCGTCCCGTACCTTGGTGCTAGTCTCCGCCGGGAACGGAGCCGTGTCTCCCGGGGACGGGCAGGGCACGCTGGGGGCGGTGACGCCGCAGGCTAACGACGAGCTGGAGCGCGGGACCCTGATGTTCGTCCTCAGGCCGAGCATGGCCGCGACGGCGGCCGGGAGGTCCTCCTCGCCTCCGTTGGCGAAGGTGGAGCGGACGTTCGTGCACATCGCCGAGACGACGCATCGCATAGTGATGACGACAGGGAAGCAAACGCAGCGTGGAGAGAGGGAGGAGGAGCCGGCAGGGGAGGCCGTCGAGGAGCCGAAGGAGGAGACAGAGGAGGAGAGGAAGGACGGGAGCGTGGCTGAAGAAAAAGGGAGCAGTAAAGAGGAGATCATTTGGGAAAAGGCGCCCAAGGGAGAGGGAGAAGATGGTCGAGAGCGAGAGGAGCAAGAGGAGGAAAAGAACGTGGTGGATGAAGCGAAAAAAGAGAAAAGTACCGAGGACGATGAAGACGTGGAAGTAGTAGACGAAGCGATTCCAAACGAGAAGGAAAGACGTGATCTGGATGAGGACAAGGAGAAGGAGGTCGATGAAGATAAAGAAGCCTGCAGTCCTTCAGAAAAAGATCAGGAGCCTGAACCTTCTCCTGAACCTTCTCCTGAGTCACATGACGAGAGGCGAGAGAGTAAAGAAAGTCCGTCCACGGAACGTCAGGCGAACGACGAACCCGAACCGGTTCCTTCAGAGCAGCTCCAGAATCGAGAAGGTTCTCCTCCGGCTGTGTTGGAAGTCGCGCCTCAGTCTCCGCAGCCGCGCCCACGGAGGCGCAGTCGAATCCCGGTGCTCATTTCAGAGGAGGAGACGGGATCGGACCGGTCGTCGCAGACCAGCCCGAAGCAGTCGAGGACGCGTAAAAACCGTCAGCCTCAGCTAGCCCGTCTGGTCCTGGAGCGGAAACGGTCCACCCAGTCGACCACCGCCTCTGAGGATGACACCCACCAATCAGACGAGTCGGGCAGGCCGAGGGGAGGCGAGGGATCGACGAGGAGCCGGATTCCACGGCCGGTCACGCCGGTTAAGAGGCCTTTCATCCAATCAGGGAGTGAGCTGGTGCCTCACACTCAGAGATCAGTCTCCTTTATTCAGCCCAGGTCAGTCAACGTCAACAAACTCCTTTATTTAATATTAATTCATAATAAACGTTTATTTATTATTATTTATTCTTTATTCCAGTTCTGTCAACGCCGGGATCCAAAAGTCAGCAAGCGCACACTCAAGCATCCATCATCAGAAGCCCCGCCCACAGCTACGTACCTCCAAAACGCTCCCACCTCGCACCCCGCAACCAGCCGCGACGGGTCCCACTTCCTCTTCGGTTACCCGGACAGCTCTGCGCGGCGTCCCCAGAAACGCCGCCCCCCCGAACCCCCGTAGCGTCAGCAGCGCCGCTCGGAGTAACGCCGTCTCGCGTACTAACAGCCCCTCACCCCAGCGCTTCCGTCACGCCGACTCGCGCTCGCCGTCAGCGTCACAAACCAAATTCAAACCCCAAGACTCGACCCTCAGGAGGGGCAAAGCGAACCCGCCGGCTGCACCGCCGAAGGGAAAGAGGGAGTCGGCCGAGGCGAAACCTAAAGGCAGATAATCACCGCACATGTGATTCCACGCTCTCCTCCCTCCGCCAGGACGGAATTATCCATCACCCGATTATCTGTGCAGCAGGATCCAAAACCTGGTCCACTACTACCAAATTATATCGTCTTATCAGCTATAAAATACAGAATTTAACACAGTTGGTACCAAATAAATTCAAGAAGGTAAAAACAGACCCATCAGTCTTTAACCTGTTAGCGTTCCTGTCAGTCACGGACGTCAGGCAGTAGTTTTTATTGGTCCTATTCAAGCAGATGTGGCCTCTGTACCTGTCAGCCCTGGTAAAGGCAGCATGGTTTCAGCACCTGTCAGTCACTGGGCAGAAGGCGTGGCTTTTTTACTCTTAATTCCCATATAAGGGGGTGTGGCCTCTGTACCTGTTAGTCACCAAACTGGAGGGATGGACTTAGTACCTTATAGTCAGGTCACAGAGGAGAAGGTATAGCTTCTATACCTGTCAGTCACAAGGGAATAGGTATGGACTCTATACCTGTCAGTCACAGGGGAGGAGGTGTGGCCTCTGTACCTGTCAGTCACGGAACAGCCTCTATACCTGTCAGTCCGAGTTGAACATCCTTGAGTTTTGTCAGTCACAGTGAAGGAGGTGTGGCCACTGTACCTATCAGTCACAGTAAAGAGGGCATGTCCTCTGTACCGGTCAGTCACCATACTGGAGGAATGGACTTAGTACCTGATAGTGAAGTCATAAAAAATAGCTGCTGTACCTGTCAGTCACAGGGGAAAGGGATAGACCTCTGTACCTGTCGGGCATAGAAGAGGAGGTATGACCTCTGTACCTGTCAGTCTGAGCTGAACATCCTTGAGTTTTGTAAGTCCCATTGAATGAGGCGTGGCCAATGTACCTGTTAGTCAGAGTGAAGGAGTTGTGGCCTCTGTACCTGTCAGTCACAGTAAAGGGGGCATGGTCTATGTACCTGTCAGTCACAGTGAAGGAGGTGTGGCCTCTGTACCTGTCAGTCACAGTGAAGGAGGTGTGGCCTCTGTACCTGTCAGTCACAGTGAAGGAGGTGTGGCCTCTGTACTTGTCAATCACAGTGAAGGAGGCGTGGCCTTTGTACCTGTCAGTCACAGTAAAGGGGGCATGGTCTATGTACCTGTCAGTCACAGTGAAGGAGGTGTGATTACTGTACCTGTCAGTCACAGTGAAGGAGGCGTGGCCTTTGTACCTGTCAGCCACAGCGAAGGAGGTGTGGTCACTGTACCTGTCAGTCACAGTGAAGGAGGCGCCAAGCCACCTCTGTACCTGTCAGTCACAGTGAACAAGGCGTGGCCTCTGTACCTGTCAGTCTGAGTTGAACATCCTTGAGTTTTGTAAGTCCCATTGAATGAGGCGTGGCCACTGTACCTGTTAGTCAGAGTGAAGGAGGTGTGACTACTTTACCTATCAGTCACAGTAAAGGGGGCATGGTCTATGTACCTGTCGGTCACAGTAAAGGAGGTGTGTCCACTGTACACCTGTCAGTTACAGTGAAGGGGGCGTGGTCAATGTATCTGTCAGCCACAGCGAAGGAGGTGTGGTCACTGTACCTGTCAGTCACAGTGAAGGAGGCGCCAAGCCACCTCTGTACCTGTCATTCACAGTGAACAAGGCGTGGCCTCTGTACCTGTCAGTCACAGGGCAGAAGGTGTGGCTTTTGTACTCCTAAGTCCCATATAGAGGGGTGTGGCCTCTGTACTGGTTAGTCACCGTACTGGAGGAATGGACTTAGTACCTTATAGTCAAGTCATAGAAGAGAAGGTATAGCTTCTGTACCTGTCAGTCACAAAACACAAGGTGTGGCCTCTGTACCTGTTAGTCACAGTGAAGGAGGCGTGGCCTCTGTACCTGTTAGTCACAGTGAAGGAGGCGTGGCCTCTGTACCTGTTAGTCACAGTGAAGGAGGCGTGGCCTCTGTACCTGTCTGTCCAAAGAAAGGGTTGCCAGATTCAGTTAACTGTATTTAATTAATCACCATTTTGCAACACAAACTGTAACTCAATGCTTTTTGGTTTCTAGGCTGATTGAGATATATTTTGGACCGACGGTAGTGGACCCGGACACACGGATCCTCCTGTATCAGCTTCTTCTCTACAACGGACCTGATGTTCATGTTTCAGCTGCTTTAACACCTGTAACGAGGACACACACACACACACACACGTATAAACTCACAACGATGCCAACAACCAAACCCAAACCGAAGAGTGCGTTGGTCAGTAGGACACACCTCACATGCCTTAATAAAAGCTGCAGAGTGATACAAACCCATCACAGTTACACGCCTGTTACACGCAACACGCATTCTCTCCTCAATTTAGTCGTATCCAATTCCCCAATGGTATTTCACCTCCACTCCTGACCGAGGACGGTCGTGACTAACACACCCTCCGACAAAGGTGCAGCACCGACCACTTTTTTTGCACCTGCACCAGGGGGTCATGCACTGATCTCCGTTATCCCCCGTCTCTGTGCAGCACCATCGATCAGCCAGCAGAGGGCGTAACTGCAGCAGTTATGTGGAATCCCTGCGCCCCTCCCTCCCTCAGACGAGACGATCGTTGTCTGTATTGGCGCCCGGTCGGGAGGAAGCACTGGTGTTATAACAGTTGATCTCAGCGATGCTATCAGCCAGACGGGCGTCTAGACAGATTTGGCTGGCTTTGTCTGTTAGCCGAAGCCCTGTGATGGATTGGCGCCCCCTGTGTCCAAGGTTTTCCTGCTTTGTTCCCAGAGTCCCCGGGTGAAATCGTACCCGCGCAACCCGGGCCAGGATGAACCGCCGAACAATGTTTTCCACATAACCGTTCCGTCATCTGTCCCTCGAGTCCCGCCCTTTATCCCAGAACCTTCATCCGATTGGCTCACTCATTAGCGAAACGTGCTCTCTGATTGGTCCGTTTGTTTCTACCCCACTGGCATGTTTTCGGATACGCTCGCGTTTCTATCATCTATTAAAGATATGTAGATATACTCAGTACTAGCACTTTATTTTTATTTATGATATAAAAGATCAAAGGATGAACTATTAAAGATCAATCGTGTTACTTACACTCTGATGCAAAAGTTTTGACACCCCTGGAAAAATTACCAACCTTATTGTGGTCAAACCGATCAGCCATAACATTAAAACCACCTCCTTGTCTCTACACTCACTGTCCATTTTATCAGCTCCACTTACCATATAGAAGCACTTTGTAGTTCTACAATTACTGACTGTAGTCCATCTGTTTCTCTGCATGCTGCATTTCTCTTCAATGGTCAGGACCACCACTGAGCAGGTATTATTTAGGTGGTGGATGATTCTCAGCACTGCAGTGACACTGACATGGTGGTGTGTTAGTGTGTGTTGTGCTGGTATGAGTGGATCAGACACAGCAGTGCTGCTGGAGTTTTTAAACACCGTGTCCACTCACTGTCCACTCTATTAGACACTCCTACCTAGTTGGTCCACCTTGTAGATGTAAAGTCAGAGACGATCGCTCATCTATTGCTGCTGTTTGAGTCGGTCATCTTCTAGACCTTCATCAGTGGTCACAGGACGCTGCCCACGGGGCGCTGTCGGCTGGATATATTTAATTGGTGGACGATTCTCAGTCCAGCAGTGACAGTGAGGTGTCTGATCCACTCATACCAGCACAACACACACTAACACACCACCACCATGTCAGTGTCACTGCAGTGCTGAGAATCATCCACCACCTAAATAATACTTGCTCTGTGGGGGTCCTGACCATTGAAGAACAGGGTGAAAGGGGGTAACAAAGCATGTAGAGAAACAGATGGACTACAATCAGTAATTGTAGAACTACAAAGTGCTTCTATATGGTAAGTGGAGCTAAAATGGACTGAAACAAGGAGGTGGTTTTAATGTTATGGCTGACTCCTGGTCTGCACCCAAGTCTGATCTCACTGACTCTATTGACTCTTTTGAATTAATGGGCACAAATCCCCACAGACACTCTCCAAAGTCTTGTAGAAAGACTTCCCAGAGAAGTGGAAGACGGATCGATTAATTATATATTTTTGAAGTGCTTGCGCAGTACCAGGGGCGTGTAAACTTTTGCATCATATACATTAAATGTACTGTATTAATAAAATACTCTATACGGCCAAAAGTATTTGGACACCTGAGCATGAGCTTGTCGGATATCCTATAGAGTGATTTCTGTGTGATCTTTTAAAGTTTGTCTGTGTGTGGGAATTTGTGCCCATTCAGTAGGACAAAAGAGCAGCATTTGTACGGCTGGGCTCTGATCAGTCGGTGTTCCTGTTCATCCCAGAGCTGTTGAGTGGGGCTGAGGTCAGGGCTTCCCTAAACTGTTGCTGCAGCTTTTCAGTAATTAGAACTGGTGTCCCAATATTTTTGTCCATGTAGTGTATTTTGGTATGAGAATGCTCGCCATGTTAACGAGGCATTGATGTACATTTATTATATTATTATGTTATATTTAACATTATACTCCCCCCCCCCCACACACACACACCCGCCCACAGGGACGCGGGTTCGACGCCCCCAGCTCATGTTTGTTTGTATGATTCTATATTCATCATGGATGTATAAAATGTGAAGTGAAGAGCCGTACGTGAACGTTTGATCATGTTTAAGGTCGTGCCGCATGTTCCGACATGCTCGTCCTGTCAGTGATGGTCCCATACGACGAGGTGAAACAGGAAACGGCACAAATTCCTACATCTATACGCCGTGAGCGCATATTTACCCCGGCGTCTCCCCCCCCCCCCCCCCCCCCTCCGAACGAGCGCTTGCATGCTGCAGGATTTGAACGAGACGGCGAGTCGAGTCGCAGAACCCAGGCCTCGACGCTTCTCTCGCAGGTTCGTGGATCACGGGAGGGGTCCGACCCGTCGCCCGTGTCCTCTGACGTTCCGCCCGCGGGGACGTCGTCCCCCCCCTCGCTGCATGATGGCCAGTGTTCAGAACCGACCCGTGATTTGACTTCTTTGACCAGTTATCCAAATGCTCAGCGATGCCAATCAATAAACCGAAGCCACACGAGTGTTCTGATCCACGTCTCGCCTCTCATTTCAACTTTTCTTAATTCACTGATTCTTGTTATAGGATTTTATTAATTTTTTTATTTTTTTCTATTATATTTTATGCATTTTCTCCCATTTGTCTCCCAATTTAGCGTACTCAATCTGTCTTCCACTGCTGGTGGATCTCTGATTGCAGTCGAGGTGGGTATATTGCTGCTCACACCTCCGACGACATGTGCACAGCCCTTAGCGGAACCCTTTTCACCTATGGTCTCTGCACAGGCGCCTCTATCTGTCAATCAGGTTCCTTACACAGCGTTTGAAGACCCCACCCACATAGTCCGGTCATCCCGCCCTACCAGAGACGTGTCTGCTGCAGGCACTGCCGATTATGCCCGCTAGATGGCGCCCAGCCGACCGAGGACTTCTCAGCTCTGCTACCAGACGGTTCGGCACCCCCTAGTGGGCACGATCGGCAGTGCAGACAGTGCAGCAGACAATCACGTGTCTGTGTAAGCGCCCGGCCGGCTGATATCAGACCCGAGATTCGAACTCGAGAGCTGGAGATCACACCGCTGCTGGGTTAGCGAGTTTTCACCCTTTTTTGTGATCGTTTGACCACCAAGATAGAAGCTCCACCAGCAGAACGTCATAATTTGGGTTTTCTTCATGACCTTGGCACATCGTAGCAGCAGTGACACTGACATGGTGGTGGTGTGTTAGTGTGTGTTGTGCTGGTATGAGTGGATCAGACACAGCAGCGCTGCTGGCGTTTTTAAATACAGTGTCCACTCACTGTCCACTCTATTAGACACTCCTACCTAGTCGGTCCACCTTGTAGATGTAAAGTCAGAGACGATCGCTCATCTATTGCTGCTGTTCGAGTCGGTCATCTTCTAGACCTTCATCAGTGGTCACAGGACGCTGGCCATGGGGCGCTGTTGGCTGGATATTTAGGATTGGTGGACTATTCTCGGTCCAGCAGTGACAGTGAGGTGTTTAAAAATTCCAGCAGTGCTGCTGTGTCTGATCCACTCATACCAGCACAACACACACTAACACACCACCACCATGTCAGTGTCACTGCAGTGCTGAGAATCATCCACCACCTAAATAATACCTGCTCTGTGGTGGTCCTGTGGGGGTCCTGACCATTGAAGAACAGGGTGAAAGGGGGTAACAAAGCATGCAGAGAAACAGATGGACTACAGTCAGTAATTGTAGAACTACAAAGTGCTTCTATATGGCGAGTGGAGCTGATAAAATGGACAGTGAGTGTAGAAACAAGAAGGTGGTTTTAATGTTATGGCTGATCGGTGTATATATATACTCACAACTTACAGGAGTTAAAGGATCTGCTGCTGACGTCTAAGGGCAGTGATAGCTCAGTGGTTAAGGTACTGGACTAGTAATCAAAAGGTTGCCGGTTCGAGCCTCACCACCACCAAGTTGCCACTGTTGGGCCCCTGAGCAAGGCCCTTAACCCTCAATTGCTCAAAAATTGTGTTCAGTCATAATTGTAAGTCGCTTTGGATAAAAGCGTCTGCTAAATGCCGTAAATGTCTTGGTGCCAGATACCACAGCACACCTTCAGGGGTTTAGTGGAGTCGATGCCTCGAAGGGTCAGGGCTGTTTTGGCAGCAAAAATGGAAGCAACACAATATTAGGAAGGTGGTCATGATGTTATGCCTGATCGGTGTATACGTCTACGTTATGCTCGTGTTTTTGATCGGCGTCTGATAACGAGACTTATATAGAAATTCCAGGATTTTTTAATAATGATTAATAAAGTTGATTAATAAAGTTGAAGTTCTCGGGGTTGTTTTGATCCCACGTTTGTGTTTGTAGGAGAGACTCGCTCTCAAAAATGTGCTGAATTTGACATATTAGGCAAATTAGCTGAAGATGGAAGTGGGTGGAGGTACACGACTCTGGAGGCTTTTTGTAGGGCTTGAGAGGAGATACGGTCCTGGAAGCTTGACTTGAAGCTATAGCGCCACCATCAGGCCGATCGTGCTGAGCTCGAGCACCCGAGTACTACCTGCTGACCGGGCCTCATACTCATGTCCGTATGACTTGCTCGGACCCCTGAGAAGCAAAACCCCGCCTGATGAACGGAGGCTGAATATTCAAATGTGGGCGAGCTGACTGGTCTGGGCTTGTGTTCCTCAGACCCGAGGAGATCAGGAGGAGTTAATGTTCAGTCCTCAGGGAGCAGAGCTCATCCTTAATACCACACACAGAACCGAGCGGGTGAGTGAATGATCTTCTAATCTAAAGCCTCGTGTGGATCAGATGATTTCTTATATATGTGATCGTATGGGATGAATTAGGATGCAGGGGGTCAGAAAATCAGTCCTCTGCTTTATTTGTGGTTTCATGTCTGGAGGAAAATCCTTAAATTCAGTTTAAGTTCCAGTTTTACAGGTTTTATTGTTATCTTAGCTCTATACAAGCACATATTGAAACAGAGGACATACAATAAACACAAGAGACATTTCTAATCTCAAGAAATTAAGAGGGACGAGACCAAAGACAAGTGTGAGTAAATGATAAGTGAGGTGAAAACTAAATCTAATATATAATATGCAGTATAGGTTTATGTAGCAGCAGAGATATTAAAGAATAATGTGCAAAGATAAAAGTAATCGAGTCTCTGAGTCTGTGAGTAATTGTGTGTAATTAAGTTGTCAGAGTCCAAGGAGCAAGACTGTGTCGGTCAATACTTCCTTTCATCACGTGTGATAAATAAATGTGATAACCGCACGTGATCAGCCAAAAACAATCTATTATTTGATGTGTCACATGTAAGGTATAATACAGCAGGGCAAAAGTTTACATACACTAGTGAGGCGGCGCCTTACATTTACTTCGACTTTTATTTATGGCCTGCAACACATTCCAAAAAAAGTTGGGACGGGGGCAATTTAGGGCGAGTAATGAGGTGAAAAAACTAAATAATAATGACGTGATTCTGAACAGGTGATTGTGATCATGGTTCGGTACAAAAGCAGCATCCAGGAAAGGCTGAGAGTCTCTGATGAGTAAAGATGATCAGAGGATCCAGTTTGTCCACAAATGTGTGAGAAAATGATTGAAATGTTTAAAAACAATGAACCTCAAAGAAAGATTGGAAGGGATTTGCATGTTCTCCCTCTACAGTGCAGAATATCATTAAATCGTTCAAGGAATCAGGAGGAATTTCAGTGTGTAAAGGACGAGGCTGCGAGCTTAATCTGAACGCTCGTGATCTTCCATCCCTCAGACGGCGCCGCATCAAGAACCTCCACTCAACACTAGCTGATATAACCACATGGGTGAGGGATTAGTTTATCAAACCTTTATCAGCTCTACAATACAGAGTTACTGCACTAATCATACTTAAACCTTTACTGTGCAAAAGAAGCCTTATGTTAACCATGTCCAGAAGCGGTGTCCACTTCTCTGGGCTCTGAGGCATCTAGGATGGACCATTACACAGTGGAAACGTGTATTGTGGTCAGATGAATCAGCATTCCAGGTCTTTTTTTTGGAAAAATGGACACTGTGTGCTCCTGACCAAAGACGAAAAGGATCCAGACTATTATCAGGAACAAGTCCAAAAGCCAGAGTCTGTCATGGTATGGGGGCGTGTCAGTGCCAGGGTGTATCATGGTATGGGGGTGTGTCAGTACCAGGGTCTGTCATGGTATGGGGCGTGTCAGTGCCAGGGTGTATCATGGTATGGGGGTGTGTCAGTACCAGGGTCTGTCATGGTATGGGGGCGTGTCAGTGCCAGGGTGTATCATGGTATGGGGGTGTGTCAGTACCAGGGTCTGTCATGGTATGGGGGCGTGTCAGTGCCAGGGTGTATCATGGTATGGGGGTGTGTCAGTACCAGGGTCTGTCATGGTATGGGGGCGTGTCAGTACCAGGGTCTGTCATGGTATGGGGGCGTGTCAGTACCAGGGTCTGTCATGGTATGGGGGCGTGTCAGTACCAGGGTCTGTCATGGTATGGGGGCGTGTCAGTACCAGGGTCTGTCATGGTATGGGGGCGTGTCAGTGCCAGGGTGTATCATGGTATGGGGGTGTGTCAGTACCAGGGTCTGTCATGGTATGGGGGCGTGTCAGTACCAGGGTCTGTCATGGTATGGGGGCGTGTCAGTACCAGGGTGTATCATGGTATGGGGGTGTGTCAGTGCCAGGGTGTATCATGGTATGGGGGTGTGTCAGTGCCAGGGTGTATCATGGTATGGGGGTGTGTCAGTACCAGGGTGTATCATGGTATGGGGGCGTGTCAGTACCAGGGTCTGTCATGGTATGGGGGTGTGTCAGTACCAGGGTGTATCATGGTATGGGGGTGTGTCAGTACCAGGGTCTGTCATGGTATGGGGGTGTGTCAGTACCAGGGTGTATCATGGTATGGGGGCGTGTCAGTACCAGGGTCTGTCATGGTATGGGGGCGTGTCAGTACCAGGGTGTATCATGGTATGGGGGTGTGTCAGTACCAGGGTGTATCATGGTATGGGGGTGTGTCAGTACCAGGGTCTGTCATGGTATGGGGGTGTGTCAGTACCAGGGTGTATCATGGTATGGGGGTGTGTCAGTACCAGGGTGTATCATGGTATGGGGGTGTGTCAGTACCAGGGTGTATCATGGTATGGGGGCGTGTCAGTACCAGGGTCTGTCATGGTATGGGGGTGTGTCAGTACCAGGGTATATCATGGTATGGGGGTGTGTCAGTACCAGGGTCTGTCATGGTATGGGGGTGTGTCAGTACCAGGGTGTATCATGGTATGGGGGTGTGTCAGTACCAGGGTGTATCATGGTATGGGGGTGTGTCAGTACCAGGGTGTATCATGGTATGGGGGTGTGTCAGTACCAGGGTCTGTCATGGTATGGGGGTGTGTCAGTACCAGGGTGTATCATGGTATGGGGGTGTGTCAGTACCAGGGTCTGTCATGGTATGGGGGTGTGTCAGTACCAGGGTGTATCATGGTATGGGGGTGTGTCAGTACCAGGGTGTATCATGGTATGGGGGTGTGTCAGTACCAGGGTGTATCATGGTATGGGGGTGTGTCAGTACCAGGGTGTATCATGGTATGGGGGTGTGTCAGTACCAGGGTGTATCATGGTATGGGGGTGTGTCAGTACCAGGGTCTGTCATGGTATGGGGGTGTGTCAGTACCAGGGTGTATCATGGTATGGGGGTGTGTCAGTACCAGGGTCTGTCATGGTATGGGGGTGTGTCAGTACCAGGGTGTATCATGGTATGGGGGTGTGTCAGTACCAGGGTGTATCATGGTATGGGGGTGTGTCAGTACCAGGGTGTATCATGGTATGGGGGCGTGTCAGTACCAGGGTCTGTCATGGCAGATTTCAACTTTGTTTTGTTTGTTTGGTTGGTTTTTTGTTGTAATCATTCAGTCACAGATAAAACAGTTACAGAAATGACATAAATCATTCCTATAAATGTGTGAAACCCCGGTGACTCCCACTGTGAGCTGATTCTGAAGAAAACTGCTGATTCGGTGTCAGTCAAAGTCCGCCGTGTGTGATATTTAAAACCGGCACATGTTAAACGAACCGGAATACCGACAGTGTGTGTCA
Source organism: Trichomycterus rosablanca (assembly GCF_030014385.1). Taxonomy (NCBI): domain Eukaryota; kingdom Metazoa; phylum Chordata; class Actinopteri; order Siluriformes; family Trichomycteridae; genus Trichomycterus; species Trichomycterus rosablanca. Next base: position 37,674,313 of record NC_086000.1, on the reverse strand, counting down.
CTCATGACGTGAAAGTTTAGCGAGAGAGAGGCGACAAGGATATAAAATAATACAAAAAACCCTTAAAACTAAAAGGATTTCAGACGAGTTAAGACCTGTATCAGCGTTCCAGCAGGTCAAAGTGCCAAAGCAAAGCACAGCAGATAAAAAACGCTGTTCCAGGGGTCCAAAAGTATGTGGACACCTGATGATGAGCTTGTCGAGTGACCTCTAAGTGATCTTTCCAGCTACAACAGCCGCTCTTCTGAGAAGCTTCTCATTTTGAACAAGTGTCTGTGTGTGGGAATTTGTGCCAGCATTTGTACGGCTGGGCGCTGATTAATCAGTCGATGTTCCGGTTCAACCCAGAGCTGTTGAGTCAGGGATCTTCAAGTCTTTATAGAGCTCGCTCATGCTGAAATGGGAAAGGTCCTTCCCTAAACTGTTGCTGCAAAGTCGTAAGCATATCCGACAAATATCATTGATTTATTACACCAGTTTGCAACTGTTGTGTCTGTAACACATGAATGAGAGCAGTGGTAGTCTAGTGCTTAAGGTACTGGACTAGTAATCAAAAGGTTTAAGCCCCACCACTGCTTGGTTGCGCTGTTGGGCCCCTGAGCAAGGCCCTTAACTCTTCACAGCTTAGACAGTACACTGTCACAGTACTGTAAAGTCACTTTGGATAAATGAAGAAAAGGTCGATTCAAAAATGTGAACATGGGACACTGGTAGCTCAGTCATTGAAGTACTGGTCCAGTAATCAGAGGGTTGCTGGTTTAAGCCCCACTACTGCTCGGTTGTGCTGTTAGGCCCCTGAGCAAGGCCCTTAACCCTTCACAGCTTAGACAGTACACTGTCACAGTACTTTAAGTCGCTCTGAATAAAAAGCGTCTGCTAAATGCTGAAAATGTAAAATGTAATGAAACACACAAGTTATTAATTAAAAGGGCGTCTCAATACTTTTGTCCCTATAGAGAGAGGACAGAAAGGTCCAGCAGTGCAGGAGACGTGTTTACTGCCATCAGTCAGTCGTCGGCGCATATTTACGCTTGTTTAGCGGATCAGACCACATGTGATAGCTGAAGCGCTCGCGTGTTCGACTGAGTCACATGAATTTAATTCCACGATTCATTTATTAGATTTAATTTCAGCTGCTTGAAAATATGATGACCTTTGAGTCAAAAATAGCCCCGGCCAGGTGCAGTAAACAATCCTGACCGGTCAGAACTAGAACTAGATTTCTAGATGTTTTAGTGCAGGGGCTAAAGGTCGGATGGTTGGTAGGTGTTTTTGCAGCTGTGCTCAGCGCCGATCCGAACCTCCTGCAGAACCAAAACCCTCAGATATTCAAAAACATCACGCCGAATGACCAAATGTACCCGGACCGATGTTATAAATCGAGCTCTATAAAGATGTGAAGAAAAGCTCCAGTGTCCTGCACAGAGCCCTGACCTCAGCCCCACTCAACAGCTCTGGCATGAACCGGAACACCGACTGATCAATCAGTTCCTAGCCGTACTGACTGAACAGGCACAAATTCCCACAGTCTTGTGAGAAGCCTTCTTGGAAGAGTGGCTGTTGTTCTACATCACACAGAAATGTGAAAGAGATCAAACAAGCTCACAGTCGGGCGTCCAAATACTTTTGGCCATACAGTGTATCAGAACTTAATGTTTTTATTTATGTATAAATCAGGCTGATTCTCAATTTTTTGTCATTCATTTTGCATTTATAAAATGATTTGGATGAAACAAAAACGATCCTAGGCTCGAACCTTGTGGGACACCACGTGGCACCAAACGGACGCTTTTGATCCCTCAGGTCAGGATGAAGTTCGAGAGCATCCTGGCCGAGACGGACGGATTCGGGCGCTACCAGATCGTGCTGTTCATGCTGCTGGTGGTCCCGCGCCTCATCCTGCCGTGTCACTTCATGCTGAACAACTTCATCGCCGCCGCCCCGCCCCATCGCTGCGACGTCAGCTCTCTGGACCCTCAGGGTGCTTTCGGGACTCTGACTCCGGACCAAAGACTGACCGTTAGCATTCCGAAACAGCACGATGGCAGCTTCCTGTCCTGTCAGATGTTCCCAGAAGCTCAGTTCCAGCTCCTGACCAACTCGTCCAACGCCACGGAGCTCCCGGCGGTCCGGTGCCAGAACGGATGGGTGTACGACAACAGCACCTTCAAATCCACGCTGGCCACCCAGGTAGCTCTGTGTTTTTTATTTAAAGGAGCGTCTGTGTTGGGGAGGAACGTCCCTCTCACGTCTCACCTGGTTCTTCTCCCCAGTTTGATCTAGTTTGTCACAGGAAGGGACTCACCAAGGCTGCTGCCACCATCTTCTTCATCGGCGTCATGTTCGGGGCGGTGTTCTTCGGCATCCTTTGTGACAAGTAAGTAGATTTTAACATCCTTACCTGGTGACCAGTTTAGGGTGGATGGATTAGCTGGAATGCTACTCGAACAAATGATATCACAAGTGAAAACATCCAAAGAAGGGACGCTTGCTGCCCAGACAGACACCCCCACTGTCAGGTTGAGGCTTTGGTCGACTCTTTCTACTGAGACACTGGTCAGTGGGTGTCAGCTTGTGTTCCTTATCAGACAATAAGGGCACAAAGAGAGGAAAAGTCCCCAAAAAATTTATATAAATTAGCAGTACTTTAGCTTACATAGACGGAATAAAAAATTTTTTTAATTTTATTATTTTTTAAATATATTTTCTCCCTTTTTCTCCATTTTAGTACGTCCAATTGCCCGATTTTACCGCTGTGCCACGTGAGCGGCGACAGAATAAACATTTTAGTGTACTAACTTAATGAAGGGGTGCTGAGATTTGGGGATCCAGGGTTCGAAGTGGTGTTATTGGCCGTTCGACCATCTGCCAGGACATGTTTGGCTAATGTCCATCCTCACAGCATAGCTTTACTGCTTCCCCATGGAATACGTTATGCATTATGTTTATAATTTAGGTCAACTATAATTGTATGTCATTTTTAGAACACCATCGTTGCTCAGATTTTTAGAGGGTAGAAATTTGGTCTATCAATCAGAAGATTGTGGGCCATGCAGCCACTGCTGGACCCTTGAGCAAGACCTTTAACCCTGTCTGCTCCAAGTGCGCTATACAATGGCTGACCCCGGCATTCAAACCAACTGGGATATGCAGAAAAGGAATTTCATTGTACTGTACACGTGTAGATGTATTTATGACAAATTAAGTCATTCTATGAGCAGGTGTAGCCACTTGGTTAAGGTACTGGACTAGTAATCAAAAGGTCACTGGTTCAAGCCCCACCACTGCCAGGATGCCACTGTTGGGCTCTTGAGCAAGACCCTTAAATCTCAATTGTTTAGACAATATACTGTCAATGTACTGTAAGTCGCTTTGGATAAAAGCATCTGCTAAATGCTGAAAATTTAAATGTCATGGGGGTAGGTGGCTTAAACAGCCTAGCCATTGGGAGGCACACTTGTCGGAACTTGCCCCAGTCATGGTGGTTGTGGACCTCGTGAGATGCCTGTCCTGGTAGAGCGGGGTGCCCCAGTAGCGCCACGACGTCCCACTTTTCCTGAGGTCAGACACGAGGGAAGCATAAGCAGTAGAGGGCTCACCCAATCAGGGCCGGACCAGGAGGTACAGAAAGTTTCCTGCTCGCCGTAGTGGGTTCTGGACCTCTGGACGGTCGGCTGGGCGGCCCTTAGAGGGCACAATTGGCAGCGCCTGAAGCAGACAAAATCGGCCTCTAGTCTGCTGGGTGGGAAAAGACTGGACTAAAAAGTGTGCGGGGTCTTCGACGCAGTGTAAGGACCCTGGTTAGTAGCTCGAGACGTCTGTACAGAGGTGGAGGGACGTATAGATCAGCGCGTGACTCTACAGGTGCGAGACCGACCTCACGCGCCAATCCACCGAAGTACAGGCGAATAAGAAGGAGTTGCGTCGGAGGGAGGGCGTGTCAGGAGAATATACCCTCCTCGTACACCATCGGGGTCTCCGGCAGAGGAAGAGTAACTGGCTACGACTAAATTTGGAAGAAAATGCAGAAGTAAGTTTGGTCGTGTTGTGTCCAGGTACGGGCGTAAGGCCATGCTCCTCGTCTCCTACCTCTCGGTCATCGTCTTCAGCATCGCCAGCGCCGCCTCCAGGAGTTTCATCATGTTCGCGGCGTTCCGGTTCCTCACCGGTTTCAGCCTGTCTGGGATCAGCATCATCACCATCGTTCTCAGTGAGTCTGAATTTTACTCGCTCTCTTTTCTAGCCGGCGCTCCAGAACCTCTCGTGAAGCTTCAGAACGTTTACGTCTGGTGACAACCTGGTTTATGAGGAAGCTCAGTAGGGAAGAAAGTCTGCACCATAGGGTGCACCTAAAAAACTGATGATGATGATGATGCTGGCACCATTATGGACCCCTCACTGTACTTGAATCCATCCAGGTTTGGAGGATTGGGTGAAAGGGTGACAGACCTTGTTTTTAATAGCTCAGCTTTGATGCTCCTTACACCACAGTATTCAGGATTTAACCAGTGTTGTGAAGCTCTTGGTGTCCAGTTTTTGTTAATGACACACTTTTTGGACAGTGTTACTCACACACTCACACACTCTCTCACTCACACACTCACTCACACACTCACTTACCCACTTACACACTCACTTACACACTCACTCACTCACTTACCCACTTACACACTCACTTACTCACTCACCCACTCACACACTCACTCACACACTCACTTACCCACTTACACACCCACTTACTCACTCACCCACTTACACACTCACTCACACTCACTTACCCACTTACACACCCACTTACTCACTCACCCACTTACACACCCACTTACACACTCACTTACCCACTTACACACTCACTTACACACTCACTCACTCACTTACCCACTTACACACTCACTTACTCACTCACCCACTTACACACTCACTCACACACTCACTTACCCACTTACACACTCACTTACTCACCCACTTACACACTCGCTCACTTACACACTCACTTACTCACTCACTCACTTACACACTCACTTACTCACTCACCCACGTACACACTCACTTACTCACTCACACACTCAAACTCAAACTCAAACTCAAAAGAAGCTTTATTGGCATGACAAATAAGGACATTCGTATTGCCAAAGCAAGTTACAGGGAAATATAAACAATAAAAATAAGAAAAAACTAAAATATACAGAACAGTTACATGTGCAAAAAATATTATAAAATAGAATAAAATATTAATAAAAACAGTGCAAAAATAATAACAATAAAAATTATAATATTTACATTAATGAGGTAGAAAAACGATCAGTTTGTGTGTGTGTGCGTGTATGTGTGTGTGTGTGTGTATGTGTGTATGAGACATGGTCACCCACTGTCCCTCACCTGGTGGCAGGTGTAAGTATAGAGTGCTGCTAGTGTGCAGCTCTCTCTGTGCTCCCCCAGTAGGTGGGGCAGTTTGTCGGGGTCTGGGAGGGAGGTAAAGTTGGGGATGATGTTATTAAATTTAGGGAAGAATTGGGAGCGGACGTGGTGGTACTTGGTACACCGGGTGAGGAAGTGCAGCTCCGTCTCTACTGTACTGAGAGTGCAGTGCTGACACGACCTCTCCTCCCGGGGCAGCCAGGACCGGGTGTGTCGCCCCGTCTCCACGGCCAGGTCGTGTGCGCTCAGTCTGTACCTCGTCAGGGTGTTTCTTAATTTAGGGTCGGATACTGTGCTCAGATAATCTGCTGCACTGTAGTGTCTGTTTAGGGCCAAATAACAAATAACAACAAATAATAAATAATAACAAATAATAAATAACTGCATTTTACTTTGAGTTTTAGTTTCAGTTTCCCAATAATTCAGATATTTAGTTCTGAGTTTTTGTGTGATTTGGTTTATTCTAATTGGGTTTACAGATTTCTCCTGTTCCTGAGTCTTTATTGTGTTAGTGTGTGTTAGTGGTGTGGCGGCGTGTGTTAGTGGTGTATCTGTGTGTGTTAGTGGTGTATCTGTGTGTGTTAGTGGTGTATCTGTGTGTGTTAGAGTGTCTGTGTGTGTTATTAGTGTGTCGGTGTGTGTTAGTGGTGTATCTGTGTGTGTTAGTGGTGTATCTGTGTGTGTTAGAGTGTCTGTGTGTGTTATTAGTGTGTCGGTGTGTGTTAGTGGTGTATCTGTGTGTGTTAGTGGTGTGTGGGTGCAGTGACTCAGGACCAGTTGGATGAGGGGACTGGTATGTTTGCTCAGCTCTTGGTGTTTCAGGGCTTTATAATGATAAGTTTGGGGGTCGCTCTCATTTAGATGGTTCCAGAAGTTGATGCTCTTCTCTGTATGTTTATAATTAGAGGAAATCGGCCTAATTCTGCCCTGCACGCATTGTTCGTGGTGTGTTGGTGTGTGTTCGTGGTGTGTTGGTGTGTGTTCGTGGTGTGTCTGTGCACCTTTAGGATGCTTTTACAGAACTCTGTGTGCAGGGTCTCTAATGGATGTTTATCCCAATTATGGAATTGATGGTGTGTAAGCAAACCCCAAACTTCACTGCCATATAGAGCAATCGGTTCAATTATTGATTCAAAAATTTTAGGCCAAATTCTAATCGGAATTTCTACGAATGTTTGACGTTTTATGGCGTTGACGCCCTGCGAGCTTTTTCTCTCAGTTCATTTACTGCCGGGTTAAAGTTTCCTGTGGAACTGATGTTCAGTCCGAGGTAAGTATAATCTTTAGTGTGCTCAATTTCATGATGTCCTAATTTATATGTGTGTTTGGTTCCCTGAGATCTGGCTCTTTTCTGGAAGGTCATAATTTTGGTCTTTTTGAGGTTGACGGTCAGGGCCCAGGTCTGACAGTACTGCTGCAGCAGGTCCAGTTTGTGCTGGAGACCCTGAGCGCTGGGGGACAGCAGGACCAGATCATCTGCATACAGCAGGAGTTTAATCTCGGAGTCGTGTAGAGTGAGACCGGGCGTGGCTGAGTGCTCTAACTCACTCACTTACTCACTTACACACTCACTTACACACTCACTTACTCACTTACACACTCACTTACTCACTTACTCACTTACACACTCACTTACACACTCACTTACTCACTTACACACTCACTTACACACTCACTTACTCACTTACACACTCACTTACTCACTCAACTCAAACTCAAACTCAAACGAAGCTTTATTGGCATGACAAATAATGACATTCGTATTGCCAAAGCAAGTTACAGAGAAATATAACAATAAAAATAAGAAAGAACAAAAATATACAGAACAGTTACATGTGCAAAAAATATAGAATAGAATAAAATATTAATAAAAACAGTGCAAAATAATAACGATAAAAAGTATAATATTTACAATAATGAGGTAGTAAAACAATCAGTTTGTGCGTGTGTGTGTGTGTGTGTGTGTATGAGACATGGTCACCCACTGTCCCTCACCTGGTGGCAGGTGTGTGTATAGAGTGCTGCTAGTGTGCAGCTCTCTCTGTGCTCCCCCAGTAGGTGGGGCAGTTTGTCGGGGTCTGGGAGGGAGGTGAAGTTGGGGATGATGTTGTTAAATTTAGGGAAGAATTGGGAGCGGACGTGGTGGTACTTGGTACACCGGGTGAGGAAGTGCAGCTCCGTCTCTACTGTACTGAGAGTGCAGTGCTGGCACAACCTCTCCTCCCGGGGCAGCCAGGACCGGGTGTGTCGCCCCGTCTCCACGGCCAGGTTGTGTGCGCTCAGTCTGTACCTCGTCAGGGTGTTTCTTAATTTAGGGTCGGATACTGCGCTCAGATAATCTGCTGCACTGTAGTGTCTGTTTAGGGCCAAATAGCACTGCATTTTACTTTGAGTTTTAGTTTCAGTTTCCCAATAATTCAGATATTTAGTTCTGAGTTTTTGTGTAATTTGGTTTATTCTAATTGGGTTTACAGATTTCTCTTGTTCCTGAGTCTTTATTGTGTTAGTGTGTGTTAGTGGTGTGGCAGCGTGTGTTAGTAATGTGTTTGTGTGTGTTATTAGTGTATCGGTGTGTGTTAGTGGTGTATCTGTGTGTGTTATTAGAGTGTCTGTGTGTGTTAGTGGTGTATGGGTGTAGTGACTCAGGACCAGTTGGATGAGGGGACTGGTATGTTTGCTCAGCTCTTGGTGTTTCAGGGCTTTATAATGATAAGTTTGGGGGTCGCTCTCATTTAGATGTTTCCAGAAGTTGATTGCTCTTCTCTGTATGTTTATAATTAGTGGAAATCGGCCTAATTCTGCCCTGCACGCATTGTTCGTTGTGTGTCTGTGCACCTTTAGGATGCTTTTACAGAACTCTGTGTGCAGGGTCTCTAATGGATGTTTGTCCCAATTATGGAATTGATGGTGTGTAAGCGAACCCCAAATTTCACTGCCATATAGAGCAATCGGTTCAATTATTGATTCAAAAATTTTAAGCCAGATTCGAACTGGAATTTCCACGAATGTTTGACGTTTTATGGTGTAGAAGGCCCTGCGAGCTTTTTCTCTCAGTTCATTTACTGCCGGATTAAAGTTTCCTGTGAAACTGATGTTCAGTCCGAGGTAAGTATAATCTTTAGTGTGCTCAATTTCATGGTGTCCTAATTTATATGTGTGTTTGGTTCCCTGAGATCTGGCTCTTTTCTGGAAGGTCATAATTTTGGTCTTTTTGAGGTTGACGGTCAGGGCCCAGGTCTGACAGTATTGCTGCAGCAGGTCCAGTTTGTGCTGGAGACCCTGAGCGCTGGGGGACAGCAGGACCAGATCATCTGCATACAGCAGGAGTTTAATCTCGGAGTCGTGTAGAGTGAGACCGGGCGTGGCTGAGTGCTCTAACATGGAGGCCAATTCATTAATATAGATGTTAAATAGAGTTGGACTTAAACAGCAGCCCTGTCTCACTCCACGCTCCTGAGAGATGAGATGTGTTCTCTTACTGCCGATTCTTATTCCACACTGGTTTTCTGTGTACATGGATTTAATAAGATCGTATGTTTTACCCCCTACACCACTCTCTAACATTTTATAGAATAATCCTTCATGCCAAATGGAATCAAAAGCTTTTTTAAAATCAATAAAACATGCAAATATTTTAGAGTTATTTTGAACTACATATTTTTGGATCAGGGTGTGTAGGGTGTAAATATGATCGGTAGTGCGGTAATTTGGTAGAAAACCAATCTGACTTTTACTCAGTACGTTGTGTTCGGTAAGGAAGTGTAATAATCGTGAGTTAATGATACTACAGAATAACTTCCCCAGGTTACTGCTCACACAGATGCCCCGGTAATTATTAGGGTCGAATTTATCTCCACTTTTGTAAATGGGTGTTATGAGACCTTGATTCCAGATTTCAGGGAAGGAACCGACACTCAGAATCAGGTTAAAGACTTTTAACATCGCCAGGTGAAATTTGGAGCTGTTGTGTTTGATCATTTCATTCAGGATCCCGTCAGGTCCTGATGATTTCTTTGTTTTTAGTTTTTTAATGTTGTCTTTAAGTTCCTGCTCAGTAATGAGAGAGTCTAGAGGATTCTGGTGGTTTTTAACAGCCCGTTCCAGTTCCTCTAACTTACTAATAATTTGATTTTGTTCAGGATTTGAATCTAATTCTACATTTTTAAAGAGTGATTGGAAATGGGTTGTCCAGATATCCCCATCCTGAATGGCCAATTCTTCCTGTTCTCTATGTTTTAATTTGTTCCAATTGTCCCAGAATTGATGTGTGTTGATCGATTGTTCAATAATTGTTAGTTGTTTTTGGGTGTACTGAGCTTTTTTGGTTCTGAGTGTACGTTTATATTGTTTGAGGGTTTCACAGTAAAGAAGTCGTGTGTTACTGTTGTTTGGGTCTCTGTGTTTTTGGTTTGATATTTTACGGAGTTCTGTTCTTAACATTTGACAGTCTTTGTCGAACCAGCTGTCATCTTTTGTAGATTTAGGTTTTGATTTAGATTTAATTTTTAATTGAGCTTTATTTGCTGTATTTTTAAAGATGTGATTAATATTTTTAACTGCCTGATTTACTCCTTCTTTACTGTGAATGTACGCAGTGTCCAGAAAGTTATCTAAGCTAGTTTGGATTTCTGTGCTGCTAATTGCTTTCTGGAACTCCTCTGCGCTGTTCTCAGCCCATCTGTAGGATCTGGGGATGTTGTACAGCTTACTGGGCCATGTGTGTGTGGTGGGGTTAGTTTCTGTCTTTTTGATGAACACAGTAATTTGGCTGTGATCAGACAGAGGGGTTAGAGGTTTAACAGTAAATGCACTGAGAGAGAAAGGGTCTAAATCTGTTATTGCATAATCTACTGTACTATTACCAAGAGGTGAGCAGAACGTGAACCTTCCTAATGAGTCCCCTCGAGTTCTACCGTTGACGATGTACAGACCTAAACTTCGACAGAGCTGCAGGAGGTCTTTACCATTTTTGTTAGTAACATGATCATAATTGTTTCTGTGGTTTAGGGTGGAATTGGTATTAAGAATTTGGTTGTTATTGATGAATCTGTTTCCCTGTTCATTTATAATATCAGGTTGGGTTCCTGTTCTGGCGTTCAGGTCTCCACAGACGAGCACGTTTCCCTGGGTTTGGAAATGGCAGGTCTCTCTCTCCAGCTCTGAGAACATGTCTTCAGAGTAGTATGGAGACTCTGACGGAGGGATATAAATGGCACAGAGAAACAGATCCTTCTGTGATGATAGTATAGTTTTGTTTATTTTTAGCCAAATGTGGAATTTTCCAATTTTCATAATGTTTATTAGCGTGTGTAGGTGGGATTTGTACCAGATTATCAGACCTCCTGAATCTCTGCCTTGGCGCACTGTGCTAAGTTTTTGGGAGGGTAGTATAATTTCTCTGTAGTCACGGGGACAGTGAGTGACCATGTCGGCCTTGCACCATGTTTCCTGTAGGATGATGATGTCAAGGTTTTTAATGTGTGTGTGGAAGTCAGTGTGTACGCTTTTTAATCCGAAGGCTGAGGAGCTCAGGCCTTGGATGTTCCAATTACTAACAGTAAGTGACATTGTGCAGATTACAGTGTATAGTGTTTAAAATGAGATAAACTTTGTAAGATTTTTTTTTGTTTTTTTTTTTGTTTTTGTTTATACATATGTATATACTTATGTTTATCTTTAAATATAGATATTTATATAACTGTATATATGTGCATATACATTTTGTTACATTTTTTCAAATTGGTTATTATTCTGTCCAGTGTTTTATTTTAGTTAAGTCTATTACAGATGTACTGTAATAATTGTCTGATCTCACCCATGTCGTTGTGTTGCGCTGGTCCTCTGAGAGCCTCAGCGTAGCTGCGCTGCGTTTCTGAGGTGTGGGTGAGGCGTTGCAGGGTTGCTGCTGGGGTTCTCTGTGGTCGGTGGTTTGTTGGTATTGGCGGAACTGAAGGGCATCTAGGTGCTGATCTGGTTGGTTCTGGTCTGGTTGGGTGGTTCGGAGGGGTTGGCGGAACTGGGGGGCATCTAGGTGCTGATCTGGTTGGTCTTTGTCTAGTTGGGTGGTTCGGTGGGGTTGGAAGGATTGGAGGGCGTCGAGGTGTTGATCTGGAGTGCTGTGCAGGTCCAGTTGAAAACGGGTGTGTCGGTGGTCTCCTGATGGGTGTGCTGTGGCTCTGATGTGGTCGCTGTCCTGGTGTGTGTGTGGCTCCGTTTATTCCCTGTGCTGCAGTTTTCAGAGTTCTTGCGAATTCACTGATGCTGTGTTTATTCAGGTGCACGTGGTCGTACAGGTGATGGAGCGAGATGTTGGTGTGGTAGGCGATGTGAATGTTAGAGATGTGTGCACATCCTTTGGTGATGTCCGTGTTTATTCTTTGTATGGTGTCTGGGTGAAAGTCTCGTCGTGGTAGGAGAGTAGATATTATAATTTTAGTATTTGGGAAAGTCTCAGCAGTCCTCTTTGCAGCTCTGCACACCATCGCTCCGACTCTCTCTTGTTCCTCCCTCAAGTCGTTCCTCACTCACCCACTCACACACACTTACTCAACTCAAAACTCAAACTCGAAAGAAGCTTTATTGGCGTGACAAATAAGGACATTCGTATTGCCAAAGCAAGTTACAGAGAAATAATAAAAATAACAATAAGAACAAAAATATACAAAATACACTCACTCACACACACACTCACCCCCACACACACCCACTCACTCACCCCCTCACACACACTCACTCACTCACCCACACATGCAGGGCTTTCAATACAGGCTCATGTGAAAGTTTACACACCCCAGGTTAAATGAAACGTTTTGTTGGTTTTTAAACACACTGTCCAGGTAACAAACGTAAACGCGTTCTTTACTAATCTGAGGGAACATTTTTATCTGTTTGCAGGATTTAACACGTTACGTTTTATTTGTTAAATTGAGGATTTAGACACTTTTTCCACTTGATATTTGACCAGGAGAGTAAACGAGGTTTGTTAGTTTGACATTACGGGTGAATGGTAACGCTCAGTTCCGTCATTTGCTAAAATATTAAACCAGCTGGTTAACAAGTGAAATATGAAAGAGGGAACTGCTGGACTGCTGGACCGCTGACCCTATACTGACCCTCACCGTGAATCTTGCTGTGTCACCTTTACACAATAATCAGACACTTTAACTTTGTCTGAAGTCCAAGTTCAGCCTTAATCAGAGATCAGTGACCTGCAAAAATAATTCAACCGTTCATTCATTCATTAAAGGAGACACAGAGGTGCATGTTGGGATTTTAGAGACACGTGCTGCCATCAGGATGGCGTCTTTTCCTGGGAAGTGATTTTTTCAGCCACGCCTCATCCTGCTACAACAGAGTACGTGTGCTCGACTGGCCTGCCTGCAGTCCAAATCTGTTTCCTCATTCACTCACTCACTCACTCACTCATTCACTTACACACTAACTCACTCACTCACTCACTCATTCACTTACACACTAACTCACACACACTCACTCATTCACTTACACACTAACTCACACACACTCACTCATTCACTTACACACTAACTCCCACACACTCACTCATTCACTTACACACTAACTCACTCACTCATTCACTTACACACTAACTCACACACACTCACTCATTCACTTACACACTAACTCACACACTCACTCATTCACTTACACACTAACTCACACACACTCACTCATTCACTTACACACTAACTCACACACACTCACTCATTCACTTACACACTAACACACACACTCACTCATTCACTTACACACTAACTCACACACACTCACTCATTCACTTACACACTAACTCACAAACACTCACTCATTCATACACACTCACTCACACACACTCACTCATTCACTTACACACTAACTCACTCACTCACTCATTCATTCACTTACACACTAACTCACACACACTCACTCATTCACTTACACACTAACTCATCCACTCACTCATTCATTCACTTACACACTAACTCACACACACTCACTCATTCACTTACACACTAACTCACACACACTCACTCATTCACTTACACACTAACTCACTCACTCACTCATTCATTCACTTACACACTAACTCACACACACTCACTCATTCACTTACACACTAACACACACACTCACTCATTCACTTACACACTAACTCACTCACTCACTCATTCATTCACTTACACACTAACTCATCCACTCACTCATTCATTCACTTACACACTAACTCACACACACTCACTCATTCACTTACACACTAACTCACACACACTCACTCATTCACTTACACACTAACTCACTCACTCACTCATTCATTCACTTACACACTAACTCATCCACTCACTCATTCATTCACTTACACACTAACTCACACACACTCACTCATTCACTTACACACTAACTCACACACACTCACTCATTCACTTACACACTAACTCACTCACTCACTCATTCATTCACTTACACACTAACTCACACACACTCACTCATTCACTTACACACTAACTCACACACACTCACTCATTCACTTACACACTAACTCACTCACTCACTCATTCATTCACTTACACACTAACTCACACACACTCACTCATTCACTTACACACTAACTCACTCACTCACTCATTCATTCACTTACACACTAACTCACACACACTCACTCATTCACTTACACACTAACTCACACACACTCACTCATTCACTTACACACTAACTCACTCACTCATTCATTCACTTACACACTAACTCACACACACTCACTCATTCACTTACACACTAACTCACACACACTCACTCATTCACTTACACAGTAACTCACACACACTCACTCATTCACTTACACACTAACTCACTCACTCACTCATTCATTCACTTACACACTAACTCACACACACTCACTCATTCACTTACACACTAACTCACACACACTCACTCATTCACTTACACACTAACTCACACACACTCACTCATTCATTCACTTACACACTAACTCCCACACACTCACTCATTCACTTACACACTAACTCACTCACACACACTCACTCATTCACTTACACACTAACTCACACACACTCACTCATTCACTTACACACTAACTCACTCACTCATTCATTCACTTACACACTAACTCACACAAACTCACTCATTCACTTACACACTAACTCACACACACTCACTCATTCACTTACACACTAACTCACTCACACACACTCACTCATTCACTTACACACTAACTCACACACACTCACTCATTCACTTACACACTAACTCACTCACTCATTCATTCACTTACACACTAACTCACACACACTCACTCATTCACTTACACACTAACTCACACACACTCACTCATTCACTTACACACTAACTCCCACACACTCACTCATTCACTTACACACTAACTCACTCACTCATTCACTTACACACTAACTCACACACACTCACTCATTCACTTACACACTAACTCACACACTCACTCATTCACTTACACACTAACTCACACACACTCACTCATTCACTTACACACTAACTCACACACACTCACTCATTCACTTACACACTAACACACACACTCACTCATTCACTTACACACTAACTCACACACACTCACTCATTCACTTACACACTAACTCACAAACACTCACTCATTCATACACACTCACTCACACACACTCACTCATTCACTTACACACTAACTCACACACACTCACTCATTCACTTACACACTAACTCACTCACTCACTCATTCATTCACTTACACACTAACTCACACACACTCACTCATTCACTTACACACTAACTCATCCACTCACTCATTCATTCACTTACACACTAACTCACACACACTCACTCATTCACTTACACACTAACTCACACACACTCACTCATTCACTTACACACTAACTCACTCACTCACTCATTCATTCACTTACACACTAACTCACACACACTCACTCATTCACTTACACACTAACACACACACTCACTCATTCACTTACACACTAACTCACTCACTCACTCATTCATTCACTTACACACTAACTCATCCACTCACTCATTCATTCACTTACACACTAACTCACACACACTCACTCATTCACTTACACACTAACTCACACACACTCACTCATTCACTTACACACTAACTCACTCACTCATTCATTCACTTACACACTAACTCATCCACTCACTCATTCATTCACTTACACACTAACTCACACACACTCACTCATTCACTTACACACTAACTCACACACACTCACTCATTCACTTACACACTAACTCACTCACTCACTCATTCATTCACTTACACACTAACTCACACACACTCACTCATTCACTTACACACTAACTCACACACACTCACTCATTCACTTACACACTAACTCACTCACTCACTCATTCATTCACTTACACACTAACTCACACACACTCACTCATTCACTTACACACTAACTCACTCACTCACTCATTCATTCACTTACACACTAACTCACACACACTCACTCATTCACTTACACACTAACTCACACACACTCACTCATTCACTTACACACTAACTCACTCACTCATTCATTCACTTACACACTAACTCACACACACTCACTCATTCACTTACACACTAACTCACACACACTCACTCATTCACTTACACAGTAACTCACACACACTCACTCATTCACTTACACACTAACTCACTCACTCACTCATTCATTCACTTACACACTAACTCACACACACTCACTCATTCACTTACACACTAACTCACACACACTCACTCATTCACTTACACACTAACTCACACACACTCACTCATTCATTCACTTACACACTAACTCCCACACACTCACTCATTCACTTACACACTAACTCACTCACACACACTCACTCATTCACTTACACACTAACTCACACACACTCACTCATTCACTTACACACTAACTCACTCACTCATTCATTCACTTACACACTAACTCACACACACTCACTCATTCACTTACACACTAACTCACACACACTCACTCATTCACTTACACAGTAACTCACACACACTCACTCATTCACTTACACACTAACTCACACACACTCACTCATTCACTTACACACTAACTCACACACACTCACTCATTCACTTACACACTAACTCACACACACTCACTCATTCATACACACACTCACTCACACACACTCTCATTCACTTACACACTAACTCACACACACTCACTCATTCATACACACACTCACTCACACACACTCTCATTCACTTACACACTAACTCACACACACTCACTCATTCATACACACACTCACTCACACACACTCTCATTCACTTACACACTCACACACACACACTCACTCATTCATACACACACTCACTCACACACACTCACTCATTCACTTACACACTAACTCACACACACTCACTCATTCATACACACACTCACTCACACACACTCTCATTCACTTACACAGTAACTCACACACACTCACTCATTCATACACACACTCACTCACACACACTCACTCATTCACTTACACACTAACTCACACACACTCACTCATTCATACACACACTCACTCACACACTCACTCATTCACTTACACACTAACTCACACACACTCACTCATTCATACACACACTCACTCACACACACTCACTCATTCACTTACACACTAACTCACACACACTCACTCATTCATACACACACTCACTCACACACACTCTCATTCACTTACACACTAACTCACACACACTCACTCATTCATACACACACTCACTCACACACACTCTCATTCACTTACACACTAACTCACACACACTCACTCATTCATACACACTCACTCACACACACTCACTCATTCACTTACACACTAACTCACACACACTTACTCATTCATACACACTCACTCACACACACTCACTCATTCACTTACACACTAACTCACACACACTCACTCATTCACTTACACACTAACTCACACACACTCACTCATTCACTTACACACTAACTCACTCACTCACTCATTCATTCACTTACACACTAACTCACACACACTCACTCATTCACTTACACACTAACTCACACACACTCACTCATTCACTTACACAGTAACTCACACACACTCACTCATTCACTTACACACTAACTCACACACACTCACTCATTCACTTACACACTAACTCACACACACTCACTCATTCACTTACACACTAATTCACACACACTCACTCATTCACTTACACACTAACTCACACACACTCACTCATTCACTTACACACTAACTCACTCACTCACTCATTCATTCACTTACACACTAACTCACACACACTCATTCACTTACACACTAACTCACACACACTCACTCATTCACTTACACACTAACTCACACACACTCACTCATTCATACACACTCACTCACACACACTCACTCATTCACTTACACACTAACTCACACACACTCACTCATTCACTTACACACTAACTCACACACACTCACTCATTCACTTACACACTAACTCACACACACTCACTCATTCATACACACACTCACTCACACACACTCTCATTCACTTACACACTAACTCACACACACTCACTCATTCACTTACACACTAACTCACACACACTCACTCACTCATTCACTTACACACTAACTCACACACACTCACTCATTCACTTACACACTAACTCACACACACTCACTCATTCACTTACACACTAACTCACACACACTCACTCATTCACTTACACACTAACTCCCACACACTCACTCATTCACTTACACACTAACTCACACACACTCACTCATTCACTTACACACTAACTCACACACACTCACTCATTCATACACACACTCACTCACACACACACACTCTCATTCACTTACACACTAACTCACACACACTCACTCATTCATACACACACTCACTCACACACACTCTCATTCACTTACACACTCACACACACACACTCACTCATTCATACACACACTCACTCACACACACTCACTCATTCACTTACACACTAACTCACACACACTCACTCATTCATACACACACTCACTCACACACACTCTCATTCACTTACACAGTAACTCACACACACTCACTCATTCATACACACACTCACTCACACACACTCTCATTCACTTACACAGTAACTCACACACACTCACTCATTCATACACACACTCACTCACACACACTCACTCATTCACTTACACACTAACTCACACACACTCACTCATTCATACACACACTCACTCACACACTCACTCATTCACTTACACACTAACTCACACACACTCACTCATTCATACACACACTCACTCACACACACTCACTCATTCACTTACACACTAACTCACACACACTCACTCATTCATACACACACTCACTCACACACACTCTCATTCACTTACACACTAACTCACACACACTCACTCATTCATACACACTCACTCACACACACTCACTCATTCACTTACACACTAACTCACACACACTCACTCATTCATACACACACTCACTCACACACACTCACTCATTCATACTCAAACTCAAACTCAAAAGAAGCTTTATTGGCATGACAAATAAGGACATTCGTATTGCCAAAGCAAGTTACAGGGAAAAATAAAAATAACAATAAGGAAAAACAAAAATATACAGAACAGTTACATGTGCAAAAAATATTATAAAATAGAATAAAATATTAATAAAAACAGTGCAAAAATAATAACAAAAAAAATTATAATATTTACATTAATGAGGTAGTAAAACAATCAGTTTGTGCGTGTGTGTGCGTGTGTGTGTGCGTGTGTGTGTGTGTGTATGTATGAGACATGGTCACCCACTGTCCCTCACCTGGTGACAGGTGTGAGTATAGAGTGCTGCTAGTGTGCAGCTCTCTCTGTGCTCCCCCAGTAGGTGGGGCAGTTTGTCGGGGTCTGGGAGGGAGGTAAAGTTGGGGATGATGTTATTAAATTTAGGGAAGAATTGGGAGCGGACGTGGTGGTACTTGGTACACCGGGTGAGGAAGTGCAGCTCCGTCTCTACTGTACTGAGAGTGCAGTGCTGACACAACCTCTCCTCCCGGGGCAGCCAGGACCGGGTGTGTCGCCCCGTCTCCACGGCCAGGTCGTGTGCGCTCAGTCTGTACCTCGTCAGGGTGTTTCTTAATTTAGGGTCGGATACTGTGCTCAGATAATCTGCTGCACTGTAGTGTCTGTTTAGGGCCAAATAGCAAATAACATCAAATAATAAATAATAACAAATAATAAATAACTGCATTTTACTTTGAGTTTTAGTTTCAGTTTCCCAATAATTCAGATATTTAGTTCTGAGTTTTTGTGTAATTTGGTTTATTCTAATTGGGTTTACAGATTTCTCTTGTTCCTGAGTCTTTATTGTGTTAGTGTGTGTTAGTGGTGTGTCGGCGTGTGTTACTTGTGTATCTGTGTGTGTTACTTGTGTATCTGTGTGTGTTACTTGTGTATCTGTGTGTGTTACTTGTGTATCTGTGTGTGTTAGTGGTGTATCTGTGTGTGTTAGTGGTGTATCGGTGTGTGTTACTGGTGTATCGGTGTGTGTTACTGGTGTATCTGTGTGTGTTACTGGTGTATGGGTGTGTGTTAGTGGTGTATCGGTGTGTGTTAGTGGTGTATCTGTGTGTGTTACTGGTGTATCTGTGTGTGTTAGTGGTGTATCTGTGTGTGTTAGTGGTGTATCTGTGTGTGTTAGTGGTGTATCGGTGTGTGTTAGTGGTGTATCTGTGTGTGTTACTGGTGTATCTGTGTGTGTTAGTGGTGTATCGGTGTGTGTTAGTGGTGTATCTGTGTGTGTTACTGGTGTATCTGTGTGTGTTAGTGGTGTATCTGTGTGTGTTAGTGGTGTATCTGTGTGTGTTATTAGTGTATCGGTGTGTGTTAGTGGTGTATTTGTGTGTGTTAGTGGTGTATCTGTGTGTGTTACTGGTGTATCTGTGTGTGTTAGTGGTGTATCTGTGTGTGTTAGTGGTGTATCTGTGTGTGTTATTAGTGTATCGGTGTGTGTTAGTGGTGTATCTGTGTGTGTTACTGGTGTATCTGTGTGTGTTAGTGGTGTATCTGTGTGTGTTAGTGGTGTATCTGTGTGTGTTAGTGGTGTATCGGTGTGTGTTAGTGGTGTATCTGTGTGTGTTACTGGTGTATCTGTGTGTGTTACTGGTGTATCGGTGTGTGTTAGTGGTGTATCTGTGTGTGTTACTGGTGTATCGGTGTGTGTTAGTGGTGTATCTGTGTGTGTTATTAGTGTATCGGTGTGTGTTAGTGGTGTATCTGTGTGTGTTACTGGTGTATCTGTGTGTGTTAGTGGTGTATCTGTGTGTGTTAGTGGTGTATCTGTGTGTGTTAGTGGTGTATCGGTGTGTGTTAGTGGTGTATCGGTGTGTGTTAGTGGTGTATCTGTGTGTGTTACTGGTGTATCTGTGTGTGTTACTGGTGTATCGGTGTGTGTTAGTGGTGTATCTGTGTGTGTTACTGGTGTATCGGTGTGTGTTAGTGGTGTATCTGTGTGTGTTAGTGGTGTATCTGTGTGTGTTACTGGTGTATCTGTGTGTGTTAGTGGTGTATCTGTGTGTGTTAGTGGTGTATCTGTGTGTGTTATTAGTGTATCGGTGTGTGTTAGTGGTGTATCTGTGTGTGTTAGTGGTGTATCGGTGTGTGTTAGTGGTGTATCTGTGTGTGTTATTAGTGTATCGGTGTGTGTTACTGGTGTATCAGTGTGTGTTAGTGGTGTATCTGTGTGTGTTACTGGTGTATCGGTGTGTGTTAGTGGTGTATCTGTGTGTGTTAGTGGTGTATCTGTGTGTGTTAGTGGTGTATCTGTGTGTGTTAGTGGTGTGTGGGTGCAGTGACTCAGGACCAGTTGGATGAGGGGACTGGTATGTTTGCTCAGCTCTTGGTGTTTCAGGGCTTTATAATGATAAGTTTGGGGGTCGCTCTCATTTAGATGGTTCCAGAAGTTGATGCTCTTCTCTGTATGTTTATAATTAGAGGAAATCGGCCTAATTCTGCCCTGCACGCATTGTTCGTGGTGTGTGTGTGTGTTTGTGGTGTGTGTTAGTGGTGTGTTAGTGGTGTGTTGGTGTGTGTTGGTGTGTGTTAGTGGTGTGTTGGTGTGTGTTTGTGGTGTGTTGGTGTGTGTTGGTGTGTGTTGGTGTGTGTTGGTGTGTGTTAGTGGTGTGTTGGTGTGTGTTGGTGTGTGTTAGTGGTGTGTTGGTGTGTGTTGGTGTGTGTTAGTGGTGTGTTGGTGTGTGTTAGTGGTGTGTTGGTGTGTGTTGGTGTGTGTTCGTGGTGTGTTGGTGTGTGTTAGTGGTGTGTTGGTGTGTGTTCGTGGTGTGTCTGTGCACCTTTAGGATGCTTTTACAGAACTCTGTGTGCAGGGTCTCTAATGGATGTTTGTCCCAATTGTGGAATTGATGGTGTGTAAGCGAACCCCAAACTTCACTGCCATATAGAGCAATCGCTTCAATTATTGATTCAAAAATTTTAAGCCAGATTTTAATTCATACACACACTAACTCACACACACTCACTCATTCATACATACACACACTCACACACACTCACTCATTCACTTACACACTAACTCACACACACTCACTCATTCATACACACTCACTCACACACACTCACTCATTCACTTACACACTAACTCACACACACTCACTCATTCACTTACACACTAACTCACACACACTCACTCATTCATACACACTCACTCACACACACTCTCATTCACTTACACACTAACTCACACACACTCACTCATTCATACATTCACACACTCACTCATTCACTTACACACTAACTCACACACTCACTCATTCATACACACTCACTCACACACACTCAACTCAAACTCAAACTCAAAAGAAGCTTTATTGGCATGACAAATAATGACATTCGTATTGCCAAAGCAAGTTACAGGGAAATATAAACAATAAAAATAAGAAAGAACAAAAATATACAGAACAGTTACATGTGCAAAAAATATAGAATAGAATAAAATATTAATAAAAACAGTGCAAAATAATAACAATAAAAATTATAATATTTACAATAATGAGGTAGAAAAACAATCAGTTTGTGTGTGTGTATGTGTGTGTGTGTGTGTGTGTGTGTGTGTATGTGTGTATGTGTGTATGAGACGTGGTCACCCACTGTCCCTCACCTGGTGGCAGGTGTAAGTATAGAGTGCTGCTAGTGTGCAGCTCTCTCTGTGCTCCCCCAGTAGGTGGGGCAGTTTGTCGGGGTCTGGGAGGGAGGTAAAGTTGGGGATGATGTTATTAAATTTAGGGAAGAATTGGGAGCGGACGTGGTGGTACTTGGTACACCGGGTGAGGAAGTGCAGCTCCGTCTCTACTGTACTGAGAGTGCAGTGCTGACACGACCTCTCCTCCCGGGGCAGCCAGGACCGGGTGTGTCGCCCCGTCTCCACGGCCAGGTCGTGTGCGCTCAGTCTGTACCTCGTCAGGGTGTTTCGTAATTTAGGGTCGGATACTGTGCTCAGATAATCTGCTGCACTGTAGTGTCTGTTTAGGGCCAAATAACAAATAACTGCATTTTACTCTGGGTTTTAGTTTCAGTTTCCCAATAATTCAGATATTTAGTTCTGAGTTTTTGTGTAATTTGGTTTATTCTAATTGGGTTTACAGATTTCTCTTGTTCCTGAGTCTTTATTGTGTTAGTGTGTGTTATTAGTGTGTCAGTGTGTGTTAGCAATGTGTTTGTGTGTGTTATTAGAGTGTCTGTGTGTGTTAGTGGTGTATCTGTGTGTGTTGGAGTGTCTGTGTGTGTTATTAGTGTATCGGTGTGTGTTACTGGTGTATCTGTGTGTGTTAGTGGTGTATGGGTGTGTGTTAGTGGTGTATCTGTGTGTGTTAGTGGTGTATCTGTGTGTGTTATTAGTGTATCGGTGTGTGTTAGTGGTGTATCTGTGTGTGTTAGTGGTGTATGGGTGTGTGTTAGTGGTGTATCTGTGTGTGTTAGTGGTGTATCTGTGTGTGTTAGTGGTGTATCTGTGTGTGTTAGTGGTGTATCGGTGTGTGTTAGTGGTGTATCTGTGTGTGTTAGTGGTGTATGGGTGTGTGTTAGTGGTGTATCTGTGTGTGTTAGTGGTGTATCTGTGTGTGTTATTAGTGTATCGGTGTGTGTTATTAGTGTGTCGGTGTGTGTTAGTGGTGTATCTGTGTGTGTTATTAGTGTATCGGTGTGTGTTAGTGGTGTATCTGTGTGTGTTATTAGTGTATCGGTGTGTGTTAGTGGTGTATCTGTGTGTGTTATTAGTGTGTCGGTGTGTGTTAGTGGTGTATCTGTGTGTGTTATTAGTGTATCGGTGTGTGTTAGTGGTGTATCTGTGTGTGTTAGTGGTGTATCTGTGTGTGTTAGTGGTGTATCTGTGTGTGTTAGTGGTGTATGGGTGCAGTGACTCATTCACTTACACACTAACTCACACACACTCACTCATTCATACACACACTCATTCACTCACTCATTCACTTACACACTAACTCACACACACTCACTCATTCATACACACACTCACTCACACACACTCTCATTCACTTACACACTAACTCACACACACTCACTCATTCATACACACACTCACTCACACACACTCATTCACTTACACACTAACTCACACACACTCACTCATTCATACACACACTCACTCACACACACTCACTCATTCACTTACACACTAACTCACACACACTCACTCATTCATACACACACTCACTCACACACACTCTCATTCACTTACACACTAACTCACACACACTCACTCATTCATACACACACTCACTCACACACACTCACTCATTCACTTACACACTAACTCACACACACTCACTCATTCACTCACTCACTCATTCTTTTACACACTAACTCACACACACTCACTCATTCATACACACACTCACTCACACACACTCACTCATTCATACACACACTAACACACACACACTCACTCATTCATACACTCACTCACTCACACACACTCACTCATTCATACACTCACTCATTCACTCAATCTTTCACACACTCACTCATTCACTCATTCACTTACTCACTCATTCACTCACTCATTCATACACACACTCACTCACACACACTCACTCATTCACTTACACACTAACTCAGTCATCTACACACTGATTCACTCATTCACTCACTCACTCATTCACTTACACACTAACTCACACACACTCACTCATTCATACACACACTAACTCACACACACTCATTCATACACACACTCACTCACACACACTCAATCTTTCACACACTCACTCATTCACTCATTCACTTACTCACTCATTCACTCACTCATTCACTTACACACTAACTCACACAGTCATCTACACACTAATTCACTCAATCATTCACACACACTCACTCATTCACTCAATCATTCACACTCACTCACTCATTCACTTACACACTCACTCACACACTCACACAGTCATCTACACACTGATTTACTCAATCATTCACACACACACTCACTCACACACACTCACTCATTCATACACTCACTCATTCACTCAATAATTCACACACTCACTTACTCATTCTCTCAATCATTCACACACTCACTCATTCACTTACTCACTCATTCACTCTCTTACTCATTCACTCACTCACCCATTCACTTACTAACACACTCACTCACACACTCACTCACTCACCCATTCACTTACTAACACACTCACACACTCACTCACTCATTCACTCACTCACCCATTCACTTACTAACACACTCACACACTCACTCACTCATTCACTCACTCACCCATTCACTTACTAACACACTCACACACTCACTCACTCATTCACTCACTCACCCATTCACTTACTAACACACTCACTCACACACTCACTCACTCACACACTCACTCACCCATTCACTTACTAACACACTCACACACTCTGGAACCTATGGCACCACCCAGCAGCCCTGCAGAAAAAACCCCATCCTGCTGTTTGCAAATCGTTGAGGAATATCAACACTCATGGATTTGGAACGGAATGTCTGATAGGCTTATGTTCTGGTGTCCGCATACTTTTGGCAACCCAGTCTGGCTGTTGTGTGTTGTAGGTATTGAGTGGGTGGACATCGAGCACCGGACCTTCATGGGAGTGTGTGGCAGCGTTATCTGGACGATAGGCAATGCCCTGCTGGCTGGCATCGCCTACCTGGTGACTGACTGGCGACTCCTGATCGTCACCGTCTCCGCCCCCCTGGGCTTTGCTGTGATCACCTGGTGGTGAGTGTATTCACCGTTCATCCAAACACTAACACAGAAAGTAGTTCTTTAAACTTTAGACGTGACCAGTTCCCCCCTCCCCTCCCCTGGCTGAGGAGAACCACAGACTAGAATCAGCTCTTCTTTCCTCCAGCCAGCGACGGATTCACACAGAGCCGTAATGTCTATTTCAGACGTCAACCGGACACTGTCAGTGAGGTGACACCCCACCCGACCGTCTCTCCATCACACAGCTAGCAATTTACAATATCATTACGAGACGTCCAGGTCAACACAGATATCTGATATTTCTCTCTCATACATTATATGGCCAAAAGTATGTAGACACCCGAACCTGAGCCAATTGGACGTCCATGGATCCATTGGACGTCCTCCCTTCCCTTTGAAGCTACTACGCCAGCCTTCACATCACTGTTGCTAAGTTCTCAGAGAGATACTAAGACTCAGTTTCTGGGTTCTTCTCCTTGTCTCCGTTAGGATGGTCCCTGAGTCCGCACGGTGGCTGATAGTCAACGGAAAGACTGACCGAGCGTACAGCTTCCTGCAGAAGTGCGCCAAGTCCAATGGGAGAGCAGATTTTACATCCAAAATCAAACCTGAGGTGAGTACAAGACCGCATTGTGGCTCCATTTTGGCCCGTCCCTCTTGCCATCCACTTTTCTCTTCAATCCTTCAAGACTACAAGAGTCTCATTGATGGACTCACAATTTCCAAATCTCTAGGAGTAAGTCTCAGTAGTAAGTCAGTGAATTGACTAGACCATATTGTGATGCTACCGCCGTCACACTTCACTTTGTGCATCACAAATCGTTTTTACACACCATTAATATAAATTACGCTCCTCGGTGATCTCTTGTGCGTGGACTGTGTGGTCAAAATGTGCTCACACCCCTTCTGATTATTGAGTTCAGGCATTTCAGCCGCGCCCTATGGGTACCTACTATTGGCAAAAGGGACATGGAGGTGCATGTTGGAATTTTAGAGAGACATGTGTCGCTGATGAAACATGGAGGGGAACACGCCCCCGTCCTGGAGGTACTGAAGGTACTGGACTAGTGATCAGAAGGTTGCTGGTTCAAACCCCACCACTGCCAGGTTGCCACTGTTGCGCCCTTAACCCTCAAATGCTCAGATTGTGTACTGTGACAGTACTGTAAGTCACTCTGGATAAGGGATGTTGTGGCTGCATAGACACAGAGTGCGTGTGCTCGACCGGCCTGCCTGCAGTCCAGATCTGTCTCCTATTGAGAATGTACGGCGGAATGGAGGACAATTACTGTCCTCAGTTCCCAAAGCATTAAAACGTCTCATTAATAGGAACACTAATGGAACACAGGGGGGATCACGCCCCCGTCCCAACTTTTTAAGGGTGTTGCAGAGGCGTCACATTCTAAATATGTTCCTATTTTCTTCAGTTGTAGCCTAGAAATTAAGGTACAGGACTAGTGATCAGAAGGTCGCTGGTTCAAACCCCTCCAATGCCAGGTTGCCACTGTTGCGCCTTTAACCCTCAAATGCTTAGATTGTGTACTGTTACAGTACTGTAACTGTAAGTCGCTTTGGATGAGGGAAGTTGTGGCTTCATAGAAACAGAGTGCGTGTGCTTGACCGGCCTGCCTGCAGTCCAGATCTGTCTCCTGAAGAGGAGAATCAGACAACGGCGACCGCAGACTGTTGAGCAGCTGAAGTCTCGTATCGGGCAAGTCCTCAGTCCCCAAAGCATTAAAATGTCTCATTAATAGGAACGCTGATGGAACACAGGGGGAACACGCCCCCGTCCCAACTTTTTAAGGGTGTTGCAGAGGCGTCAAATTCTAAATATGTTCCTATTTTCTTCAGCTGTATCCTAGTGGTTAAGGTACTGGACTAGTAAGCAGAAGGTCACTGGTTCAAACCCTACCACTGCCAGGTTGCCACTGTTGGGCCCTTGAGTAAGGCCCTTAACCCTCGAATGCTCAGAATGTGTACTGTCACGGTACTGTAAGTCGCTTTGGATAAAGAAAGTTTATGATTATTTCAGCAAGATGAGGCCAAGGTTAATTCTGTGTGGCTTTATAGACACAGAGTGCTTGTGCTCGACTGGCCTGCCTGCAGTCCAGATCTGTCTCCTATTAAGAACGTCCGGCGCATCATGAACAGGAGAATCAGTGTCCTCAGTTACAGACGCATTAAAAAGTCTCATTAATAGGAACGCTGATGCAACGCAGGGGGAACACGCCCCCGTCCCAACTTTTTAAGGGTGTTGCAGAGGCGTCAAATTCTAAATATGTTCCTATTTTCTTCAGTTGTATCCTAGTGGTTAAGGTACTGGACTAGTAAGCAGAAGGTCGCTGGTTCAAACCCAATGCCGGGTTGCCACTGTTGAACCCTCAATTGCTTTGTCTGTATACTGTAAGTCGCTTTAGCGTCCGCTAAATGTGTTTTACAAAACGTCCCAACTTTTCTTATCTTATCTAAAGTCTTATTCCATCACCTTTGTGGCAACAGTTTGGGGAAGGCCCCTTCTGTTCCAGCATGACAGAACAACCGATTTGAACTACACTGCGCCTGATTTCCTCCTCAGATTCTCACCACAGTGGTGGCAGAAAGCAAACAGAGACGCAATTACAGCTACCTGGACCTGGTCAAAACGCAGCAGCTGAGAAGGATCACCATCTACACCGGCATCGTGTGGTAAGTAGGTGTGTTTGCTCCGCTCGTTCTGACCGATCGGGGGCTGACGGTGAACGTTTGCGGCGTAGGTACGGCGTGGCGTCGACGTACTACGGCATCAGTCTGAACATCACCGGGTTCGGTCTGAACATCTACCTCACGCAGTTCATCTACGCCGCCATCGAGCTGCCGGCTAAACTGGCCATCTTCTTCACCCTGAGGAGATTCGGTCGCAGGGTCAACCAGGTGGTCACGCTGGTGCTCACCGGAGTGTGTATCATCATCAACATCATTACTCCTAAAGGTACGTGTGTGTTGGTTTTTTCCTGATGGGTACGTGTGTATAAACGGCAGTATTTTGAATATTTAGCGTGTGTGTGTGTGTGTGTGTGTGTAGATTACTGGACGTTCCGCACCGTGGTAGCAGTGTTAGGTAAAGGACTATCGGAAGCTTCCTTCACCACGGTGTTGCTGTACACCACTGAACTTTATCCTACTGTCGTACGGTCAGTCACACACGTCACTACGCTCAGATACCATCAACTACATGTATGTCCATGACTGACAGATAGGGGGCACTATCCCTCACAGGTACACCATCACAGCTCCTTTACTGGGACTGACAGGTACACAGGAGACACCTCCTTTACTGGGATAGACAGGTACACACGATTGCACCTCCTTTACTGGGACTGACAGGTACACGATTGCACCTCCTCTAGACCAAACCTCCTCCAGTGGAACTGATTTTGTTGTGTCGTCTCCCTCTGTGTTCTGAATCCAGGCAGAACGGTGTAGGCTATACAAGTTTCATGGGTCGTTTGGGTGCCTCCATCTCCCCTCTCATCATGCTGCTGGAGGACGTGTGGGTCCACTTTCCTCAGCTGGTTTTTGGAACGGTGGCTGTCACATCCGGCCTCGTGGCCCTCCTGCTCCCGGAAACGAACAACGCCAAACTTCCCGAAACCATCGAGGAAATTGAGCAGACCAGGTATGACATGAGGAGCACAAGTGACGTTTTTATTATATACAGTTTGAGCATTTGAGGGTTGAGGGCCTTGTTTAGGGACCCAAGAGTGGCAACTTGGTGGTGGTGGGGCTTGAACCGGCAACCTTTCGATTGCTAGTCCCTAGTCTAGTGCCTTAGAAACCAGACCAATCAGCCATAACATTAAAACCACCTCCTTGTTTCTGCACTCACTGTCCATTTTATCAGCTCCACTTACCATATAGAAGCACTTTGTAGTTCTACAGTTACTGACTGTAGTCCATCTGTTTCTCTACATGCTTTGTTACCCCCCTTTCATGCTGTTCTTCAATGGTCAGGACCCCCACAGGACCCCCCACAGAGCAGGTATTATTTAGGTGGTGGATGATTCTCAGCACTGCAGTGACACTGACATGGTGCTGGTGTGTTAGTGTGTGTTGTGCTGGTATGAGTGGATCAGACACAGCAGCGCTCCTGGAGTTTTTAAACACCGTGTCCACTCACTGTCCACTCTATTAGACACTCCTACCTAGTCGGTCCACCTTGTAGATGTAAAGTCAGAGACGATCGCTCATCTATTGCTGCTGTTTGAGTCGCTCATCTTCTAGACCTTCATCAGTGGTCACAGGACGCTGCCCACGGGGCACTGTTGGCTGGATATTTCTGGTTGGTGGATGATTTTCAGTCCAGCAGCGACAGTGAGGTGTTTAAAAACTCTGAGAATGATCCACCACCTAAATAATACCTGCTCTGTGGGGGTCCTGACCATTGAAGAACAGCATGTAAGGGGGCTACAGTTAATAATTGTAGAACTACAAAGTGCTCCTATATGGTAAGTGGAGCTGATAAAATGGACAGTGAGTGTAGAAACAAGGAGGTGGTTTTAATGTTATGGCTGATCAGTGTATGTATACACATGTACTTAAGGGCAATGATTGATAACCCAAAGCTCCACCCACTAATCTACCACTGTCCCAAATAAACAATGAAGCTCCTTAAACGAATTTAAAGGGTTTGAAGTTTTGTTTTGTTTTGTTTCTGTTGTTTGTACAGGACGAGCTCGGTGTGTATCAGCGCACAGGACCAGAGTGACGTCCCTCTGAAAACAGAGCTGACTGTAGATACAACACGATGACACACACACACACACACACACACACACACACACACACACGCACACACACGCACGGATGCTTGTAATGATCCAAATAAAGTTTGGCATTTATCTCGTTCTGTATTTTCTTTATTCGGCTCTTTTAAATTCGAACTCTGGGCTGGTACAACGTGAAGTGTACCTAAACCCAGTTTCTAAAAAAGTTGGGACATTTTATAAAACCCAGTTAGAATTAGAATCTGTGACGTGTTCAATCTATTGAATCTTTATTTAACTGTTTAAAGCAGAAAGAAAAGATTTCTAATGTTTCACTGAGCAACTTCACTGTTTGTAAACAGACGTACGTTTAGAATTTGATGCCTCTGCAACTCACTCCAAAAAAGTCGGGACAGTGGCGTGTTCCACCAGCGTTCCTATTAATGAGCCTTGTTAATGCTTTGGGAACTGAGGACACTAATCGCAGTTTTGGAATTTTTCTCCGTTCTTGCTCGATACGAGACTTCAGCTGCTCAACAGTCGGTGCTCGCCGTCGTCTGATTCTCCTCTTCATGATGCACCAGATCTGGAGTGCAGGCAGGCCGGTCAAGCACACGCACTCTGTGTCTGTAAAGCCACACTGTTGTACTGCGTCCTGCTGAAATAATCCTGGGGAAAAAACTTCCCCGTCAAGGCATACACCTTGGCATCAGTGGTACCTTCACACATATTTAAGTCACCCATGCTGTGGGCACTGATGTACCCGCATGGCTTTTGCACCTTTCACTGATAACAGTCTGGATGGTCCTTTTCATCTTTGGTACAGAGAACTCGATGATTGGACTCCAGGAGTCCAAAGGCTGAATGTTAAACCGTGATTTTGACTCCATCTCGCTCATCTCTGTTCTTGCTGAATCACTGGTGCGACACACAAAATCAACATTCTTTCATTTCTACCGTCAAAGATTTACAAACAGTTTAATTTCTCACTGTCTGAACTTTGGAATGAAATAAATTATTTGGGACGTCTGTGCACAGTCGAGTTCGGAACGGGAGACGAAGCGAGGATAAGTGAAGGAGGACGACGACGTTCCTTTCTCCGAGCTTGTGATATTTTAATTCAGTTCAAGATGAAGTTCGAGGATCTTCTGGAAGAGCTGGACGGGTTCGGAAGGTTCCAGAAGATGGTCGTGTTCCTCAGTTTTACCGGGCGATTCACACTGCCGTGTCATTTCCTGTTGAACAACTACATCGGGGCCATCCCGTCTCATCGCTGCGACTTCGACTCCCTGTACGATGATGGGACCGAAGATCCCGACGATGGACTGTTCAGGAATCTGACTCATGAGCAGAAGCTGACCGTCAGCATTCCGAAGCATGAAGACGGGACCTTCTCGTCCTGTCACATGTTCTCCAAACCTCAGTTCCAGCTTTTGGAGGCTGAATTCAGCGACGCAAATGTTTCTGTCGTCGAGTGCCGAAGCGGGTGGGTGTACGACAACAGCACCTTCATCAGCACGCTGGCTTCAGAGGTACCTGCTCCTACATCCTCACATCATTATACTTAAACACGCTAGCCCTCCAGTGCTGAGATCTGGAGCTCTCGAGTTCCAATCTCAGCTCTGCTATCAGCCGGCCGGGCGCCTACACAGACACACAATTGGCTGTGTGTTTGTAGGGGGAGGGATGATGGCTGAAAAGGGTCTTCTGCTGGCTGATCACAAATGGTAGTGGTGTCTCTGTGAGACCCCGATCCTGGCGGGTGAAAAGAAGCGATCTGCGCATGTCAATAGGGAATCTCAGCTCTGCTACCGGCAGGCTGGGCGCCTATAGGCACAATGATCAGCTTGTCTATTGGGTGGGATCGTACCTGCTAAAGAGCGCCAAGCTGCTCATGTCACTATCCCCGGCTTGTTCTGAGAGTTCCGTATGTGTCCATTTTTCAAGAACTGTCTTGTCTCAGTTCTGCTCTGTCCCTGTTCTGTCCACTTTCTCCGTCGTGGCTGTTTCTTTGTTTCTGGCCACAATGTTGTTCTACCTTGATCAAGCATCCTGCACTCGGGTTCATTTTCACTTCTTGCAGGTTTGTGGTTGCACTTCAGTGACCCGTGTGACCCGCCCTGTTACACTATGTCTGGTACTTGGACCTTAAAACCATTCCAACAGTAGATGTAAATATTTTCCTGATATATAGTTGTGATTTTTGAGCGCTGTACGTCTCCGTCCTCTCAGTGGGACCTGGTCTGTGATAGGAGAGGGATGAACAAAGCAATGGCCACCATCTTCTTCGTCGGGGTGATGATCGGAGCCGCCATATTCGGCAGTTTAAGTGACAGGTAATACGAAACCCCTCGAGGTCCAAAACATCATTTTCATTTCAGAATAAAAACAACTGGGGTCAAAACTATGTGGACACCTGATCTGGAGCGTGTTGGGCTTAAATATGGAAGCTTATCTGTAAATATTTGTATGAATTCATTTGAAGAAGCATTGTGAGGTGTCGCCACACGGTCCGCTTTCTAATTCATCCAAAAGGTCTTCCGTGTGGTTGAGGCAGGGGTCAGAGCCGCCCTGACCAATGTGGAACCCTAGGCAAGATTTTGACTGGTTCCTTCGCATCATTTATTTATCAATCATTATTATATGATATTACACAGCATACTATATTAATACTATTTCTTTTACCCTGTTTTTGTTATTCCTGCGCACTTGCTCTCGCTTAGAATAATAACGTGCAGTAGAATGAATCAAGAGTAATTTTGGGAGTCAATTTGGGAGCCAAAATAAGAGTGACTCGAGTCTTGACTCTGGAGGATGTCGGACCAGTGGATGTTTATACAATAAGATGATTTTACTTTGATTTAAACTTACACCAATCAGCCATAACATTAAAACCACCTCCTTGTTTCTACACTCAGTCCATTTTATCAGCTCCACTTACCATATAGAAGCACTTTGTAGTTCTACAATTACTGACTGTAGTCCATCTGTTTCTCTACATGCTTTGTTACCCCCTTTCATGCTGTTCTTCAATGGTCAGGACCCCCACAGGACCACCACAGAGCAGGTATTATTTAGGTGGTGGATGATTCTCAGCACTGCAGTGACACTGACATGGTGGTGGTGTGTTAGTGTGTGTTGTGCTGGTATGAGTGGATCAGACACAGCAGCACTGCTGGAGTTTTTAAACACCTCACTGTCACTGCTGGACTGACAATAGTCCACCAACCAAAAACATCCAGCCGACAGCACCCTGTGGGCAGCGTCCTGTGACCACTGATGAAGGTCTAGAAGATGAGCGACTCAAACAGCAGCAATAGATGAGCGATCGTCTCTGACTTTACATCTACAAGGTGGACCGACTAGGTAGGAGTGTCTAATATAGTGGACAGTGAGTGGACACGGTGTTTAAAAACTCCACTCATACCAGCACAACACACACTAACACACCACCACCATGTCAGTGTCACTGCAGTGCTGAGAATCATCCACCACCTAAATAATACCTGCTCTGTGGTGATCCTGTGGGGGTCCTGACCATTGAAGAACAGGGTGAAAGCAGGCTAAAAAAGTATGTAGAGAAACAGATAGACTACAGTCAGTAATTGTAGAACTACAAAGTGCTTCTATATGGTAAGTGGAGCTGATAAAATGGACAGTGAGTGTAGAAACAAGGAGGTGGTTTTAAAATTATGGCTGATCGGTGTATTTATGTACCACAGACCAACGTTGAATTAACGTTGGATAAAAGGTGACATTTTGACTCCGATGGTAACTATTACTATACCTCAGATTCATTTATCACATTACATTACCTTTTTTTGTCTTTTTACCTTTTTTTGAAGGCTGTTTAATCAAATACTATCACTGTACAGGCAGGTAGGTCGAACTAGAGCGTGGGGGGATGTTGATTTGTCAGGGGGATTCCAGACAGGCGGCGCACTCATGACAGGAAAAAATGTCAGGGCTTATATTTTTACATTTACATTTTCTGCATTTTATCCAAAGAAACTTACAATACTGTGACAGTATATTGCCTAAACAATTGATGGTTAAGGGCCTTGTTCAAGGGCCCAACAGTGGCAACCTGGCAGTGGTGGGGCTTGAACCAGCAACCTTTCAATTACTAGTCCAGTACCCTAACAAGCCAAGTCAAGTCAACTTTATTTATATAGTGCTTTACAATAGACAGTGTCTCAAAGCAATTGTACAGAATCCAGGACCAACAGATACAAAAACCCCTGTTGAGCAAGCCAAGGGCGACAGTGGCAAGGAAAGCCCTTAATGTTTTTTAAACAAATTTTTTGTAAATTCTACTGTACACTTTATTTATTTATTAATTTTATTAGAATTTAACGTCATGTTTTACACACTTTGGTTACATTCATGAGCAAACAGACCCGGGGAGAACATACAAACTAAACCCACACAGAAAGGACCTGGACCGCTCCACCTGGGAATCAAACCCAGGACCTGTTTGCTGTGAGGTGATAGTGCTACCCACCGAGCCACCCTATATATTATAGTATATTGTTAGACCATGAACTTTTGCTGTATAGTATAGTATATATAGTATTAGTAATAAAAAGGCTATAGATCGATGGCACCCCTAGCATTTGTTTATAATGCCTATGCCATGGGCAGGCAGGGGAAGATATTCCATACCGAACTCAACACATCATGTCGTTATGGACCTGGCTTTGTTCACAGGGGTATGGAAAAAGGGAAAGGGCCCGAGCTCAATAATGACTCAAAACGAACTGAAAAATACCAGGTGTCCACATACTTTTTGACCGTAAAGTGTATATTCTTGACCCATGCATATATGTTTTTTATTCTGGACAAAGTAGTGACCATAAAAAGAAGAAGCTTACTTAAACTTTTGACTAACTTCAGGTGTTGCTCCTCAGATACGGGCGTAAGCCGATGCTGCTGGTCTCCTACGTGTTCGGGATGTGTTTCGCCATGGCCAGCGTTTTCTCCACCTCCGTGGTCATGTTCGCAGTGCTGAGGTTCTTCACGGGTCTGAGCATCACCGGGATCGCCGTCGTCACCAGCGTACTCAGTCAGAATCCGTTACCGAAATTAACGTGATGCAGCTGCCGTGTTTGTGTTCGAAAATCACATCTCAGTTGTTCTGTTCTCGCCAGATGTGGAGTGGGTCAGCATCGAGAGCAGGAAGCTGGTGGGCGTGATCGACAGCGTGAGCTGGACGTTCGGTTACATGGCGCTTCCTGTCATGGCGTACGGCGTGAGAGACTGGAGGTGGCTGACGGTGACGGTGACTTCACCGCTCGTGATAGCGCTGATCAGCTGGAGGTGAAGACGCAGAAGGGTCGATAATATTACGCACTGTAGGGGGTGAAATGTAAAAACCACATTGAGGAAAGTTCATCAGCTGTCCGATCCATTCTCGCTTTAAAGAAGCAGGATTTTCCTGGATGGATCATCAGTTTTTGATGTTTTCCTTCACGTTATTTTCAGTCCTAAACGTCCCAACTTTTCTGGAATGTGTAGTCGGCATAATTTCAGAATGATCGTATGTTTAAAAAAAATTAACACTTGTCTCAATTTAGATCAATTTGAATTCACAGATCGCTGCTTTCACTTTACGTCCCAACTTTTTTGGAACTGAGGTTCGTCACTCGCCTGATTTTTGAGATCATTTTGAGATCATTTCCAGCTAGTTTGGCATGTTCTCCCCATGTCAGATCACCCTAGGGTACTTCAGTTTCCTCCCACTAACAAAAAACATGCCAAAAGGTGGATTGGCCTCTGTACAATAAGCCCTTTATATGAGTAAATGTGTACATGTTGATCAGCACCCTGTTGAAAGTGCGTTTCCACCCTGTGCCCAGTGTTTTTGGATTGGGCTCTGGACCCACTGCAACCCACCCCGCCTTCACTCTGGGGCCCTGAGGGTCCAGGGTTCGATTCCACAGCGGCGCTATCGGCTGGTCGGGCATCTACACACAGACCTGATTGGCCCTGGGTGGCTTGATGGATTTGCGGCCTGTGATTCTGGGGAAGCCAGACCCACCACGACCCTGATCAGGAGAAGCAGATGATGAAATGGCTACACAGTGTTAAATGATCAGTCTGGATTAAACACATTGTGATATAAACTGAGCCAAATGGAATCACTTGTGTTATAAATAATTAAATGTTATTGCATGTATAGATTTATATATGTTTTTTATTTTTAATTCAGGTGGGTTCCAGAGTCGGCGCGGTGGCTAATAGCTAATGGGAAAGTGGATAAAGCTCGTTATTATTTGGAGAAATGCGCCGTAATGAATAAGAGGACAGACGCCATCGCCAACCTGAAACCAGAGGTGAGAGGAAATAATCCAGCAGATCAGAAGCAGATTTATTTACACGGCAGCTCAGGGATTAAGATTCTGGATTATTGATCAAAATGGTCACTAGTTCATGTCCCACTGCTGCCAAGGTTCCATTTCTGGGCCCCTGATCAAGGCCCTTAACCCTTAATTGCTTGCAGTATATCTGTGTCACATTTGTAAGTTATTTTGGATAAAAGCTTCTGCTAAATGCCATAAATATGAATGTTAGCCGCTCAGGTGGCGCAGCGATAAAAACACGCTGTTCACCAGAGCTGGGATCTGGAATACATCGTATCGAATCTTGGCTCTGCCTGCCGGGTGAGGATGAGCGGCCACATGAACAACGATTGGCCTGTTGTTCAGATAGGGGCGGGATTAAGCCGGATGGGGACTCTCTCTCAGACTAGTGCGATTACGACCTCTGCTGGCTGGTTGGTGGCGCCCGCACGGAGATGGGAAAGGAGTGCGGTAGAGGGTGTGGCTCTCCGTACACAGCGCTGTACTGCACTGCACTCGTTAAGTGTAGGTGATAAGATGTTCGATCCAACAGTTTTGGGAAGGCCCTTTCCTGTTCCAGCATGACATGAAGAAAAGCTCATGTAGAGCACCCTTTCCTCATCTCTGTGTAGGCGCCTCTAATCAGCCAGCAGAGGTTGTAATTGCACCAGTCCGACAGAGAGAGACCCCATCCGGCTTAGTACCGCCCATATCTGAACAACAGGCCAATCGGCCGCTACGATGTACTCGAGATCCAGCTCTGGTTCCAGCGTGTGTTCTTACCGCTGCGCCACCTGAGCGGTCGAATGGATGTTGTTCTAGCTGAAAAGATCACATAGAGATCACTGTATTTTAATAGTTCACAGTCAGGTGTCCAAATACTTTTGGCTGTATAGTGTAGCCAGTCGTGCCTATGTAAACAGAAGGTTATTTTTGGGTTGTGAAAATCCTCGAGCCTTATAAATCTCTGGTTCCTTCTGTTGTCTTTGGCCACAGGTACTTTCTGGTATCGTCGCTCGCAGAGGAAACAGGACGTACTCGTATCTGGACCTCATGAGGACGCCCAAGATGAGGAGACTGGCTCTGATGACTGGCACCGCCTGGTAAACCTTCAACCTAAAGTTCATGTGAATACACCAAGTGTGGTTTAAACGGCGCATACATGGACCTTATGCATGCTAACCTGTACGCCATCACTCTGTGTGAGAGCGCACGTGTTTTGTTTGGAAGATGCTTGAAAGCTGGGAGGAGGGTGGAGGAACAACTGTCAGGTCAACTGTCTGCTTTGAGTTTTGTATGTTCTCCTTGTAGGTCTGCTCTCTTAAAGGCATGTGGTTGGGTGTATGACGTGCTATAGTAAATGGAATGAAGCCATGTGTTTCGCAGTGGTACTAGGCCTTACTAGGCCAACAGTGGCAACCTGGCATCCGCAGTCTTTGGCCAAAAATCAAGGCTTTAAGTCTCTTCCATTTAGAGGCCAGAAGAAGAATGCTCTTTAGGACTCCTGTAGAATCATTGTGGCTCAGACCTAAGATCTGCTAACCACTGCTCTCCTGTGGTTTCAGGTATGGTGTTGCTTTCAGCTACTATGGAATCAGCTTCAATATCAAAGGTTTCGGGTTGGATCTGTACCTGAACCAGTTCCTGTACGGGACGGTGGAGCTTCCTGCCAAAGTTCTAGTCTATAACCTGCTGGATCGGATCGGACGGCGTAAAACCGAGGTGGCGGCGCTTCTGCTGGTCAGCGGTAGTCTCATTATTAATGTCTTCATACCCAAAGGTGAGAAGAAGACTTCAAACCGGTTCCATCAGTATAACCTCGCTGAAATACAATATATGGTCAAAAGTATTCGGACACCTGGCCGTGAGCCTTTAAAACAACAGCCGCTCTTCTGAGAAGGCTTCTCACAAGACCTTAAAGCATGTCTGTGGGGAATCTGTGCCCATTCAGCCTATGTATGGCTGGGCACTAATGTTGGTGTTCCGGTTCATCCCAGAGCTGTTGAGTGGAGCTGAGGTCAAGAATTTGTGCTGGGCTTTTGTGAGAAGTCGTTGGGGATTAGAGGCGGTGTCCCAATACTTCTGTCCATATATGTATTGTGGTCCTCTGAACATCCTGAGGCTGCAAAATTCT
Source organism: Trichomycterus rosablanca (assembly GCF_030014385.1). Lineage (NCBI taxonomy): Eukaryota > Metazoa > Chordata > Actinopteri > Siluriformes > Trichomycteridae > Trichomycterus > Trichomycterus rosablanca. Next base: position 37,635,381 of record NC_086000.1, on the reverse strand, counting down.
GCATCGCGTGCAAGCCTGATACCCTCCTACGCCAATATGGGGGTCGGGATACAGACAGAGGTCACCATAGTGCACAAGGACATTAGGTATATCCAAATAAAATATCCATTTTATTGACTTTACATCATATATGAAGACAAACTATGTCTGTAGATCTGCCAGTAAACAAACTGGTAAATCTGGCACATGTGGAGTGTGTATAATGTGATATGAACTAACGTTGTGGTGAGTTGCTTTGCTTCTCCACTTGATGAGCATGTATAGATGTAATGGACCACTAGCTACTCACCTCTACATCCTGAATGAAGGGGTCGTGTCATTATAGAAAAACACTTTGACCAATCAGAATGAAGGATCTAAGAGTGCTGTGCTATCATCATCACATCATTCGTTCCCTGTCAGCCTGATGCTAAGTGTTTACGTTGTAGATGCGTGGATAGTGCGCACCGTGATCGGAGTGCTGGGGAAGGGCTTCTCCTCCATGGCTTTCTCAACACTGGTCCTGTACTGCTCAGAACTATATCCCACCGTCATCAGGTAACACGTCATAAGCACTCATAACCTTCTTACTACCAACGTTTCGTTCAGCTCTACAGCAGGTACCGTCTGTCTTTAACATGTTCTCTATTATAAACCTGATCTTCAGTAAGCTGTACTGATCCAGAACTGAACCCTGTGTGTACAGGCAGAACGGAATGGGCTACAACTCCTTCATGGGGCGACTGGGCGTGTCTTTAGCTCCTCTGATCTTCCTGTTGGATGAGTTTTGGGGACACATGTCCCAGGTGATTCTGTTTGTCATCGCGCTGGTCACAGGTCTGGTCGCCTGTAAGCTACCTGAGACGATGAACCGGTGTTTACCTGAGACCATTGAGGACATCGAGGGGACCAGGTGAAAATCCAGATTATTTGCATTAATATCCGTGTTAATATCCGTATAAATAACAACTCGTGTGCGTTATCGACCACTTCTTTTCACCTGCACCAGGCGGGTTCATACAGAGATTTGTATCATGCACAGAGAGTCACGCACCGATCTCCATTATCCCCCGTCTCTGTCCAGCACCATAAATCAGCCAGCAGAGGGCGTAACTGCAGCATTTACATTTACATTTTCGGCATTTAGCAGACGCTTTTATCCAAAGCGACTTACATTACAGTTACAGTATACAGTGTGAGCAATTGCGGGTTAAGGGCCCAGCTCAAGGGCCCAACAGCAGCAACCTGGCAGTGGTGGGGCTTGAACCAGCGACCTTCTGGTTACTAGTCCAGTACCTTAACCGCTAGGCTACTGCTTGCAGCAGTTATGAGGAATCCCCATTCTTGGACGTGCCAAACATTGTCTATATAGACACCCGGCTGGCTGTAAGCAGAGCTAACATGTGGTAGTGATAGCTCAGTGCATGGTTAAGGTACTGGACTAGTAATCAGAAGGTTGCCAGTTCAAGCCCCACCACCGCCAGGTTGCCACTGTTGGGTCCCTAAACAAGGCCCTGTAACCCTGTAAATGTAATGTAAATGTAAACTCACGAGCTGGTGGGTTAGCACGTTTTACTGCTGCACCACCCCAGCGCCACTTTCAATGCACTGTCCTTAATTTAATGAAACCATGTATATCAAAGCTCGTCCAGAAAAGAAAAACTATTTTACAATTTCATTGTTTTTAAGAACCCAGTAACTGTTATTAGTATTATTAGTTTTAAAAAGAATCAAACGTAAACATTTTAATAATAAGATTTTTTGTTATTGTTTTGAATTTGAAGTAATGATGTGCAGTTTTAGATTTTAAATTTCTTGAATAATGTAAGAACGTGTAAGTAATATAGGATTTGTCCTCAGATTTTTATCCTTTTTTATTTTAAATTTTTAGGATTGTCAACAAGTATTTGTCCCCTCCTAATGTTAATAATGTAAATAATATTTTTTTCTTGTGGATGTGTATGTTAAATGTCTTATTTATTTTCTTGAATTTGCAGTGCAGCCAATGTTGGAATGCCAGTCCAGGAGAAAGGACACAATGAAGATGAAAATGAGGATGAAAAAACACGCCTCTCCTAATTTATTTCTGTATTTCTGAAAGAATCACTTTTTCACTATTTTACCACATAAGCTGAAATTTGATCAGATTCACTTTGTACCAATCACACATAAAAACTGAAGTAAGGATTGTTGTTTCAGGTAAAAGTGGCCAAAATAAAGCATCATATGTCATGATTTTAATTATACAGAGCCCTGACCTCAGCACCAGGGAACAGCTTTGGGATGAACCGGAACATCAACATCAGTGCTCAGCCCTTCAAATACTGAATGGGCACAAATTCCCACACCTTGTGACACGCCTTCTCACATAGAGTTCTCTCTATTTTAATAGATTTGTTTTTTTAATGGAATGTCCTACATGCTCATGATCAGGTGTCCAAATACTTTTGACCATATAGTGTAAATCACAGCGCTTACTCGACGTCACATTTTTCATAATCTGATGTATGTAGGTGATGAATAAATGTGCAATAGATAGATAGACAGACATACAGATAGAAAGACAGACAGACAGCTAGATATACAGACAGCTAGATAGACAGATAGATAGACAGACAAGACAAACAGCTAGATAGACAGACAGATAGAAAGACAGACAGACAGCTAGATAGACAGATAGATAGAAAGACAGACAGACATAGATATACAGACAGACATCTAGATAGACAGCTAGATAGACAGACAGACAGACAGAGATAGATAGACAGACACAGACATCTAGATAGATAGACAGCTAGATAGATAGACAGATAGATAGACAAACAGACAGACAGACAGATAGATAGACAGATAGATTATAGTCATTTCTGTGCGGCGAAGTTAATAATTTCTCAGCGTGAGAAATAACATGTGTGGTGTGTGAGCTTGTTGAAATGCGTGTCTCACGCTCAATGCGTGAGACTTGAGAGCCCTGCATATAGATAGATAGACAGACAGACACATAGACATCTAGATAGACAGACAGCTAGATAGACAGACATATAGATAAACAGACAGATAGATAGATAGATAGATAGATAGATAGATAGATAGATAGATAGATAGATAGATAGATAGATAGATAGATAGATAGATAGATACTTTATTTATCCCGAGGGAAATTATTGAAAATTATTAAATATTAAAAAATCTTCCTTTTTATTAACAGAACTGATTATTTAAGGTCGGTATATAAACAAATTCACTGAGAAATGAAACATTTAAGATGCTAAAGCTAATAAATTAGCCACAATGGCGGATGGATGTTGTTATCGCGTCACCAATGCCCACCCGTTTTCAGTCTCAGGACTTTTACCTTTTCCCATATGTGTGTTTCCCACCCGTTTTGCGCTCCGTTAATTACCCTGATTATGTTCACCTGGTCTGAGTTCGTTTCTCTCTCTTGTGGTTCTTGTTTTTAAACCCTTTCTGTGGTTCAGTTTCAGTATCAGAGTTACACGAACCTGTTAGCAAACTTTTCTTAATTCTACTTAATTCTACTTAATTTGTGTCTCATCTGGTTAAACCTGTCTGTAGATCGCCTGAGCACAGACTTGGACCTTGACCATGATTTTTGGATTCTTTGGAGGTTTTGGATTTGTTTGCTCTGGGCTTGTGTATAAACTCAAATAAAAACTGCGTTTGCATCCTAAACCTGCCTGGGTAAGTCTTCATTACAGATGTCTTCAACAATAAATAATAACAATAATCATTAGAAAGTAATTAGAAATAACACACCAGAAATAAGAATTTATTTTACAAATATGTTTTTGGAAGTACACAAGTATCTCGGATGTTTCCTGCTAATGTTTTTGTTTATTTTTTTACGTGTTATTCCTTTGATTATCTGTCTTTTGTTCCATTTTCAGTGACTATATTCATAACACAATAATTAAATGTTCAGGGTTTATATGTTGTTAGGTTTGTATGTGATTAAGGAAAACAGATTCAGACCAGGTTTACTAACTTCTCTTACTTCACTGTGACTGTCACTTCTTTAAAAAAATTGGATTTCTGAGGCTTCCAGAACCAAAGTACATAGTTCATAAACACTACAGCTATAATGTTTAATGTAAAAATATGTGGACGCTCTTTCTAATGACAGAGATCAGGTGTTTTAGACACATTCAGGTGTGTGAAGGCTTTTTCTGGACTGCAAATCAGCCCCACTGATCTACACTGGGATGTAGTGGAGTGTCACAATTGCTTTTTTGACTGAATGGCCACAAATTCTCACAGACGCACTGCAAAATTCAATGGGAAGGGGATTGCGGGGTGTATATTAATGCCCATGGCTTTAAAATGGGATGTCCAACCAGCTGATGGTCAGGTGTGTGTTGTATTAAATTATGTAGGTAGCATTTCAATCGTGGGATGACTTGCTTATGTTACACACAGACAATAGCACTGTCGCCTCACAGCAAGAAGGTCCTGGGTTCGATCCCCAGGTGGGGCGGTCCGGGTCCTTTCTATGTGGAGTTTGCATGTTCTCCCCGTGTCTGCGTGGGTTTACTCCGGGTGCTCCGGTTTCCTCCCACAGTACAATGACATACAAGTGAAGTGAATTGGAGACAGAAAATTGTCCATGACTGTTTGATATTAAACTTGAACTGATGAATCTTGTGTAATGAGTAACTACCGGTTCTGTCATGGATGTAACCACAGTGTAAAACATGACGTTAAAATCCTAATAAACAAACATTAAACTACAGATGTACAGAACGTTTTATTAGTGTACATATTAACCATATAAAACATTTAGCTTGGTGAATTCCAGCTCGGTACTTATACAACAATTAAATAAATAAGCTAAAATAAAGACAGGAGGGAAGGAACAAGCTCATTTAGTGTGTTTCATCATTAAAGTGTTTTTGTGTGTTTCAGTAACGTGCATGTTCATGTATATACTGTTTATTATGTGACGATTATAAATAGTAATAACATATTGGCAATACATACAGTACAAACCATCTTTGTTTAGAGTATGACAGATAAAACTGCTTCCTGTTTGCGGTTTAATTCATTCTATGTTAATTGATGATCTCGTTCTCAGACTTCTCGTGATGATAGACGTAACAGCCCACCTCACCGATGTTCACACCTTTCGGACCAAACAGGTAGCCGTAGCAGGGCACGTGGCAATAGGGTCGACCATCATGCTGTCAAACATATGTGGTGATAACGTGTTAAAATGATCATATACATACATTACACATACACCGATCAGTCATAACATTAAAACCACCTCCTTGTTTCTACACTCACTGTCCATTTTATCAGCTCCACTTACCATATAGAAGCACTTTGTAGTTCTACAATTACTGACTGTAGTCCATCTGTTTCTCTACATGCATTGTTACCCCCTTTCACCCTGTTCTTCAATGGTCAGGACCCCCACAGGACCCCCACAGAGCAGGTATTATTTAGGTGGTGGATGATTCTCAGCACTGCAGTGACACTGACATGGTGGTGGTGTGTTAGTGTGTGTTGTGCTGGTATGAGTGGATCAGACACAGCAGCGCTGCTGGAGTTTTTAAATACCGTGTCCACTCACTGTCCACTCTATTAGACACTCCTACCTAGTCGGTCCACCTTGTAGATGTAAAGTCAGAGACGATCGCTCATCTATTGCTGCTGTTTGAGTCGGTCATCTTCTAGACCTTCATCAGTGGTCACAGGACGCTGCCCACGGGGTGCTGTTGGCTGGATATTTTTGGTCGGTGGATGATTCTCAGTCCAGCAGTGACAGTGAGGTGTTTAAAAACTCCAGCAGCGCTGCTGTGTCTGATCCACTCATACCAGCACAACACACACTAACACACCACCACCATGTCAGTGTCACTGCAGTGTTGAGAATCATCCACCACCTAAATAATACCTGCTCTGTGGGGGTCCTGACCATTGCATGCTTTGTTACCCCCTTTCATGCTGTTCTTCAGAGAAACAGATGGACTACAGTCAGTAATTGTAGAACTACAAAGTGCTTCTATATGGTAAGTGGAGCTGATAAAATGGACAGTGAGTGTAGAAACAATAGTATCAACAATTACATATTACTTTTTCAAATTACTCTATTCTTTATTTATAAATGTAATGTATTTGGTGGATATTATTGGTGCTTGGGTGGTGCAAGGGATCAAGGGTTCAAATCCTTTGATTATGTCTGAGGGGTGGCAGAGGCCCCACAATAGATTGGTGTTCTGTCTGGGGTGTGTTGCTGCACTGCATCTAGCGATTCTGGGGAAATGAACCCACTGTGATCCTGACCAGATGGCAAAACATGAAAATAAAATAAAAATTATTACTATGATGATTTTGTTGTAATGCAACGATAAGCACGTCCAACCAGAAGCTATAGCCTACTTGACATGAGTACAGAACTAGTGGGGGTGAGGGTTGGGGGGTTAAGAAGGCAAAACGTTTAGGAACCACTGACATGAGGATCCATTTGCAGGTAAAACATTCAGTGCATGTTTACAAGAACCAAAGTATGGTACATTTTCAGGAATGTGGGTGTAATACCTCAGCATGGCCACCAGATGTCAGCGTCTTCTTGCACCTCTCGCAGCGCAGGCACGGTCTGTGCCAGTTACGACCCAGTGACGTCACTTTCTCCGCTGAGGGGGTGACAAGTGTGACGTCATCATTAAAGAAATAAATTCATATAAATAATAATTCAAATAAAGGCACAAGAACTGGTTCTTTACGGTGGGGAAGCTATAGAAAAACCATGCTGAAACTTGTTAGGCACCGCTTAGGCACTCTACCCACCTCTTGGGAATTTGGAGTGTGTCTGTGCAGATTTCTGCCCATTCATGCAAAAGGCAGGTCAAGGAACCAATGCTGGTCAAGAAGGACTGGATCACAATTCCTCCCCTACACTGGGACTATCCAGTACCATTCCCCAGACAGTAAAGGATTCTTACAGAGAGCTTTAGCGTATACTGTGGAACACGCTTTATTTCCAGTATTCCTCCACCACATGTGCTGATGCCTCCACCAGACAGCAGGAGTCACCACTGCAGCAGCAAGAACACCGCTTCCCTTTTATACAATGTGCCTGTTGAGCACCCGACTAGGACGGCAGCAATTCAAACACAAGCGTAAAGCCACACTTACCGAAGTAGACGGCTGTTCCACAGCCAGGACACCGAGATGCCTCGCCGGCAAACATCCGCGTCGGTGGAGCTGGTACTGCAAACGCACACAGAAAACGAATATACTGTATATAAAATTACACACTGCATGTGTGTCTCTGTGGCCTGTGTACCTGTCAGTACCAGTAAAAGAGGTGTGGCCTGTGTACCTTTCAGTCCCAGTAAATGTAAAGTAGGTGTGGCGTGTTTACCCATCAGTCCAAATAAAGGTAAAGTAGGTGTGGCCTGTGTACCTGTCAGTCCCAGTAAAGTAGGTGTGGTCTGTGTACCTGTCAGTCCCAGTAAAGTAGGTGTGGTCTGTGTACCTGTCAGTCCCAGTAAAAGAGGTGTGGCCTATGTACCTTTCAGTCCCAGTAAATGTAAAGTAGGTGTGGCGTGTTTACCCGTCAGTCCCAATAAAGGTAAAGTGGGTGTGGCCTGTGTACCTGTCAGTCCCAATAAAGGTAAAGGTGTGGCCTGTGTACCTGTCAGTACCAGTAAAGTAGGTGTGGTATGAGTACCTGTCAGCCCCAGTAAAGGAGGTGTGGCCTGTGTACCTGTCAGTACCAGTAAAGTAGGTGTGGTATGTGTACCTTTCAGTCACAATAAATGTAAAGTAGGTGTGGCCTGTGTCCATCAGTCCCAATAAAGTTAAAGGAGGTGTGGCCTGTGTACCTGTCAGTCCCAATAAATGTAAAGTAGGTGTGGCCTGTGTACCTGACAGTACCAGTAAAGTAGGTGTGGTATGTGTATGTCAGTCCCAGTAAAGGAGGTGTGGCCTGTGTCCATCAGTCCCAGTGAAGTAGGTGTGGTCTGTGAACATGTCAGTCTCAGTAAAGTAGGTGTGGTATGAGTACCTGTCAGTACTAGTAGAGGTAATGGAGGTGTGGCCTGTGTACCCGTCAGTCCCAGTAAATGTAAAGTAGGTGTGGCCTGTGTACCTGTCAGTCCCAATAAAGGTAAAGGAGGTGTGTCGTGTGTACCTGTCAGTCCCAATAAAGGTAAAGTAGGTGTGGCCTGTGTACCTGTCAGTCCCAATAAAGGTAAAGTAGGAGTGGCCTGTGTCCATCAGTCCCAGTAAAGGTAAAGTAGGTGTGGCCTGTGTACCTGTCAGTCCCAGTAAAGGTAAAGTAGGTGTGGCCTGTGTACCTCACAATCCCATAAAAAGGTAAAGTAGGTGTGGCCTGTGTACCTCACAATCCCATAAAAAGGTAAAGTAGGTGTGGCCTGTGTACCTCACAATCCCATAAAAAGGTAAAGTAGGTGTGGCCTGTGTACCTCACAATCCCATAAAAAGGTAAAGTAGGTGTGGCCTGTGTACCTGTCAGTCCCAAAAAAGGTAAAGTAGGTGTGGCCTGTGTACCTGTCAGTCCCAATAAAGGTAAAGTAGGTGTGGCCTGTGTACCTTTCAGTCCCAATAAAGGTAAAGTAGGTGTGGCCTGTGTACCTCACAATCCCATAAAAAGGTAAAGTAGGTGTGGCCTGTGTACCTCACAATCCCATAAAAAGGTAAAGTAGGTGTGGCCTGTGTACCTGTCAGTCCCAAAAAAGGTAAAGTAGGTGTGGCCTGTGTACCTGTCAGTCCCAATAAAGGTAAAGTAGGTGTGGCCTGTGTACCTTTCAGTCCCAATAAAGGTAAAGTAGGTGTGGCCTGTGTACCTCACAATCCCATAAAAAGGTAAAGTAGGTGTGGCCTGTGTACCTCACAATCCCATAAAAAGGTAAAGTAGGTGTGGCCTGTGTACCTGTCAGTCCCAGTAAAGTAGGTGTGGTCTGTGTACCTGTCAGTCCCAGTAAAGTAGGTGTGGTCTGTGTACCTGTCAGTCCCAGTAAAAGAGGTGTGGCCTATGTACCTTTCAGTCCCAGTAAATGTAAAGTAGGTGTGGCGTGTTTACCCGTCAGTCCCAATAAAGGTAAAGTGGGTGTGGCCTGTGTACCTGTCAGTCCCAATAAAGGTAAAGGTGTGGCCTGTGTACCTGTCAGTACCAGTAAAGTAGGTGTGGTATGAGTACCTGTCAGCCCCAGTAAAGGAGGTGTGGCCTGTGTACCTGTCAGTACCAGTAAAGTAGGTGTGGTATGTGTACCTTTCAGTCACAATAAATGTAAAGTAGGTGTGGCCTGTGTCCATCAGTCCCAATAAAGGTAAAGGAGGTGTGGCCTGTGTACCTGTCAGTCCCAATAAATGTAAAGTAGGTGTGGCCTGTGTACCTGACAGTACCAGTAAAGTAGGTGTGGTATGTGTATGTCAGTCCCAGTAAAGGAGGTGTGGCCTGTGTCCATCAGTCCCAGTGAAGTAGGTGTGGTCTGTGAACATGTCAGTCTCAGTAAAGTAGGTGTGGTATGAGTACCTGTCAGTACTAGTAGAGGTAATGGAGGTGTGGCCTGTGTACCTGTCAGTACCAGTAAAGTAGGTGTGGTATGAGTACCTGTCAGCCCCAGTAAAGGAGGTGTGGCCTGTGTACCTGTCAGTACCAGTAAAGTAGGTGTGGTATGTGTACCTTTCAGTCACAATAAATGTAAAGTAGGTGTGGCCTGTGTCCATCAGTCCCAATAAAGTTAAAGGAGGTGTGGCCTGTGTACCTGTCAGTCCCAATAAATGTAAAGTAGGTGTGGCCTGTGTACCTGACAGTACCAGTAAAGTAGGTGTGGTATGTGTATGTCAGTCCCAGTAAAGGAGGTGTGGCCTGTGTCCATCAGTCCCAGTGAAGTAGGTGTGGTCTGTGAACATGTCAGTCTCAGTAAAGTAGGTGTGGTATGAGTACCTGTCAGTACTAGTAGAGGTAATGGAGGTGTGGCCTGTGTACCCGTCAGTCCCAGTAAATGTAAAGTAGGTGTGGCCTGTGTACCTGTCAGTCCCAATAAAGGTAAAGGAGGTGTGTCGTGTGTACCTGTCAGTCCCAATAAAGGTAAAGTAGGTGTGGCCTGTGTACCTGTCAGTCCCAATAAAGGTAAAGTAGGAGTGGCCTGTGTCCATCAGTCCCAGTAAAGGTAAAGTAGGTGTGGCCTGTGTACCTGTCAGTCCCAGTAAAGGTAAAGTAGGTGTGGCCTGTGTACCTCACAATCCCATAAAAAGGTAAAGTAGGTGTGGCCTGTGTACCTCACAATCCCATAAAAAGGTAAAGTAGGTGTGGCCTGTGTACCTCACAATCCCATAAAAAGGTAAAGTAGGTGTGGCCTGTGTACCTCACAATCCCATAAAAAGGTAAAGTAGGTGTGGCCTGTGTACCTGTCAGTCCCAAAAAAGGTAAAGTAGGTGTGGCCTGTGTACCTGTCAGTCCCAATAAAGGTAAAGTAGGTGTGGCCTGTGTACCTTTCAGTCCCAATAAAGGTAAAGTAGGTGTGGCCTGTGTACCTCACAATCCCATAAAAAGGTAAAGTAGGTGTGGCCTGTGTACCTCACAATCCCATAAAAAGGTAAAGTAGGTGTGGCCTGTGTACCTGTCAGTCCCAAAAAAGGTAAAGTAGGTGTGGCCTGTGTACCTGTCAGTCCCAATAAAGGTAAAGTAGGTGTGGCCTGTGTACCTTTCAGTCCCAATAAAGGTAAAGTAGGTGTGGCCTGTGTACCTCACAATCCCATAAAAAGGTAAAGTAGGTGTGGCCTGTGTACCTCACAATCCCATAAAAAGGTAAAGTAGGTGTGGCCTGTGTACCTGTCAGTCCCAGTAAAGTAGGTGTGGTCTGTGTACCTGTCAGTCCCAGTAAAGTAGGTGTGGTCTGTGTACCTGTCAGTCCCAGTAAAAGAGGTGTGGCCTATGTACCTGTCAGTCCCAGTAAATGTAAAGTAGGTGTGGCGTGTTTACCCGTCAGTCCCAATAAAGGTAAAGTGGGTGTGGCCTGTGTACCTGTCAGTCCCAATAAAGGTAAAGGTGTGGCCTGTGTACCTGTCAGTACCAGTAAAGTAGGTGTGGTATGAGTACCTGTCAGCCCCAGTAAAGGAGGTGTGGCCTGTGTACCTGTCAGTACCAGTAAAGTAGGTGTGGTATGTGTACCTTTCAGTCACAATAAATGTAAAGTAGGTGTGGCCTGTGTCCATCAGTCCCAATAAAGGTAAAGGAGGTGTGGCCTGTGTACCTGTCAGTCCCAATAAATGTAAAGTAGGTGTGGCCTGTGTACCTGACAGTACCAGTAAAGTAGGTGTGGTATGTGTGTCAGTCCCAGTAAAGGAGGTGTGGCCTGTGTCCATCAGTCCCAGTGAAGTAGGTGTGGTCTGTGAACATGTCAGTCTCAGTAAAGTAGGTGTGGTATGAGTACCTGTCAGTACTAGTAGAGGTAATGGAGGTGTGGCCTGTGTACCCGTCAGTCCCAGTAAATGTAAAGTAGGTGTGGCCTGTGTACCTGTCAGTCCCAATAAAGGTAAAGGAGGTGTGTCGTGTGTACCTGTCAGTCCCAATAAAGGTAAAGTAGGTGTGGCCTGTGTACCTGTCAGTCCCAATAAAGGTAAAGTAGGAGTGGCCTGTGTCCATCAGTCCCAGTAAAGGTAAAGTAGGTGTGGCCTGTGTACCTGTCAGTCCCAGTAAAGGTAAAGTAGGTGTGGCCTGTGTACCTCACAATCCCATAAAAAGGTAAAGTAGGTGTGGCCTGTGTACCTTTTAGTCCCAGTAAATGTAAAGTAGGTGTGGCCTGTGTACCTTTTAGTCCCAGTAAATGTAAAGTAGGTGTGTCGTGTGTACCTGTCAGTCCCAATAAAGGTAAAGTAGGTGTGGCCTGTGTACCTGTCAGTCCCAGTAAATGTAAAGTAGGTGTGTCGTGTGTACCTGTCAGTCCCAATAAAGGTAAAGTAGGTGTGGCCTGTGTACCTGTCAGTCCCAATAAAGGTAAATTAGGTGTGTCGTGTGTACCTGTCAGTCCAAATAAAGGTAAAGTAGGTGTGGCCTGTGTACCTGTCAGTCCCAATAAAGGTAAAGTAGGAGTGGCCTGTGTACCTGTCAGTCCCAGTAAAGGTAAAGTAGGTGTGGCCTGTGTACCTCACAATCCCATAAAAAGGAAAAGTAGGTGTGGCCTGTGTACCTGTCAGTCCCAATAAAGGTAAAGTAGGTGTGGCCTGTGTACCTTTCAGTCCCAATAAAGGTAAAGTAGGTGTGGCCTGTGTACCTCACAATCCCATAAAAAGGTAAAGTAGGTGTGGCCTGTGTACCTCACAATCCCATAAAAAGGTAAAGTAGGTGTGGCCTGTGTACCTCACAATCCCATAAAAAGGTAAAGTAGGTGTGGCCTGTGTACCTCACAATCCCATAAAAAGGTAAAGTAGGTGTGGCCTGTGTACCTGTCAGTCCCAAAAAAGGTAAAGTAGGTGTGGCCTGTGTACCTGTCAGTCCCAATAAAGGTAAAGTAGGTGTGGCCTGTGTACCTTTCAGTCCCAATAAAGGTAAAGTAGGTGTGGCCTGTGTACCTCACAATCCCATAAAAAGGTAAAGTAGGTGTGGCCTGTGTACCTCACAATCCCATAAAAAGGTAAAGTAGGTGTGGCCTGTGTACCTGTCAGTCCCAATAAAGGTAAAGTAGGTGTGTTTGGTTGGAACCACAGAAAAGTGTGTGTGTGTGCTTCTTTAGAGTCTCATGAGAATATCATCATTTGCTAGTCTGAGTGCAGAGTAGCATTCCTTCTTTTCCCTCCACCAGCGGAAAACCCTCTATAACACATATCTCAGGAAGTGAACAATCAACATTAGGGGGGGGGGGTTGAAAACACCACGACAAACTGTGTGTGTGTGTGTGTGTGTGTGTGTGTGTGTGTGTGTGTGTGTGTGTGTGTGTGTGTGTGTGCACCTTTGGGTTGATGATGTTCGATGAGGGCGTGGGACCACGGCGTTGTCGGTGAGACGTCTGGGGATCCGTCAGATGATTTGTTGACCGGAGTTGAAGGGGGCGTGTCATATATATAGGACCCCGCCCCTCCGATATTCACACCTATTAATGAAAGTTAAGTTATACAACATGCCACGTAACTGTGTGTGTGTGTGTGTGTGTGTGTGTGTGTGTGTGTGTGTGTGTGTCCTCCCTGCCTTTACCCTTGTATGGTGAGGAATGTGTGGTGGGCTGAGGGTCTTTATTATCGTTACACACCCACAATGCGTGTGTGTGTGTGTGTGTGTGTGTGTGTGTGTGTAGCCTGAAAACTGAGATTCTATTCATCCCAAACTTTCCAGCACTGAAAATAATTCCTAATTTTGGTTCCCAGCTACTTTAAGAAAAGTGTGTGTGTGTGTTTGAGGCAGCTCTAATAGAGGGGGGAAGCTTTCGCCCCCCGAAATATGCTTAGCCCCTCCACAGCACCCCCAGAATGGTAGACAGTAGATATTACGTTTACATTTTCGGCATTTAGCGGACGCTTTTTATCCAAAGCGATTTGCACTATTGAGACAGTACACTGTCTAAGCAACTGAGGGTTAAGGGCCTTGCTCAAGGGCCCAACAGTGGCAACCTGGCAGTAGTGGGGCTTGAAACGGCGACCTTCTGATTACTAGTCCAGTACCTTAACCACTAGGCTACAGCTGCCTACATTCTACCATGACACAGAAGCTGCTGGACCCTCGGGTGATCCTGGTATTCATGGTGGACCTTTCGGGTCAGTTTGGATTTTCTTTCTGACCCTGGCAAAGTGACCCACTGTTCCATGTAATCTGAGTCTGGGTGCACTGAGCCCTGATCTATAATGTGCGTTGCAAGCCAGGTCTTCTCCTCCGTCATCGGTGCCTGACTAAAATTGGCACAGATTCCACGATGGCTCGGTGGGTAGCACTGTTGCCTCACAGCAAGAAGGTCCTGGGTTCTATCCCCAGGCGGGGCGGCCCGGGTTCTTTCTGTGTGGAGTTTGCATGTTCTCCCCGTGTCTGTGTGGGTTTCCTCCCACAGTACAAAAACATGCAGTCAGGTTAATTGGAGACACTGAATTGCCCTATAGGTGAATGGGTGTGTGTGTGTGTGCCCTGTGATGGACTGGCGCCCCGTTCAGGGTGTTACTGTGTGCCTTGCGCCCATTGAAAAGCTGGGATGGGCTCCAACACCCCCCGGCGATCATAATTGGATAAGCGGTTGAGAGAGCCTTCATAGAAGGGTGCCGTGAGTGGCACTTAGGTCTGTTGGCCCACACACTGAGACCTGAAGCTTTGCTATTGGCCGCCGGGCACCTACACAGACACGATTGATTGGCTGTGTCTGAGAGTGAGCGGGCTGAAAGAATAATTCATCACTGCTGCAGTTGTGGCCTCTGGTGGCTGGTTGAGGAACTGCACAGAAATAGTGAATAACAGAGAGCAGTGCGTGGATGTGTTCTTTTGGGGTGAGTGATGTATGTGAGGAATTGGGTACGACTAGCTTTGGAGATAAAAGGATAGAGATGTGGTTTTCTACATATTTCTATTCGTCTTCCTCACCTTTTGGTCCAAACAGGGTTCCGTAGCAGGGTTTATGACAGTACGGCAATCCATCGTGCTGTTGAGAAGAAAAACAGTCGTTTATTAGAAAAAAAAAAGAAGATGATGATCAGATAGATTCATATGCAACGTCTCTGGCTGGTCGTGATCCAACCAGAATTTAGGGAGGTCCAGCATGGAGGTTCTTCTCTGTATGAGCACCAAGAAGGTGGAATGAACTTTCTACATCAGTTTGAGTCTCTTCACGTCTATAAAAGACACTTCAAGCCCTTCATCTACTGACGAGAACCTTCTCCGGTTCTTCAACCTACGAGCACTATATGGTCAAAAGTATGTGGACGCCTCTCATCACTGAATGTAGTTGTTTGTGCCACATCCGTTGCTAACAGGTGTATCAAAATGAAAGAAGGTGAATGATATGCTTTTTACTTTATGGCAACAGTTTGGGGAAGTTCACTTTCTCTTTCAGCATGATTACACCCCTGAGCACTCTATAAAGATGTGGTTTGAGCTCTGGTCTCAACCCAACTCGACACTTTTGGGATGAATTACACTCGGACTGCGAGCCAGGCCTGCTGTTCTCTTCCAACGTCAGCGCCTGACCTCACTGACGATGTTGACAGAATAAATGGGCACAAATTCCCACAAACACACTCCAAACTCCTAAAACATTTTCCTTAAATCTTTTCCATGTGTGTCGGGGTGAACCGGTGCCCATACAGGGAACAGTACACACACACACACACACACACACACACACACACACACAGAGACCTGCATTCAGCGCGGACAGAAAGTGTTTAGCTCAGCACGTCGGTGTTGATCTCTGGAGTATGACATCACTTCCTCTGTGATTTAAAGTCTGGGGCGCATTATGAGCACCGGTAATTTGGAGAGTTCGGCTGGAAATGATCCACCAATAGAACTGTGACTTGGCGTTTTGGCTACAGCTAATATTTCATCAGCTCCACTTACCATATAGAAGCACTTTGTAGT
The DNA here is from genome assembly GCF_030014385.1 of Trichomycterus rosablanca. NCBI lineage: Eukaryota > Metazoa > Chordata > Actinopteri > Siluriformes > Trichomycteridae > Trichomycterus > Trichomycterus rosablanca. The sequence goes on along the minus strand of NC_086000.1, from coordinate 37,619,858 downwards.
TCTACAATTACTGACTGTAGTCCATCTGTTTCTCTACATGCTTTGTTAGCCCCCTTTCATGCTGTTCTTCAATGGTCAGGACCACCACAGGACCACCACAGAGCAGGTATTATTTAGGTGGTGGATGATTGCTGCTGGAGTTTTTAAACACCTCACTGTCACTGCTGGACTAAGAATAGTCCACCGACCAAAAATATCCAGCCAACAGCGCCCCGTGGGCAGCGTCCTGTGACCACTGATGAAGGTCTAGAAGATGACCGACTCAAACAGCAGCAATAGATGTGCGATCGTCTCTGACTTTACATCTACATGGTGGACCGACTAGGTAGGAGTGTCTAATAGAGTGGACAGTGAGTGGACACGGTGTTTAATAACTCCAGCAGCGCTGCTGTGTCTGATCCACTCATACCAGCACAACACACACTAACACACCACCACCATGTCAGTGTCACTGCAGTGCTGAGAATCATCCACCACTTAAATAATACCTGCTCTGTGGTGGTCCTGACCATTGAAGAACAGAGTAAAGGGGGGTTAAAAACTATGTAGAGAAACAGATGGACTACAGTCAGTTATTGTAGAACTACAAAGTGCTTCTATATGGTAAGTGGAGCTGATAAAATGTTCTGTTCTGCTTCACCCCATGTCCACTTCAGTTACTCTAGCTTGTGACCACATGCACGTCCCCTACTGGAAGGACCACGTGGGTCACCTGATGTTGGGACTAAAATAACACCAGGAGATAAAGATGTGTGTGAGTGTGTGAGTGTGTGAGTGGGGTGAGAGGGTACGAGCTCCGAGCGCACTAACAAGTACCGACTGTATTTCATCCATCTCTGTGTGTGTGTGTGAGCTAGAACTACAGGCGCTCTGCTAAAACAGAAGATGGTCACATGACTCATTCATTCATTGTCTGTTTTACCATCCTGGTCAGGGTTGCGGTGGGTCCAATTCACTGGACGAAAGGCAGGAAACAGCCCAGACGTGTCGCCAGTCCATCACAGAACACGCACACTACGATAATTTCTAGTAGCTCCAATTAACCTGACTACTGTGGGAGGAAACCCACACAGACACGGGGAGAACATGCAAACCACACAAGAACGACTGGTCACATGACTAATCTTGTGTGTGAATCTTGTAGGAATGAATCTGTGCAGTCATACCATGGATCTCGCCAAACAACAACAGACCCTTTATTTAATAAGAGAGGGTCGGGTGTCCAGCTCTGTGATCAAGGACGGATTAAGGATAGTCTGGGCCCCAGGGCAAACCCCGCGCCCCCCCCCTCCAAAAACATAAATAAATTAATACATTAAACAACCTGTCATTAACTAACCCTAACACAAGAATCTATTTTATATACGTTTCTTTCTACTCTTCTTTCTTGCAAAGTCATCCACTAATTCATCAAAATTAATCTGTCTGACCAAATCTGATTCAATGGCCAGAAGTGACAGTGAGTTCAGGCGGTTTTGGCGCATCCTAATCCTGAGTTCATTCTTAATACGAGCCAGTTTGGAGAATGAACGCTCCCCTTCACAATTTGTGATAGGCACAGTCAAAAAAAGTCTAAGTGCTATGTAGACATTTGGAAAGGTTGACTGTAAATTCAAATTGATCATGGTTTTGAGCATTTTACTAGGACATTTTTCTTTTTCTGTTATGAATGATTTGTATTGTATAAATTCATCTGCCAGGCTCATGTTCAGATCTGAAGGATATGCTGCAGCGAGTGAGTTAGCCTTTAAAGTGAGCTCACTGTTGGACATATTGTCAGGCATGAAAAGAACATCAAATAGCTCAGTTAAGTGTGTGTATGCATTCACACTGCTTGAAATTGCTTGTCTTAAACATAAATAATTGCAAAATTGCTAAATTAATTTGTGTCTCTGCGCTTAAGAGAAATTGAACATAATAATTTTGAAACAATACAAATTCAGAAACATTAAGTAAGGGCCTGAATCGCATATTTGCAACAAAACGTCTGTTATGAAATATGGTAGCTTGCCTGGCAATTTGTAGGTCCCTAGAAAGTCAAGGAGCCATGGTAAACGACTTCTATGGAAGTCAAGGGCCCCATAGCAGGGGCCCTCGTGATCAAGGGCCCTCTAATGGTATGCCCTGCTCTTCTCTAGGGCCCCCTGGTAGGGGCTCTCATAACCAGGGCCCTCTAAAAATATGCCCCCCTCTTTCCTAGGATCCCTAATAGCCAGAAGTCGAAGTCAGAGCAGTGCCACAACGCCTCATCCATTTTCATAAGGGCCCCCAAAAGCATGGCTAGGGGCCCCAAAAGCATGGCTAGGGCCCCCAAGAGGCACTGGGGTCAAAGTCCCTAATAGTCAGAGGATCCTTAAAATGGAGGGCCCTCGGAAATAAAAATATATTGTATCTTAAATGTTGATAGGCATCGAAAAATGTTTTGGGCCGGGGCCCCCTGACCTCAAGGGCCCCTGGGCGCTGGCCCCACTGGCCCGGTCAGTAATCCAGCCATGTCTGTGATCACTCCCTCGATTCCTCTCCTGGACCAGTGACCTCCAGGCGCCGGGGGTTAAAGATCAAAAGTAATGCCGGCTTACCTCAGCGTGGCCGCCGGGCGAGAGAATCTTGTTACAGCGTTCACATTTCAGACAGAAACGATGCCAGTTCTTCCCCAGAGAGCTCGCCTTCTCCGCTGAGACACACACACACACACACACACACACACACAAACTCGACTGGTTATTTTATTCTGCTGTGATTACTACATTCGATTTCTAACATTCTGAAAGAATCATCATTCCAAATCATCCCAGAGGTCTTCGTTGGAGTGGCGGTCAGGGTTTTGTGTCCTCCCATGTCACAGTCATGTCGGAGCAGCAAAGGGCCTTCCCTAAACTGTTGTCACAAGTCAGAAGCATATCATTTACCTGTATATACACCTGAACGTAATAATTATGACAAGCGTCCACATACTTTTTGCCGTACAGAGAGCTTAACCCTGAATTATTACTGTTATGGTTCACACACATGATGACTGTTATCAGGGACGTCCTGTTATTACACACACACACACACACACACACACACACTCACACACTCTGTGTTTGGTCTAGCGCACAGCACAGCAATTACACTATACGGCCAGAAGTTTGTGGACACCCCTCCTAATCATTTAATTTGGTCATTTCTGCCACAGCCGTTGCTCACAGATGTATAAAATGCCAACTTAACACTTTTGGGATGAATCACACTCGGACTGTGAGTCAGACCTCTTCTCTTCGCTTCCAACCTCCGTGCCTGATCTCACCGACTGAACAAGTGGGCACAAATTCCCACAGACGCACTTCAAATTCAATATAGAGAGAGTCAGACCTTCTCTTCTAATATCCGTGCCTGATATTACTGACAATGTTGACTAAATCGATGGGCACAAATTCCCACAGGCACACTCCAAATTCAATACAGAGAAGGTCAGACCTCTTCCAACATCCCCTGCCTGATCTTACTGACTCTACTGACTCGATCGTGGGCACAAATTCCCACAGACACACTCCAAATTCAATGCAGAGGGAGTCAGACCTTCTCTTCTAATATACGTGCCTGATCTTACTGACAATGTTGACTGAACAAGTGGGCACAAATCCCCACAAGCACACTCGATTCAATATAGAGAAGGTCAGACCCTCTCTTCCAACGTCCGTGTCTGACCTCACTGACCCCACTGACTGAACGAGTGGGCACAAGTTCTCACAGGCACACTCCAAATTCAATACAGAGTGGTTTTCAGACAGACCCACAGTATGAAGCAATTTTGTAGGGCTGGTGCACCCTATGGTGCAGACACGGAATCAGAAGGCCAGTAAACACCGCCGGTCTGCGAGTTTATTACCCGACTTCCTCTTTTTCTATCTTATGATCTACATACAGTATTTATCCACAGGTCATCGCTGCTGACACGATCGATAACGCAAACAACGTCTACACAAGCGTGCGCTCTCGTAGCTATATATAGACTTCCTCTCTGTGATTTGTTGGGATTTGTGTGGCCGGGTCTAGCATTTTTATTGGATGGATAAAGGTTAATATAGTATCAATATATGGTATCATCGGGAGACCCGTGGTGCACTTCTTTAGGTCACTCGGCCTCTGTAGGGTCCAAGTTAAAGTAAACAAACCTTTTCTGTTTGCTCACAGTGAACTCGGACTCTTTAAATGCTGGATCACGTCGTACATCCTGGCTAGCACATCAGCACTTCTAACGGAGTACATTTACGCTATAGGGCCAAAAGTATGTGGACGCCCCTACTTCATTTCAACTTTCCAGCAACGGTGTAGAGAACTCCAGTGGGACGAATTGGAACAATGCTGCAGCCTATAGCAACCCAGCTTCCTACTGGACGTATAGTTCACTGTGTGGGGTATAGGAGCTGTAGCATACCCTATATTGTTACCCTTTTTCTCTAATTTAGTCATATCCATTTTTTCTGCCCTGACCAAGGAGAGACTGCAGACTATGACATACCCCCTCAGTCATACGTGCCTGCCAGGGACAGAGTCTCACAGAGAGCCATATCGCATACAGAGTAAGGAATCCAGCGACCTTCCTCCCTCCCTCAGGCACAGCCAATTGCATCTGTTGGGCGCCTGGCCAGGTAGACGGGTAGCCTTTTCCTATCTTACGACCTACGTATTTATCCACCGGACATTCCTGCTGATACATACTGATCAATAACAGAAATGACGTCAGCGAAAGTGTGTCCTCCCTGCGACACAGTGACCGCCCTCCTTCGGGCACGCCCAGTTGTGTCTGTTGGACGCCCGGCCAGGTCGACGGGTTAACCTTTTCCTATCTTACGACCTACATGTTTATCCACAGGACATTCCTGCTGACGCAATAACACAATGTGTGTCCTCCCTCCCTCCCTCAGGCACGACCAGGTGTCTGTTGGACACCTGGCCAGGTAGACAGCAAAACTGACTTTGAAGCTTGAGAGCTCCAGAATGCGTTTATATAGTGGGTTATATCACACGTGGCATCCTATAGGATGGGGCTTGTCTAGATATTTTGGATATCTGATGCCTCGGTGCTCAGTGCACTCTGCGGGGTGATTATATAACGTCCTAAGTAGGGCACAGGAAGACGTTTGAGATTCGGCTGGTGTCTCGGACTGCTTTGTTTTTGTAGGACTGGTGAATGTCCTTTCCTTGTTTGTCCACTGCCTCCCACAGAGCTCAATGTCCAGCCTGAGTGCATTCAGAGTCTGGAATGTGTGTGTGAGGAACAAAAGACACCTCAGGAATGTGGGCCGGTCAGTGCAGGAGCCACACTTAAACATGACTCCCGCGTCCGAACTCATTGTTCCCCGTGTATTTTAGCTCATGCGCGGCGCTCTGGGGGAGACGGATAAACAAGGAGAGGATGTTTATGATTCCGACCGACACAATAAAGGACCGAGACGGCCATAAAATCCCGAAAATATTTCTGCACCCTGTACATGGTCTCTACATCCGAACTAGTGCATCGTGCTGGTATGAGTGGATCAGACACAGCAGCGCTGCTGGAGTTTTTAAACACCGTGTCCACTCACTGTCCACTCTATTACACACTCCTACCTAGTCGGTCCACCTTGTAGATGTAAAGTCAGAGACGATCGCTCATCTATTGCTGCTGCTTGAGTCGGTCATCTTCTAGACCTTCATCAGTGGTCACAGGACGCTGCACACGGGGCGCTGTCGGCTGGATCTTTTCGGTTGGTGGACTATTCTCAGTCCAGCAGTGACGGTGAGGTGTTTAAAAACTCCAGCAGCGCTGCTGTGTCTGACCCACTCATACCAGCACAACACACACTAACACACTCGACAACCCTGAGTGAGGAACCCAGCGACCTCCCTCCTTTGGGCACGGCCAATTTTGTCTGTTGGACACCAATTTAGTCATATCCATTTCTATCGTACAATGTACATCTTTATCCACAGGACATTCCTGCTGACACATACTGATCAATAACACAAGTCTGTCCTCCCTCCCTCCCTCGGGCACGGCCAATTGTGTCTGTTTGGACGCCCGGCCAGGTCGACAGCAAATAGTTTTATAGCGGGTTATATCACACATGACTAAAGTTCTAATTAATAAAATATAGTGAGTTAAGGTAGTTTGGCTGCTTTTTGATGCATAGATAAATATAGAATGTGGTAAATTTTACCTAAATGTACATTTTAGACCGAATCTGATCATATACAAGGCAACTTTCTGAGAAGTTGAGCTTCTGTTAGTCATTTAGTCATGAAAAACTCAGCAGAATGTAAACAGCACTCAGTTAAATGAAATGTAGAGAGTTATTGTGATGGCTTACCGAAGTAGACGGGTTTGTGGCAGCGTGGGCACTTGGAGCTCATGATGATGGGATGAACAGTGAGGAGACGCGCTGCTCCGCTTCAAGCCTAGACAGAAGAATAAGTCCCGCCCACTCCCTATTCCGCTATTCCCATTGGTTTAAGACACGTCAATCAAAAAATTTAAGAGCTACAGGTTGGCACCGTGACTGAACAGTAGCACACAGAGTTGCCAGGTTCGCGTTTTCCACGCAAAATTGTGTTTGTTTTGAAATGGAGTGGCGATTTTTTGGGGGGCTACTTTCAAAACGTACCAGAGCCGCTAAAATGCTTTTATTACAAACAGTACAAAATTAAAATGAACTGTTTTTTGAATGTGTAGTGATGGTGTTAACTAACGAAATCGAAATCCACTGTAGAAATCTACTCAGCACTTGCTAAGGAGGATGGAAAAACAGCACAAATGTTTAGGGGTGATTCTTCAATTAGGGGAACTTTTACGTCCCTAAGTTATAAATTTGTATTAAAAATACTTTATTACAAAACAAATATTTTAGGTATTAAAAAGATCATTCATTGCATCACTAAAAAAAATTACATACCAAAATAATTATGATTTTCATTTTTTATGATGATTTAAACATCAATATTTTGCTACTTTGGCCTTGTCCCCAACCCAGACTTTAAAACTTCTCTGCTCTAATAAAATGCTAAAAAGTGATTAATTCATTATAAACATCACAATATGAGTTTTATAATAACTTAAAAAGAAACAAAATGTATTTTTTTTTCATATTTGTACAACCTATGCATATTTTTGAGCAATATATGACTGTCCCCGGCATTATCGTCATTACCGCAGCAGTGTACGGTTTCTGTAGGGAATCATTTGAAGGTAACACTTGTTTATGTTGTAACCATGGAAACAAAGACTTGCAAGGAAGCACATGCCAGCCATGAGAGAAGATCGATATTTTAATGTCTGGAAATGTGAGTAATTTAATCATGTATTCCTCCTGATCATAGAGTATATTTATTCAGCGTCATTACCATTTACATCAGTACGGCAGTACTTTACCAAAAAAAAAGAAAAAAAGAAATTTGCACATTATTTATTTATTTAAAAGTGCATCTTGTACTAGCTGTTGACTAGCTTTAGCAAATCCATGGCCTAGCTAGTTTTTTTCTTTAAAAAAGTAACAATTTTCATTACCGCAACACGTTATTACCAACACATGATGACATTTTGCTGCCACTTCGCAAATAAATATGAAATATTAAAATTCTATATAAGCTCAATTGTAGCCATCATATAAAGTCTTTGCTCTAAAGCATGTGAGCATCATCTTCACATAATTAAAACTAAATTATTACTAATTTTATTTTTCAAAAGTTAAGATGGTAAAAAGAGCCCGCAATTGAAGAATCACCCTTAGATGGATGGTTGGTTAGTTAGTTAAGGCCTCAGTAGCAAGTTACATAAATCAAGAAGGTAAAAGTAATAGTACACACTACAGAGATTCTCATGATACAAACAAGGATCTGTATAATCACACCACCACACAACAACAACAGGACCTGAGGGTACATATGGAGGTGTTATTTCAGTTTACATTGTAAGTCTGTTATAGATTGTGAGTAAAAGCTATAAAATATAAATTATAAAGTGAACCACAGTGCAAATATAAGAAAATGTGCAGATTGATGTACAAAAGGTGCGCATGCTCACCCACGTACATAGAAAAGAAAAAGAAAAGTTCTAAGAAAATAGTAAATAGTTCTTAATCAAACCTCAAATCAGGAAGCTGTGCAGCATGGCAGCAAAATAAAGAGTTTGGAAAGTAGTCCTGAAAAGTCCTGACGAAGAGAAGACGACAAACTATAGACAGAAAATAGCAAACAGTCAGAATTGTAGTGCCAATAGAAGGACTGTCCAAAAGTTCAAAACTGCCCCTCGTGTAACCTACATTTCTAATCAGAAATCAGAAGGGACTGGATAGACAAAAAAAGTTCAGGAGAGGACAGAACTGATAAAGTGAGTACAAGTCAAATTCAGTTCAGTTCTGTTTATTGTGTTACTATTAGATGTTCTTGATTGGGATCTGAAATGATTATAAAATAATAATAATAAATAACATATTAATAGAAACAGTTTATTTCCTGAACACCACACTGCTAACACCACTAACACCCAGACTACACACTGGACCTAGTATTTATTATTTATTTATCATTTGCACCTGCACTTTACATACATGTACACATACATATATATATGTATAGTTATTTAGCAGCGTCTTTATATAGTTATAAATATAATTGTATAGTTATTTACTTAACACATCTTTATTATTAATATTACTTTTATTATTATAATAGATACTTGGCTAATCCCATTCTTTTTCGTATGCTTATTATTATTACTATTATGTATATAGTACTATGTACATAGACATAATACCATATATGTAAATAGCTGTAGTTATAAGTACAGTATATATTAATCATAGATTATGTAAGTTTACTGATATTCTGATATTTTTGCACAATGTTACTATTTGCACTTCTGGTAGATGTTAACTGCATTTTGTTGCCTTGTACCTGTACTGAGCAACAACTAGTTAAATCCATCCATTCACCCACCCATTTATCTATCTATCTATCTAATCTATCTATCTATCTAATCTATCTATCTAATCTATCTATCTATCTATCTATCTATCTATCTATCTATCTATCTATCTATCTATCTATCTATCTATCTATCTATCGCTCCGTCTGTCTATCTAATCTTTCTAAATAAAATAAGAATTCCTTTGTTATATATATACATATACACATGTACAGTACAATGAAATTCCTATTCCATGTATTGTTTGGGTCAGAGCACAAGGTCGGCCACCACTGTCCCTGTATCATATAAATGATAATTTTGTAAATAATATAATAAAATAACTATACAAATAATATCATTGTGAACACAATGCTTCACAGGAAGTATAAATTAGAATATAAAATTAAAAACAAAGTAAGATTAACAGAAGATTTAAGAGTCGTACACTGGTAGTTCTCTGTTGCCATTTATAAACTTAAAAGATTTTGGGCTAGTTTTAGCTTCTAAAAGCTGGGTTTTAGACAGACTTTGGGATGGGTGTTTTTGCTCGACATGGCAACTTTATATGTGACACCTTAGATGTTTGGCTAGATTCAGCATCCAAATGGAGTGAGGGTTTTAGACAGACTTTGGACTTGATTATTCTCCGTAGACCTGGCAACCCTGACAGCAGCTTGGATCCTTGAATTGATGGGCTTTTTCCGGTTTAGTTTAGTTCCTTCTCACCTCACAAAAGTGTCAGAAGGTGGATTGGCAGCAACCTAAGTGTGAGACTTGGCGAAGACCTCAATTAGTATTCGGTACCATGCTGCCCCCTAGAGGTTAAAGTGAGTCATGGTCGCATTCACTTACTGGACGGTGTCCATCGATTGTATGGCATTACATACCCAGATATTTACCCTCTTATTTAGACCTACAGGCAGTTTACAGCAGCCAATCCACCTTCTGCATATACTGGTACGTAGGAGGAAACTGGAAAACATTGTTTTATTTCCAGTGTCCCCAAGTTTCCTGGTTAAACACATTCAGAAGGTGGATTTGCTGTTCTAAAGTCCTAAAGTACTTTAGTTCTAAAGTAGTATAAGTGAGTGAATGAGTGTGTGATGCCCTGGACCTGGACCCACCGTAACCTTGATCAGGATGACTCTGAGACTGAATAAAAACATATTTAATGTGTCTATATATTTTTGTAACCAATTTTCAATGGTGATCAGGGTCTAGTGTGTCCATCTCCACTGTAAAACACCCACTGCACAGCATTTGAGCCTGGATCTCAGCTGCGGTGCAACCAATTTGGACATACTCCATTCCCCTGTACACTCTGGCAACCACTGCCCTGCCACACAAAGCCCGGAGCAGTGGAGTTTTAACAGTCTCAGCTCAAACAAACCAGGCTGCTCCCTCCGTCCGTATATTTCCGCTGCCCATGCAGATTGAATCCATTCAATCCATGCCACTCATACATGGCCAACTGTGCCCAATGAATGCCCAGACAAACGTCAGGGTCCTAGGGACCAGGGTCTGACCCTTGATTCCGGTCACTGTATCTAATGAGTTGGCATTGTTCCTCCCTGGCATGAACCTTGTTCTCATCAAGGAGCTAGTTTTTCTTTACCTTCCAATAGCATGCAAAAGGTGGGTTGCCAATTCTAGAAAAGCATCCAGAGTTGGTTTGAGTTTGTGGCAACAGTATAAGGAAGGCCCTTTCCTGGTCTGTGCCCCTTGTAGTGATGATTGCGATTTGCAGTTCGTTCATTGAATGCCCTTCTTGACTCAACCCTCCTGTTTATCCGGGCTTGGGACCAGCACCAAGGGTGCACCCATATGTCCCCCTAGTGGCTTAGTTCATGTACTGACAAGCACCATCTGTATTTGTAATTAGTGGTTATGGATGAATGAATGAATGAATGAATGATTGAATGAATAAATACGGTGGGTGAAGTAGTTGGTCTCTTAAAGCTGCAGATTCACATTTTCAGCATTTAGCCGATGCTGTCTAAGCAATTGAGGGATAAGGGCCTTGCTCAAGGGCCCAACAGTGGCAAACTGGTAGTAGTGGAAGCTGCTAGTAGTACTGCCAGTGGCTACAACAGATCAGTCGAGTGCAGGAGGCATCAATTGAGACACGACAGAGTTTGTTGATAAATTGATGATGATATTTTATTAGAGCTCCTTTATTAGTGCTTATAAAAAGATAAAGCATTACAGAAAGTTATAGGCACTGTTATAATGATTTATAAAGTCGTACTTTTGTTTGAGTGTTTTGATGTTTCACTTCAAGTGATTCTTAGTGTTTATCGTTCACACGTCTGATTTATTATGATTAACGGAGTTGATTATAATCAAGATTAACGTTTTATCAATGTGGCGCAAGTATGTGAACGACCTTTCTGATCAGTTTGGTCACACCCGTTGCCCTCGACCCTATCGAACAGCTCGTCCAACATCAGTACCCGACCTTACAAGTGCTCTTTACTTACTCCGGAATGATCAGGTGTCCACATACTTATGGCCAGAACGTCTGGTAATTGAGCAAAATGAGAAACCTTGAGCAGCAGATGGATCACTGGAGTGCAGATACTGATAGATCTCGATATTGTGGTTCCTGATGTGATTTCATTCCATTGATGTGGCAGCGTGGTTCATTAATATAAGACACTTATGGCATGGCGCATATGAGTGGAACTGGAAAAGTCAGCGGGCGTGTCCCGTTTTTATCGTCCTATTTCCTTCCCTCGATTCCCAACGGCTCAGTTCTGAGGACACGAGGAAATAATACCAAGATAAAATACAAATAAGCCTAAAACCAGTTAGTTTGGTTCTGTTATTGCTTGTGGAAGGATGAGGGAAGTTTGATGGATTTCCAGGCCACGGGCTGAAGGACGAGAGCTGGAATCGAGAGGGACGCAGGTTTGAGGTTTTATTTTGGCCCTCTGAATTAATAATCTAGTTTTTTTATTTCAGGACGGCTTACGCTCACGTTTATTTCTAGACTGATCCCGGACGAACCGCCACATTTATCAGACCTGGTGAGAAATAGAAATAGAATAGAGGCCCCGCCCGAAAAGAGACAATCAAAAATTAATTGTGGTCAAAACAAAGCAAGAAGAAGCCACCCAGATTCAGGTCGTCACAATCAATGAGTCTCTAGTTTGTAAGAAAACAAAGGCAACATGTTCTCAAATCAGGAGTTAGTACAGGATTTAGGACCAAGACCGGTCTCTCTGTGTTGCATTTATAAAATGCAGCGTTACTCTGAAAACTACAGCGTGTACGTATGTTAATGCTAAAATAAACTTCATGATAAATCGATCCCGGTCTCCACGGAGAGCGCCAGAACGTGACGTTATGAGATTCAATCCCAAAGAAACGGTTCGGACGGTTCAGGTACGATCCCGAGAAACAGTCCGGCTCTTCTTCACGCCTTCGCCGTCCTGCTCTTGTACCGTTGATACGCCTGGACGATCTCGGACACCACGGCAGGGTCGTCCAGGGTAGACGTGTCCCCGAGACCGTCGGCCTTCTCCATGGCCACTTTGCGCAGGATCCTCCTCATGATCTTCCCCGAGCGCGTCTTCGGGAGACGTTTCACCACCTGAGAGAGGAGGACGGACGAGGGAGAGGTCAGACAAACGGGATCCGACAGCGACGTCAGTGTTTTACACAATGCTCAGAACATAGAGGGGTGGGAAAAAGTAAATGCCCCCCTTTTGATTACCTTGGTTATTGCCGATTTATCACAATTAATATTTTCATATCATTACATAAACAACAGCACAGAAATGTGTTGAAATCACTGAAATTCTTTCCCACTTCATTCATTGTGACTTTTAGTGAATTGCTGCTGTAACACTGATATTTCCCTTCATGGATCAATAAAGTAATCAATCAATCAATCAAATTCCAGGATTGTTATGAATGTAAACTTCTGACCTCAACTGTACGTTTAATGTAAGGAACTAAATGTTAAAAAGGCGGGACTGCTCAATACTCATACCGATGGTTTTTACACTAATTTCACTATTATATTAATACACTACACGACCAAAAGTATTTGGACGCCTGACCGTAAAGGCCTCAGCATACTTCCAGCGAAACTGAACGCACCTTTGCGAGCTTACAAGCTGGCGTACTTCTAGCGGTTTGGTTTTGCCTGTCGCGTCTGCTCCACAGCTGCAGGTGATGCTGTGACGTTTATAATGTTAAGTTCCATGACTACTGATAAACGATGGCTGCATCCAAAATCTCATAGTTAAACAGTACGTACTGAATCAGAGGCGGTGCGCACTGCTCGGCCGGTACAGAAGCTCTTTCAGTACACGAGTGTGCCGTGTGTCATACACAACAAATGCTGCTCGAGCAGTCGATTATCCGGGTACTTTTCACGTACTGTTTAATAAATACTACGTATTCGGACACACCCGCCCGCTCCTGCGTACTGTACTGTTCAGGTTCATACTTTCATAGAAGCGATTTCGGACGCAGCCGACGATCACAGTTGAGACGCTCCTCAAAGTTTGTTTTCATGGCACGCCTCTTTTTTTAACCGACCGATCACAGGCGTCGTCGCGGAGTGTCGTCGTCCGCGGAGTTCGCCCAGCTTCCATGTGCACGACAGGGCGAGCGAAGCCTCTGCACGACGTCCGCGGTTGTTCGCTCTCTCCGCAATTACGTCACATTGGTCGCCGAAGCCAGGAGTACGCCGAGGCCTTAAGCTTGTCGGACGTCCCATTTCAGGAACAAATGCTTAGAATAGAGTAACAGCAAGAACAACAGCCGGTCTTCTGATATTGAGAAGCTTCTCACAAGACTTCGAAGTATGTCTGTGTATGGGAATTTGTGCCCGTTTAGTCAAAATATGGTTCCGGTTCATCAGTTGAAAGCATATAATTTCCTTTATGACTGATTTATTACACCAGTTAGTAAGTTTTCTTAACCCTGTGGGAGGAAACCAGAGCTCCCGGAGGAAACCCACACAGACACGAAGAGAACATGCAAACTCCGCACAGAAAGGACCCGGACCGCCCCACCTGGGTATCAAACCAAGGACCTTCTTGCTGTGAGGCAACAGTGCTACCCACAGATGTTTTACAATGCAACAGTGAAATAAATGTAAGAGAAAAGGTAAGGGCCGTGCTAAAGGGCCCAACGGAGGCTGCTTGGCAGAGCCAATGTGTGTCCAACATGTCTATATTTTTACTAATACATGAAGAAATGGTATTAAAAGTAATGATAACGTTGTGTCTGTACCAGGAAGTGGTCGGGCACGGCGTATTTGGCGATCTTGGTGGCCACCAGTTGTCCGAGTTCCTTCAGCACGTCCTCCTGGTTCTCCTCGGCGCTCTCCTTCAGCACCACGAACGCGAACGGCACTGCGAGAGAAGACGAGAACACCGTCAGTCATGAAACGTCTGAAGGTAAGAACGAGCTGTGTGTAGTAAAAAGAGGAGATGGCAGGAGCTTCAGTCTGTACAGTACAGTAAAAGATGCCTACAAATCAATGCAAAAGTATTCTGACTGATGGGAGTGGTCTCTAGAATAACAATGCGTCTAGACACAGCGTTCGTGGCTTTACTGAACAGTTTGACCAGGATGAAGATGATTGTCAGCAGTATTATTATAATAAGGGAAGCTTTAGAGGATGTAGGATTGATGTGAAGCAGCAATGAAGCTCCTCTGGATCTTGTGGAAGCTCAACAGCTCAACATTTTGTGTCGGCTGCATTATCGGTGTGTTTTCCATTACAGCCACCAGGCGGCGCCAAAACACCCGCAGCTTCTTTACAAGAACAGACTTTGCTAAATATTTCTGTACATTTGTGGATCGTTTGTACTTAAATAACCAATTAAAGCAAGAAATGAAGGTCCTGGCAACCCTATAAAGAATTGTATTTGGTACTGTGACAGTGGGGATTGCATTCCATGTGTGTTTAATGTTTAAAGTTCTGTCACCATTCAGGTTCATCATGGTCTACAACAAACCTGTGTCCAGATGAACTGATTCAACTTTGTGGATTTGTGTACCTGGATTATTGAGCATGCATCAAGAGCTTATGTTGGCTGATTTACCTTCTACACGAGGGGTGCCCACACTTTCGTGGCTTGAGATCTTTTGTTTTTAGTCGACACATCATCATGATCTACTTCCAAAAAAAGTTTGGCCTCATAATTTTTTATAAATGCTTTGAAGCTTTTTTAAATGCACTTCAGTTCCTATATTGATGTTCAGCTTTACAGGGCAAGCGAGTGAATAATCACACTGATCTTATTCTGATGATTTACACTGAATGGTGTCGGTCAGGTTTGTGTATCTGGACAGGAGCTGCTGATTCTGATTCTCAAGCAGCTTCCAAGTGTCCATCAGTAAGTGTGGGATGATATTTGTACTTTATAAATTATTTTTATGTAATAAAAAGCTGATTCACACGAGCAGGTCGATCCAAAAATACTGTCAAATATACGGCACATTTTCTTCAAGTTCCAAAACTGCCCAGCAGAGGCGCTTGACTTCATACGAATATCAGATAGAGGGTTAAAATTTATCCGTCAGCTTCTTAAACGTATGAATAAAACAGCGTCTCTGCAGCGTTCCTGCCTGAATCGAAGCGTTTTTGGTTTCTTTGTGCTCGGTCGCGCCCTCATCATCCTTAACGGTGCAGGTTACAGGAGGAAAAATGCAAAAATGGCGCAAACTGGCTACTGACGAGTGAAATCTTTTATGATACGAACAGTGGCCACATTTCATGTCAATCACGCTGACCTGTTTAAATGAGGCGCGATCTACCAGCGTGTACTGTGCCATCGATGTATTGGGCACCCCTGTTCTGCACCCTTTGTTGTAGGGTTCTCAAACATAAGAACAGTGATTTATGCAAGAAGAAGCTTTACTTCTGAATGTAGCGTGAACTAGGTTCAGTTCTAAGAGGAACACTTACCTTAAAAAGGGTCAGGAAACGTTCCCATAAGGACAAACAATAAACATTTAAGGTGCAGGATTAAAAAGATTAATGGGGTTGCAGGTTGGGGATTGTAGTTTACGCTTAGGCTACACGAGAACGGAACTATTAGGGCGCCTTTTTTTTATCCAAAATTGAGACGTTAATAGGTGTGTTAACCTGTAAGATTTCCTCACTGGGACAAACTCAGTTTACATTAAACGATTCTGATCAGAATTCAGATGGAGCAATGAGTTTAATCTTCAGATTAATAGGTCACACGTGGTAAAACTAGCATTAAAATGCTTTTTATAACTGCCCGTTCATGTTCCAATAACCTCATATATGCATTTATTATTAAACGTTCAGAATAAAAACGGCACCAAGCTCGAGTAAAGAAATCCACAACCGACTGAACCCACCCTGAGAAACAAAAGAATGTGGCAGAACCCTGAATGTTCCCAGAATGAATCGGGCTTTTGTTCACTCGCTCTTTCACTCGGCAACGTTCTCTTAAAGACACAAGTGCATTTTTAGCAGCCGAATTCCAACAAAAGCGTCATTTTTTTTTTAGCTAAAACTCTAAATCAGTGCAGCTTCTACAACGTGACTAACATGAGCCGGTCAGGGAGAGGAACAGGCGCCACCTTACAGTAACCCATAACTAAAAAACACACAGAACTACCAACACAAACCAAACAACAAAAACTACATCATCAACCTCTGATCAGATCAGATCTGAACTTATACACTATATAACTACAATTATGTTTACATTTCCAAAAGTATTTGGATGCCCCTTCTAAGTATCGAGTTCAGATCTTTCAACTACACACACTGCTCTTTGTAGCACTTTGTAGTTCTACAATTACTGACTGTAGTCCATCTGTTTCTCTACATGCTTTGTTAACCTGCTTTCACCCTGTTCTTCAATAGTCAGGACCCCCACAGAGCAGGTATTATTTAGGTGGCGGATCATTCTCAGCACTGCAGTGACACTGACATGGTGCTGGTGTGTTAGTGTGTGTTGTGCTGGTATGAGTGGATCAGACACAGCAGCGCTGATGGATCGCATTTTATGGACCATTGCTCCCTCTTTCAGTCCGTTAAGTCGAGGTTCCTCTGTATTCTTTGGGCACAAATTCCCACTCCAAAATCAAAAGCCTCTTCAAAAGACATGAACTGGAACGTAAAGCAAGATTGTGATCAAGCTCAGGTGAACTGTGACGGTACACTGTCTAAGCAATTGAGGGTTAAGGGCCTTGCTCAAGGGCCCAACAGTGGCAACCTGGCAGTGGTGGGGCTTGAACCAGCGACCTTTCGATTACTACTAGGTTACATCTGCCCTACAGCTAATAGAAACTGTCAAATAAAGAATCCGTAATGGAACTAACCTACAACTATGAGGCAGTTTTACAGAACCTCCAGAACCAGGTGCACCCTATGGTGTAAACCCCTTCCCCCCCCCCCCGTACGTTCAGCTGAATTTTTTCAAGTGCCTCAAACTTTAAAGGAAATCTAAGTCACGTGTCGCTCAGGGTAACCAGGATAACCGCACCAGGGTGAAAGAAGGAGGGCGTGTACGGGGCGTGTACATGACACGCCCGTCTTACCTTCTCCTTTCAGCTCGTGAGAAACCCCGACCACCGCAGACTCGGGAACGTCCGGATGCTCGTCCTGCGGGAGAACGTAAACGTAGTGAACACGCTGTAGAACGCGAGGAAAATCCGTCATTATCCCTCATCAGACATCTTACCAGCGCGTCCTCGACCTCGGCCGTGCCCAAACGGTGCCCGCTGATGTTGATGACGTCGTCCATCCTCCCGGTGATCTGATAATAACCCTCCTCGGTCCGGTGCGCGCCGTCACCCGTGAAATAGTAACCTACGGCGCAAATCAGCGGATCTGTTCGGTTACTTCAGATCAGATTCGTTTATAAACGTCATGTGACCACGATTCGAGTTTACTCCACAGCGGCGGATTCCTACGGAGGGACACGCTACGCTCAGCTACTCCTCCACCGCTCGTGCAGACGCATTAACTAGGCAGCAGGTGGCACTGTTGCTGCAGCAGTTTCAAATCAATCCAATCGTATCGGATAATATACGCTACAGTATCGTTTCGAAAAGTATGTGGACACCCCTCCCTCCTAATTATTACGTTCGGGTGTTTTATCTATGCCTGTATTTTCATTTACATCAGCGCCACTTAGCGGACGCTTGTATCCAAAGCGACTGTATACTGTCTAAGCAATTCAGGGTTAAGGGTCTTGCTCAAGAGCCCAACAGTGGCGACCTGGTGAGGCTCGAACCAGCAACCTTCTGATTACTAGGCTACCAAGCTTTTATCCAAAAAACGTACAAGTCAAGCAATTGAGGGTTAAGGGTCTTACTCAGGGGTCCAACAGTGGCAACCTGGCAGTGGTGGGGCTTGAACCAGCGGCCTTTCGATTACCAGTCCAGTGCCTTAATTGCTAGACTGCTTTTAACTTTGACGGGCACAAGTTCCCACAGACGCACTCCGAAATCTAACGGGGAAAGCCTTCCCAAAAGAGTGGAGGCTGTTCTAGCCTCAAAGACAATGTTTAACAAGCTCATGATTAGGCGTCCATATACTTTTGACACCTGTATTAAGCCACAAGGCAGAACATCGTGAATTATTTAAGAAATAGCGAGCATTCTTCATCGTACTTCGTATGTATTTGGACGCAACTCTGTTTATTAAGCGAGTCTCTGTGCTGTATTTCGTTGACCAATCAGATTGCTCGGAGGCATCGGGTCACATTCGGACACACACACACACACACACACACACACACACACACACACACACACACACACACTCACCAGGATAAGGCTTGAAGTACGCATCAACAAATCTCTGATGATCTCCGAAAATGCTCCTGGCCATGCCGGGCCAGGGTTGGCCGACGCACAGGGCGCCGCTGACGCCCCCTCCTGGCAGGATCTGGCCCTGTTGGCACAAAACACAGGGGCTGAGTGAGTAAAGCTCCTGCCAACCGGGTCAAGCGGTGAGACCTTCCGAGAAGTGCCGTGGAGCCGAGGGCTGAACGAAACGGTGACGGCCCTAGTCTCGATTTCGGTACGAGCTATGTTTAGCAGTGGGGTGTAAACACGCATCACTTCCTGTTAGAGCTGGATGTGCTCCAGACTGCAGCCGCTCCTGTTGTTAAAGAGCTGGTTAAGCTTCTCTTCGTCACTTCACTACAATCTGTTAACAATGCTGTCCAGATTTCTCTCTAATCTTGCATTTTTGTCACATGACTTAGTCATATCCAATTCCTGACTGTCAATCCGCTGGCACTTGTACGACCCCTGATCTGATCAAGTATGACAAAAAGTAGTAAACACAGGTGTTAGTGAACACAGATACCAGCAAACACAGGTATTAGTGAACACAGGTACCAGCTAACACAGGCACTAGTAAACACAGATGCTAGTGAACACAAAAACCAGTGAACACAGGTACCAGTGAACACAGAAACTAGTGCACACAGAAACTAGTGCACACAGATACTAGTGCACACAGATACTAGTGCACACAGATACTAATGAACTCAGGTACTAGTGAACACAGATGCTAATGAACTCAGGTACTAGTGAACACAGGTACTAGCAAACACAGGCAATAGTGAACACAGAAGTCAATGCACACAGATACTAGTAAACACAGGTACCAGAGAACATGGGTACTAGTGAACACGGGTACTAGTAAACACAAATACCAGCAAACACGGATACTAGTAAAACAGGTACCAGCAAACACAGGTACCAGCAAACACAGGTACCAGCTAACACGTTGGACTAGTGAACACAGGTACCAGCTAACACGTTGGACTAGTGAACACAGGTACTAGTGAACACAGATACCAGCTAACACGTTGGACTAGTGAACACAGGTACTAGCGAACACAGATACCAGAAAACACAGGTACAAGTGAACACAGGTACCAGCTAACACGTTGGACTAGTGAACACAGGTACTAGTGAACACAGATACCAGCTAACACGTTGGACTAGTGAACACGGGTACTAGTAAACACAAATACCAGCAAACACGGATACTAGTAAAACAGGTACCAGCAAACACAGGTACCAGCTAACACGTTGGACTAGTGAACACAGGTACCAGCTAACACGTTGGACTAGTGAACACAGGTACTAGTGAACACAGATACCAGCTAACACGTTGGACTAGTGAACACAGGTACTAGCGAACACAGATACCAGAAAACACAGGTACAAGTGAACACAGGTACCAGCTAACACGTTGGACTAGTGAACACAGATACCAGCTAACACGTTGGACTAGTGAACACAGGTACTAGTGAACACAGATACCAGCTAACACGTTGGACTAGTGAACACAGGTACTAGTGAACACAGGTACCAGCTAACACGTTGGACTAGTGAACACAGGTACTAGCGAACACAGATACCAGAAAACACAGGTAATAGTGAACACAGGTACTCAATCTGAGGCCGCTTCTTGTCACCCGCCAGTGTTGGGTTCCCACACAGAGCCGTATCTGAAACTGTATATCGCCGTTTGAGAAGGCCGATAGGAACAGACAGAAAAACGTCGTTACCTTCTCGTTCATTAAAGCCGGCTGGATGCCGTAGAACGGCCTCATGGCCATGGCCGGCCGGATCTCGGCTCCTTCCTCCGCCGGTCGAGGTGCGATACACACGCCGCCCGTCTCTGTGAGCCAGAAAGATCAAAAATTACAAACTTAGCATGAAATATCAGAATATGTGAGAGAGACGAGATGTTTACGTTATTTAAATTACCCGTCTGCCACCAGGTGTCCACTAGGGGGCATCGTCCTTCTCCCACCACATGATAGAACCACTCCCACGCCTCATTATTGATGGGTTCTCCCACTGCGAAGAGAGATCAGATCTTTTAATGTAGACCGGTACCAGTCCGCGACCTCACGGCCGAACGTGGTCACATGACTCCCGTGCACCAATCGTCAGCTCACCTGAAGCGAGGGTTTTGAGGGAGGACCGGTCGTATCTCTTCACCCAGCTCTCCTCGTACTTCAGGAGCAGCCTGATGGCCGTCGGAGCCGTGTAGAACTGGTTAATCCTCAACCGCTGTACTGTCTCCCAGTACCGACCTACACACACACACACACACACACAGCATTACAATAACAAAGAACCTTTAACAGCTTTAGTAACAGAACTACAGTCACAAAGGTCCCATTAACACTCAACAATAGGGTCACGGTGTTAATGGGCCCTAAAAACACTTAAAAAAAAAAAGAGCAAACATTGCCCCTGTCATCAGCTTCGCTAAAAACCTACAAACCCCTCAAATAGGGTCACAAGAGTCACAGAGACAATGCAGAGAACACGGGTACTAGTAAACACATGTACCAGAGAACACAGGAACCAGTGAACATAAAAATTAGTGAACACAGGGACTAGTGAACATAAAAAAATAGTGAACATAAAAAATAGTGAACATGAAAATTAGTGAACACAGGTGCTAGTGAACTCAGGAACTAGTGAACACTGCTACCAGCGAACACAGGTATCAGTAAACACAGGAACCAGTGATCAGAGGTACTAGTGGACATAGAAACTAGTGAACACAGGTACTAGTGGACACAGGAACTAATGATCAGAGGTACTCAAAAACACAGGTAATAGTGCACACAGGAACTAGTGGACACAGAGGTGAGAGGTACTAGTAAACACAGGTACTAGTGGACACAGGAACTAGCGAACACTGCTACCAGCAAACAGAGAAACTAGTGAACACAGGTACCAGTGAACACAGGTGCTAGCGAACATGAGTACCAGTGAACACGGGTACTAAAAATTCAGGTACCAGAGAATACAGGTACCAGCACACACAGGTACTAGTGGACACAAAAATTAGTGAACACAGGTACTACTAAACACAGGTACTAGTGAAGACAGGAACTAGTGAACACGAGTACCAGCAGGTACGAGTGAACACACATATTAGGGAACCCAGGTACAATTGAACACAATTAACAGCAAACACAGAAACTAGTGAACACAGGTCCATAAATCATTTATGCAACTGGAAAACTATTGAAATGGGACCCTAAAACATCTGGACACGGTGATCACGGGACCACATTTACGAGCGTCACAAAATATGTCAAAACAAAATACAGGAATAAAACCGCCGTGATAAAAGTTCAAAGAATCTCTGACACAGTTGTTGATCAAACACTTTTGCTAGTAATACTGGTAATATTGCTTTTTGCGAGACGTGTGCGGTGTTACCTGGGTCGGGATACACCGGCGTGCTCTCGAACAGGACGCTGGTGGCACCGTTGGCGAGCGGCCCGTACACCACGTAACTGTGCCCGGTGATCCAGCCGATATCCGCCACGCAGCCGAACACGTCGCCGGCCGAGTAATCGAACACGTGCTGAAAAACGCAAGAGCGCCGTTAAACCCCAGCGGAGGTGTCGGGGTGGGGTGGGGTCAGGAGGAGGTTAGGTTTATGGTGTGTACCTGGTGCGTGAGTGCGGCGTAAAGCAGGTATCCAGCCTGAGTGTGGACGATTCCTTTAGGTTTGCCGGTGCTCCCCGACGTGTAGAGCATGAACAGCATGTCCTCGCTGTCCATCACCTCCGGGGGGCACTCCGCCGACTCCCTGGCCATCGCCTGTGCCACACAAAAATACGAACCATCAGGAATCAGAGTCTGAGCTCAGGAATCATTATTATCCATCACTGCTGGTCCTGACCTCCTCCAGGGGCGTGTCCAGTTCACCCATCGGCACGCTGTGATTGGTCCTCTGGGCCACGAGGACGCTCTTCACTGTGGGGCACGACTTGACCGCCGCGTCCACCGTCGCCTTCAGGTTGATGAGGCGACCCCCTCTCACCCCCTGGTTACACGTGATGACCACCTTACACTGGGCTGTGAGCGACAACGGTGATCAGAGTTAGCATGCTAAACGTTTCACTATTGAACACAGAAACTAGTGAACAAGGGTACTAGTGAACACACAAATTAATAAACACAGAAATTGGTGAACACAGGTACCAGTAAACACAGGTACCAGCAAACACAAACTAGTGAACAGGAACTAGTGAACACTAAAACTAGTCAACACTGAAACTAGTCAACACAGGTACCAGTGACCACTAAAACTAGTGAACAGAATTTAGTGAACACAAATACTAGCAAACACAGGAACTAGTGAACATAGAAACTAGTGAACACAGGTACTAGTATACACAGGTACTAGAAAACACAGGTACTAGCGAACACAGTCACTAGCGAACACAGGCACTAGCGAACACAGGTACCAGTAAACAGGTATCAGTAAACACAGCTACCAGTGAACACAGGAACTAATGAACATAGGAATCAGTGAACTCAGGTACTAATGCACACAGGTGCTAGTGAATACAGGTACCAGTGAACACAGGCACTAGTAAACACAGGCACTAGTGAACACAGGAACTAGTGAACACAGGTAATAGCGAACACGGGTACTAGTGAACACAGGTACTAGCGAACACAGGTACTAGCGAACACAGGTAATAGTGAACACGGGTGCTAGTGAACACAGGTACTAGTGAACACAGGAACTAGTGAACACAGAAACTAGTAAACACAGGTAGTAGTGAACACAGGTGCCAAAGAACACAAACTAGTTAACACAGAAATTAGTGAACACAGGAACTAGCGAGCACAGGTACTAGCGAACACAGGGACTAGCGAACACAGGGACTAGCGAACACAGGGACACAGGTGCTAGCGAACACAGGTGCTAGCGAACACAGGTGCTAGTGAACACAGAAACTAGTAAACACAGGTACTAGTGAACACAGGTGCCAAAGAACACAAACTAGTTAACAGAAATTAGTGAGCACAGGAACTAGCGAGCACGGGAACTAGCGAGCACGGGAACTAGCGAACACGGGTACTAGCGAACACGGGTACTAGCGAACACAGGGACTAGCGAACACAGGTACCAGCGAAAACAGAAACTGGTACCAGCCACCCAAGCGCTGGAGCTAAACCGTTCTCAGAAACACTTCTAGTGAAGCCTGAACCCTGGTCACATGGCATGGTGGCGGGAGGTGAGCGCAGGACTCGTGCTTGAGGTGTAACGGTACCGAGCGCTCCGTCCTCCTTCAGCTGCAGGTGGCAGTAAAAAGTAATCACACCCCTGTTCAGTACAACAGAGGGTCATAAAGCTTTATTCTCATGTCATCACACTGACACGTGCACTCAACACACACACACACACACAGAGTGCACACACAGAGCGCACACACACACAGAGTGCACACACACACACAGAGTGCACACACACAGAGTGCACACACAGAGCGCACACACACACAGAGTGCACACACACACACAGAGTGCACACACACAGAGTGCACACACACAGAGCGCACACACACAGAGTGCACACACACACACACACACAGAGTGCACACACACAGAGCGCACACACAGAGCGCACACACACACAGCACACACACACACACACACACACACACAGAGTGCACACACACACACACACACACAGAGCGCACACACAGAGCGCACACACACACACACACACACACAGCACACACACACAGTGCACACACACAGAGCACACACACACACACACACACACACACACACACCAGTGCACTCGCGCACACACAGTGCACACAACACACACACGCACACACACACACACACACACACACACACACACACACACTCCGAGTGCACGACCTGCGTTTATCTTTCAGAGGATTGGAAAGAATTCACACTTTTACCTCCAGCTGCAGGTTAAACATTTACAACCGAGTCAAAAGTTTAAACACACACACACAAGTATCTGGACGCCAGATCACAAGCTTGTCCGACGTCCAGTTTCAAAAACAAACGGTTCTGAGAAGCTTCTCACAAGACTTTGGAGTGAGTCTGTGTGTGGGAATTTGTGCCCGTGCAGTAGAACAAAAATGACAGCATGTGTACGGCTGGGCACTGATGGATCAGTCGGTGTTCCGGTTCATCCCAGAGCTGCTGAGTGGGGCTGAGGTCAGGGCTCTGTGCAGGACACTGGAATGGGCCTTCCCCAAACTGTTGCTGCAACACAGTTTACACATGTGACTGAAACACATGAATTCAGTCATTAGAACAGGCGTCCCAATACTTTTGTTCTGTTCTGTCATATTGACCGTGGACAGTACCACCACCTGTGTTTGACGAAGAGACCACTGTTCCACGTCCTGCTTACTGTAGATGTCAAGCAGCCGCTAATAATCACAGAATCACATGATCGGGAGTCCAGGCCGTGAAAACCAACCCACAATAAATGTCACGTATGTTGACCTTTGACTCCAGCGTACACGGCGACCGTGCGGGTGGAAGCGCCGGCGTGGGCCCCGTCTCATTTCACCGCTTGGCTCCGCTGGGGTTCTTATCTGTTCCAGGTCAGCGTGGAACAAAACCGTAAAGATAGCAGCTGTTTATCAGGACGGAACCAGCGTTCGCCGCGCTAGCAGCTATCTGACATAAACTGGGAGGGACGTTTGGCCGCGCGATACGCTAAACCGCCGACTCATCGACCGTCTCTGTAAAGTAACACGTCCTTTCCCTGCTTATTTAGTCCAATTTAGTCATTTCCAGTTCCCTATTACGATTCCTCTGCTGCCTCAGACCTCAGCATTCCAATTCATCCCATTTTTTGAAGCATAGACTTAATTTAACACGTCCGTCCTAATACTTTTGGCCATATAGTGTAACCTGGACACGGATATTCCGCTGAGTCAGTCCTGTTACTCATATTGCAGCTCATCTTCCACTTAGAAACCTTGTAAAAGTGAAACAAAGGTGCCTGAGATTCGACCCTAACCCCTTCTGATTAGTGAAGAGTGTGTGTGACTAGATTCAGTGCTTAACAAAGATAAAACATGACGGCTCAGTAGCTAGTGTTAGTGTTGTGTGACTCTATGGACCCGGGTTCGATCCTCACCGTCCTGAATCCTCCCCGCCAGAGCGTCCGAGCTGAACCCGGCGAACACCACGGTGTGGACCGCGCCGATCCTCGCGCACCCCAGCATGGCCGCCACGGCGACAGGAGACACGGGCATGTAGATGGCCACGCGGTCGCCCTTCCTCACGCCGTGAGTCTTCAGCGTGTTGGCTATCCGGCAGGTCATCTCCAGCAGCTCTCTGAGGAAAGAACATACAGTCAGGCATCCAGCAGATCAAGCACCATTCAAGCAATTAAGGGCCTCGCTCAGGGGCCCAACAGTGACAATTTGTTGGCTGTGGTGGGGCTAGAACCAGCGACCTTCTAAATTCTAGTCCAATATCTTAACCACAGAGCCAGGGACTACAAACAGGCCTTAACAGCATGTGGACCTCATTTATTTCTCCTGGTCAGGGTCACAGTGGGTCTGTCTTACTGGGCATAAGGTATGAAACACCCGGACAGGGCGCGCGCACACACACACACACACTTCATGTCTTTCGACTGTGGGAGGAAACCGGAGCACTCGGAGGAAACCCACAGAGATGAGGAGAACATGGAAAATCGATACAGAAAAGACAGTGGGGAATTGAACCCAGGACCTTTGTGCTGGGAAGCGACAGCGCCACCCACTGCCCCTGCATGCACCTCACGTCAAAACAAAATAACAAGTAAAATAAAAAGTAATAAAAATAATTAAAGTGAATTAAATAAAAAGTAATAAAAATAAAATAAAAAGTAATAAAAAATAAAATACAGTAAAAAGTAATAAAAATAAAATAAAGAAGTAATAAAGTAATAAATTAAATAAAAAGTAATAAAAATAATTAAAGTAAAAATAAAAAATGATAAAAATAAATAAAGTGAATAAAATAAAAATAAAACAATAAAATAAAAAGTAAAAAAAATTAAGTTAATAAAATAGAAATTTAAATAAAAATAAATAAAATAAAAAGTAATAAAAGTAAAAAATAAAATAAGTACAAATAAAATAAAAAAGTCATTAAAAAAATAAAGTAAAAAGTAGTAAAAAATAAAAAATAAAATAAAAAGTAATAAAAATAAAGCAATAAATAAAGTACAAATAAGTACTAAAAATAATAAATAAAATAAAAAGTACAAATAAAATAAATAAAGTACTAAAAATAAATAAAGTAAAAAGTACTAAAAATAAAAAATAGAATAAAAGTATTAATAATTAATATAAACATAAAATAAATAAAAAGTATTAAAAATAAAGTAAATAAAAAAGTTATAAAAATAATAAAATGAAATAAAAAGTAATAAAAATAAAATAATAAAAAATAAAATAAGTAATAAAATTAAAAATAAAAAGTAAAATAAAAAGTAATAAAAATAAAATGAATAAAATAAAAAGTAATAAAAAATACAAATAATAAAATGAATAAAATAAAAAGTAATAAAAAATAAAGCACTTTCCCCAACAGTAGGAATTCCTCCCTGAATGACGCCTCCATTTCCCGGGGTCAGGGTTTCGTGATTATCATCCCCCCATGAGCACCTTTCATCTCTGTGTATAAAGGCTGGAGTGACCTCGGGCTTCTGATGTCTCCTCCATGTGCTCGGGTGGAAGTGGGTGGGTGGGTGTGGGTGCTGCTGAATGCTCCGTTCTGGGTTCTGTGCTGGTATTTTGAACAGGTTTAACCTGAAAGTCTCCACAAGCATACACACACACTAGGGGCAAAAGTATCCGGACGCCCTTCTAACTACTGAATCTGTCTGTTATGTTAATGAAATAAAGGAAATGGCCTGCTTCCAGCTTATGCTGGGAACGGTTAAGGGCCTTCCCTAAAGTGTTGCTGCAGACACAAAGAAAAGCTTATTTAAAGAAACCCCGGCCCTGACCTCAGCCCCACTGAACAGCTCTGGAATGAACTGGAACATCCACTGATCAATCAGCGCCCAGACCATTGTGTAGTACAAATGCTCTTTTGTACAACTGAATGGGGCACAAATTCCCACACACAGACACTTCAAAGTCTTGTGAGAAGCTTCTCAGTGACCGAAGAGCAGCTGTTGTTCTAGCTGAAAAGATCACACAGAGGTCAGTCTGTTTTAAATTAGTAGTGGATCAGACACAGCAGCGCTGCTGGAGTTTTTAAACACCGTGTCCACTCACTGTCCACTCTATTAGACACTCCTACCTAGTCGGTCCACCTTGTAGATGTAAAGTCAGAGACGATCGCTCATCTATTGCTGCTGTTTGAGTCGGTCATCTTCTAGACCTTCATCAGTGGGCACAGGACGCTGCCCACGGGGCGCTGTCGGCTGGACATTTTTGGTTGGTGGACTATTCTCAGTCCAGCAGTGACAGTGAGGTGTTTAAAAACTCCAGCAGCGCTGCTGTGTCTGATCCACTCATACCAGCACAACACACACTAACACAGTGCTGAGAATGATCCACCACCTAAATAATACCTGCTCTGTGGGGGTCCTGACCATTGATGAACAGCATGAAAAGGGGCTAACAAGGTATGTAGAGAAACAGATGGACTACAGTCAGTAATTGTAGAACTACAAAGTGCTTCTATATGGTAAGTGGAGCTGATAAAATGGACAGGAGGTGGTTTTAATGTTATGGCTGATCGGTGTATAAAAAGTACCAGGTGGCGCAGCAGGATATCCCGCTAGCACACGGACCAGCTGGACCTCAAGGTCTGAGATATTTCAATATTCAGGATCAGAAACTGGATCCAGAGGTTTCAGCAGTGAAAGATGAATTCCAGATGTGGAGTAATGGTATAATAACTGTACAAACAGGGCGAGGTTCCTCTACCAGGGTTCAAACTGAACCACGTGTGTGTAAAGTAACAAGTAACAACTTACAATTCTGACCACATACAGTGTAAGAAATGAGGGGTTAAGAGTCTTCCTCAGGCAGTGGTGGGGCTTGAACATGTGACATTCCGATGACTACTCCAGTACCTCACGCTGCAGTCACACGCTCACATGACGAGCTCATTTAAATCAATCATTAGCTGCTGGGAATGACCTGAGAGGCCTGGTTCTGCTTAACTCAGAAGCTTTACTGGAACAAACGGTGCAGTCCAGTCATCCCAGTGGTTCCTGTAGTGGTGAAATGGACCACACTGGGAATTAGTTGAAGGTGGTTATAAGTGAGACTTGAATCTTAGGGAGTGAAGTCGTTCAGTTGGAAGGGAACTTCAGACTGTAGAGAGTCGTGAGTGACGCTTCATCGTTACACAGGAAGTCGAGAGTAAAATTTACCCATCAGTCCCGGCGTGTTGGCAAGCGTTTACGTGATGACGTCTAGTTCCATTATTACAGTATATACACAGATCATGTGATCAGTGTAGGGAACACAAGGACCTTGCATAGGAACCCTGTGGAATAGAATCCAGGACAAGAACTTACAGTCGACTGAATCTGCATCAGTGTGGAATAAGCGTCAGATCCAGGGTTACAGCTCCACATGTATCTGTGTTTATCTGGATTCTCCTCCCTGTTTCACTTTTAAACTTGTGTTACAGCTCCAGCTTCTGAGAAATTGTGATAATCAGAATCAGCTTCTCCCAGAGTCTAAATAAAGCTTAACGTGGTTTAATGTAGTAAAAGAAGGAGACAGCATTAACAGGTTCCTCAAACATCATTATGGGAAAAAATACCTTGAAACTCAACGTCTTTAAAACTCGACGCCACTCACAGAACCGACTGAGGTTGAGTTTCAAGGTACCGCTGTAATTCAGTGTCATGCAAAATTCACGAATCTATATGTTTACATCAGGACCCAGGATGGGAACAACCCGCATTTCCTGAATCTGCACCTTCCACCCCAAACAAATTCAGGAGAAACTCCTCACTCCCTCTGTTATCCAGACGTTTAAGTACCATGCTGTGAGTAAACACACCCTGTCTGGACCTGATTATAAGCACGTTCCTGATGTGTAATCAGACCCCGTGTGTGTGTGTGTGTGTGTGTGTGTGTGTGTGCGGGCGCGGGCGCTCCAGTTCCAAAACATACTGATGGAGGGTTTAGTAGACGGGACAGCAGCAGGATGATCTGTACTACCTAATTTAGACGTTCCCGACTCCCTCTGTTTACTCTCAGAACGAAGCGAGCGCTGCTGTGTATAAACATGATCAGAACTCCGGTACTGCGGTAAAACCGTCCGGCTGTGTTTTAGTTCAGATCCTAACGTTGTAATTGGGGCTTACACACGCCAGCACAACCAAAACTCACCCCAGCAGCTGGTAAAAACCCCTCTACACCATTTATTATATTATTTATTATGTATATTAATATATGGGAGGAATACCCTGGAAAGGGGTGGCCATCCATTGAAGGGTTTGGGCCCCCCCCCTTATAAATGCCTTTCAGGATACCCAAGGACACTGTACAATTCAAGTGAAATTTTTAGCCATCCAGTTGTTTATATCGACCAGGCAACTGGTCAGAGTGTCAGGAGGCAGCGTGTCAGAGGGCTTTGTGCAGATTTAAAATTTGGGTATCATCCGCATAGCAGTAAAACTGCAGGCCATGCCACGTCGGACGATGTCACCAAGTGGAAGCAGAGATATGATGAAAAGGAGAGGCCCAAGAACCGAGCCCTGGGGCACACCAAAAGGGAGAGATAGGACATCAGATCTAAAACTGCCTACAGAGACAAACTGTTGCCTATTTGTGAGATATGATCGAAGCCAAATGTCTGTGTAGCGTCCACCTGGCCGATGGCACTACAGAGTTTTGACCTCGGAGCAGTGTTGGGCTTGTTTAATAGACCACCGGAGTGCACCTTATTATTATTATTATTATTATTATTATTAGCAAATTAAATCAATTTAATAATTTATTTTATTGTTATTAACATTATTATTATTATTATTATTAATCAATTTATTTTATAACTAATATTATATTGTTATTTTATTGTTAATAACTTAAATAGAGAAATAATAATTGTAATAATAATGTTATTATTTTGTTATTATTAGTACTGTTATTTATTTATTTACTTTATTAACATTATTATTTATATTATTATTAATAATTTATTCAATATTTTACTGTAATTTTAGATTATTTTATTGTTATGAACTTAATTATTATTATTATTACAATTATTTAGCTATTTAAGTATTTTATTAATATTATTACTGCTATTAATTAATTGATTTATTTTACTAACATTTTTATTAATAGTAATGTATTTATTTTATTATTATTATTAAAGTATTTTTATCTACTATAAATCTATTTATTAATTTTTTATATTTGACTTGTTTTGTTATTATTATTATTATTATTATTTATTATTATTATTATTACAATTATTATTTATCTATTAAAGTATTTTCTTATTATTATTTTGTTGTAATTATTATTATTAATTTCTTTATTTATTTTATCATTTATTACTATTATTAGTTATTTCTTTTGTATTTTAGTGTTTAGTATTTAGTATTATTACAATAATTATTTATCTATTACAGTATTTTATTATTGTTTTATTATTATTAATTTCTTTATTTTTTTATAACTATTATTAGTTATTTATTTATAAATTTTAGTGTTGTTACTATTATTATTATTATTATTTGCTGCCCTGCAGTGACTCGTATATTAAAATAAATAAACACAACAGAGTAAAAAAGGTAAATTAGAGATACTATAGATCATCATCATGTGATAAATCAACCGCTGTTTTACAATCAAACCCAAACCAAACCCAAACCTACACCATTATAATGAAAATATTACCCAGAATCCTTCACTAAATAATTCTAGCAGATTAATCTGTTAGTTTATGTTAATGCATCACAGGTTTCACCTAAACTTAACACTGTACAGGAACAGATTTCAACATTCAGAGGAAATGAAGAAATAACCGACATTAAATCACACGTCCAAACCAAACCGAGCAAAGTGACCCGAGGTGTCTGAGGATATAAATAAAAAAGCTGCTCCTTCACTGCCTGGATAACAAAGTTAAATCAGTTCACCAGAACCTGCTGAGAGAAACTAAAAGCTTTAAATCTCGGATCTTAACGACACCACCAGAAGCCTGGAACATGAAGTTTTGGGACGGTGCCTGAACAAACAAAGCAGAGTGACTTTCTGATGCCAGTGTGTCACGCTGCCAGTAAGATCAGCGGACGTCATTTTATACCAGCGAGTTTCACAATCAGAGAAAATCAGAGTTGTGCAATAACACGAGCAGGAAACGGCTCACGGTTTCAGGAATCTGGAACATTTCTGTACAGTCAGCAGCTTTTATTTAGTCTCCGGTTAGTACAGGGAGGTCCAGCGTTTCTGCTCCAGCTCCATAACAGTAAACAAAAGGGGCATCACAAAAAAACATCTGGTTTTAACCATTACAGAGAAAATTGTTTAGATAATAGTAATATTTTATTTATTTATTTTATTACTATAATTTTTTATTGCTATTTTACTGTTAATAACCTAAATATTATTAATAATATTAACATTATTTATCTATTTATTGATTAAATTATTTTATTGTTATTAACATTATTATTATTGTTACAATTATTTTATTATTGTTATTATTATTACTACGAACTTATTTATTTATTTTATTAACATTATTATTATTATTATTAATATTAACATTTATTTATCTATTTCTTTATTTTATTATTTTATTATTAACATTATTATTATTACAATTAATGATCTATTTAAGTGTTTTATTATTATTTTATTATTGTTACTATTATTACTAATAACTTATTTATATATTTTATAAACATGATTTTTATTGTTATTATTATTATTAGTAGTAGTACTAATTTATTTATTTATATTGTTGCTATAATTTTATATTATTTTACAGTTAATAACTTATTATTATTATTAATATTAACATTCTTATTTATCGATTTATTTATTTATTTTATTTTTATTAACATTATTATTATTATTACTTTTATTATTTATGTATTTTATTATTCTTTTATTATCTTCCTTAATTATTTAAATTATTTAATTATTATTATTAACATTATTTCATTACCATGATTATTATTTTTAATAGAAATCTATTTATTTATTTAATTGCTATCATTTTATTTTTATTTGTTATTATTAATTTCATTATTATTATTATTATTATTATCTTATTTATTTATTTTACTAACATTATTATTATTATTAATGATGATCTATTTATTTAATTGTTACAATTTTATTTTTATGTATTCATTATTATAATTTTATTATTTTATTTGTGTTATTTCTTATCATTAAATGTATTATTATTATTATTTACATTAACTATTTAATTACTTCATATTTATTTTATTAACATTATTATTATTACCATTAATATTTATTTATTTATTAATTATTTATGGGGTAAACATTCTGGTTTAGATAATCGACCGGAGGCTCTCGGGACTCCTCGCAGCTTCTTTACCCGGATAATTAACCAGTTAAACCTTTGCACCCCGCTGGAGTGTTTTATGGTGATTGGCGTCACCCTGCAGGAAAAGATGCAGTTAGCAGATTGCGCGTCATGGTAAACTCTTCACGCCTCGTAAAGACGGCCTGTAAAGGCGGAGCTGAAAGTGTTAACGGCGGTTTTACGACGCCCGGCGTTCTGCTGATGGTTCCTGATACCACAACAGGATTCAGCAGAAATGTCCACAGTGTCAATATTTAGGACTAAACTCAGACTAACAGCAGCCTGTTATTAAACTAATGAATAAAACTGGTTTTAAAAGGGCGTCCAGAGTTTTTCAGACCTTGTTTGTTCCAGAGACCTGTGTTGACCTGTGGTGAGTAATGAGATGTGATCTGTTCTGACCTGTACGTGACTCGTTCCTCTGTACCCGGCTCGTCCTTCTCCCAAATCAGCGCCACCCTGTTCGGATCTCTGGCCGCGTGCACGTCCAGACAGTTCACTGTTAATCACATCAGAGACACACGGGGCGCGTTAACGGTGAGGGTTCTGGATCATCACACAAAGCTTTGATGTTTTTATAGACGACATCCATCCATCCAGTGATCCAAACATCAACATCATCCATCCAGTGATCCAAACCAAACATCATCCATCCAGTGATCCATACCAAACATCATCCATCCATCCATCCAGTGATCCAAACATCAACATCATCCATCCAGTGATCCAAACCAAACATCATCCATCCAGTGATCCATACCAAACATCATCCATCCATCCATCCAGTGATCCAAACATCAACATCATACATTCATCCATCCATCCAGTGATCCATACCAAACATCATCCATCCATCCATCTAATAATCCAGTAATCCATACATCAACATCATCCATCCAGTAATCCATACCAAACATCATCCATCCATCCAGTGATCCATACCAAACATCATCCATCCATCCAGTGATCCATACCAAACATCATCCATCCATCCAGTGATCCATACCAAACATCATCCATCCATCCAGTGATCCATACCAAACATCATCCATCCATCCATCCATCCAGTGATCCAAACATCAACATCATCCATCCAGTGATCCAAACATCAACATCATCCATCCAGTGATCCAAACATCAACATCATTCATCCATCCATCTAATAATCCAGTGATCCATAGCAAACATCATCCATTAATCCAGTGATCCAAACATCATCATACATTCATCCATCCATCCATCTACCTAGTAATTTATACCAAATATCACATTCATTCATCCATCCATCCAGCAATCCAAACATCAACATCCATCTATCTAGTAATTTATACCAAATATCACATTTATCTATTCCTCTGTCCACTAGTTCAAACATCAACAACATCCATTCATCCTTACATCCAATATTCATCCATCCATCCATCTAGTAATCCAAACATCAACAACATATTTTCATCCTTACATCCAATCATCCATCCACCGATCCATCCAAACATCACATTCATCCTTACATCCAATTATCCATCAGTGATCCATACCAAACATAAACAACATCCATATATTCATCCATCTATCCATCCCTCCATCAGTGATCCATACCAAACATCACCAACATACGTTTATCTGTACATCCATCCGCCCAGCCAGCCACTGATCCATAAACTCATTCTTACATAACCAAACATCTACAACATTCATTTATTCATCCATCCAGTGATCCATACCAAACATCACAAACATTCATCCTTACATCTAGTCATTCATCCATTCAGGCACAACTTACACTGGTCATCAACCACAACGATTAACCATTTATCATCGTCATCCTTCCACAGGACCGTCCATCCAACCAACCATCCATCCATCTGTCCATCCAGCTCCACTTTCACCCAAATCTCAATTCATACAACCATCCATCATTAAACCATTAAACCATCCCTAAATCCACTCACTGATCCCCGTCCATGATCCACGCTGTATTAGCACAGACCGGACAGTGCTGAAATGACCTTCAGTTTTACAGAAATTAAACCACTTACACTCACACACACACTCACACTCACACACACACACTCACACACACACACACACACACACACACACACACACACACACACTCACACACTCACACACACACACACACACTCACACACTCACACACTCACACACACACTCACACACACACACACACACTCACACACACACACTCACACACTCACTCACACTCACACACTCACACACACACACACTCTCACACTCGCACACTCTCACACACACACACACACACACACTCACACACTCACTCACACACACACTCACACACTCACTCACACACACACTCACACACACACTCACACTCACACACACACACACAGACGTTTCCAAGGACAGGAAAAAATGACAGACAATGCAAACAAATCCTCTGATTAATCTGACAGGTTTACACACACCGTACACACACGGTACACACACCGTACACACACCGTACACACACGGTACACACACCGTACACACACCGTACACACACGGTACACACACCGTACACACACCGTACACACACGGTACTCACACTCACACACTCACACACACACACACTCTCACACTCGCACACTCTCACACACACACACACACACACACTCACACACACACTCACACACTCACTCACACACACACTCACACACACACTCACACTCACACACACACACACAGACGTTTCCAAGGACAGGAAAAAATGACAGACAATGCAAACAAATCCTCTGATTAATCTGACAGGTTTACACACACCGTACACACACGGTACACACACCGTACACACACCGTACACACACGGTACACACACCGTACACACACCGTACACACACGGTACACACACCGTACACACACGGTACACACACGGTACACACACCGTACACACACGGTACACACACGGTACACACACCGTACACACACGGTACACACACGGTACACACGCCGTACACACGCCGTACACACGCCGTACACACACGGTACACACACCGTACACACACCGTACACACACGGTACACACACCGTACACACACCGTACACACACGGTACACACACCGTACACACACGGTACACACACGGTACACACACCGTACACACACCGTACACACACGGTACACACACGGTACACACGCCGTACACACGCCGTACACACGCCGTACACACGCCGTACACACACGGTACACACACCGTACACACACCGTACACACACGGTACACACACGGTACACACACCGTACACACACGGTACACACACCGTACACACACCGTACACACACCGTACACACACGGTACACACACCGTACACACACGGTACACACACGGTACACACACCGTACACACACGGTACACACACCGTACACACACGGTACACACACCGTACACACACGGTACACACGCCGTACACACGCCGTACACACGCCGTACACACACGGTACACACACCGTACACACACCGTACACACACGGTACACACACCGTACACACACCGTACACACACGGTACACACACCGTACACACACGGTACACACACCGTACACACACGGTACACACACCGTACACACACCGTACACACACAGTACACACACACCGTACACACACAGTACACACACACCGTACACACACGGTACACACACCGTACACACACGGTACACACACCGTACACACACGGTACACACACCGTACACACACGGTACACACACGGTACACACACGGTACACACACCGTACACACACCGTACACACACGGTACACACACCGTACACACACGGTACACACACCGTACACACACGGTACACACACGGTACACACACCGTACACACACGGTACACACACCGTACACACACACGGTACACACACCGTACACACATGGTACACACACGGTACACACACGGTACACACACGGTACACACACCGTACACACACGGTACACACACCGTACACACACCGTACACACACGGTACACACACACTGTACACACACCGTACACACACCGTACACACACCGTACACACACGGTACACACAGTACACACACGGTACACACACACCGTACACACACCGTACACACACCGTACACACACCGTACACACACACTGTACACACACCGTACACACACCGTACACACACGGTACACACACCGTACACACACGGTACACACACACTGTACACACACAGTACACACACCGTACACACACACTGTACACACACCGTACACACACCGTACACACACGGTACACACACCGTACACACACCGTACACACACGGTACACACACCGTACACACACGGTACACACACCGTACACACACGGTACACACACCGTACACACACCGTACACACACAGTACACACACACCGTACACACACAGTACACACACACCGTACACACACGGTACACACACCGTACACACACGGTACACACACCGTACACACACGGTACACACACCGTACACACACGGTACACACACGGTACACACACGGTACACACACGGTACACACACCGTACACACACCGTACACACACGGTACACACACCGTACACACACGGTACACACACCGTACACACACGGTACACACACGGTACACACACCGTACACACACGGTACACACACCGTACACACACACGGTACACACACCGTACACACATGGTACACACACGGTACACACACGGTACACACACGGTACACACACCGTACACACACGGTACACACACGGTACACACACCGTACACACACCGTACACACACGGTACACACACACTGTACACACACCGTACACACACGGTACACACACCGTACACACACCGTACACACACGGTACACACAGTACACACACGGTACACACACACCGTACACACACCGTACACACACCGTACACACACCGTACACACACCGTACACACACACTGTACACACACCGTACACACACCGTACACACACGGTACACACACCGTACACACACGGTACACACACACTGTACACACACAGTACACACACCGTACACACACACTGTACACACACCGTACACACACCGTACACACACCGTACACACAACGTACACACACCGTACACACACCGCACACACCGTACACACGCCGTACACACACGGTACACACACCGTACACACACCGTACACACACCGTACACACACACCGTACACACACAGTGAAGTGTAACGTGTCTGATAACGATCAGTGAGAGGAAATGTGAAGTGCTGTTAGTGTTTAAAAGAAAACCTTCAGCGTGTAAATGAGCTCACTGGGTAGAGCTTTGTGCGATCAATCGAAAGGTTGTGGGCTTGAATCTCGGCTCTGTCAAGCAGACACTGTTGGGCCTTTGAGCCCAAACCCTCTTGGCTCCAGGGTCACCGTACATTTACATTTTCGGCATTTAGCAGACGCTTTTATTCAAAGCGACTTACAGTACTGTGAGAGTATATTGTCTAAGCAATTGAGGGTTAAGGGCCTTGGTCAAGGGCCCAACAGTGGCAATCTGACAGTGGTGGGGCTTGAACCAGCGACCTTTCGGTTACTAGTCCAGTACCTTAACCACTAGGCTACAACTGCCCACAGCAAATACAATAGATCAGCGGTTAGGGTACTGGACTAGTAATCAGAAGGTTGCCGGTTCAAGCCCTGCTGACACCAAGTTGGCACTGTTGGGCCCCTGAGCGAGGCCCTTAACAATCAATTGCTGAGGCGGTTGTAGCCATGTGGTTAAGGTACTGGACTACATTTACATTTACATTTTCAGTATTTAGCGGACGCTTTTATCCAAAGTGACTTACAGTACTGTGACGGTATACTGACTAAGCAATTGAGGGTTAAGGGCCTTGCTCAAGGGCCCAACAGTGGCAACCTGGTAGTGGTGGGGCTTGAACCAGTGACGTTTTGATTACTAGTCCAGTACCTTAACTGCTACGCTACAACGACAGCATGCAAATGACCTAAGGGGTCTGCTAGCCCACTGGGTAGAGCTTTGCGCTATCAATCGAAAGGTTGTGGGCTTGAATCTCTGTCAAGCAGCCACGTGATTTCTTTTCTTCATTGAACAAATAGTCTTTGTTTCAACGGCGAAAACTGACACGGTTCTGGAGAAATTAAATAAACCAACAGGGTACTGGACTAGTAATCAGAAGGTTGCTGGTTCAAGCCCGCCCCTGAGCAAGGCCTTAACCCTCCATTGCTTGGACAGTATAGTGTCACAGTACTTTGTGGACTGTGGGAGGAAACCCACACAGACACGGGGGAGAACATGCAAACTGCACACAGGAAGGACCCGGACCGCTCCAACTGGGAATCGAACCCAGGACCTTCTTGCTGTGAGGCGACAGTGCTACCCACCCAAGCTAGGATTTTAAGTGTTGGAACCGAACAGCATCCTGACACCGTGGCGGATGTAAACAAAGCTGTTGCATGCAGAACTGAAACTCACTTCGTTTGGTGCTGTTATGGACGCAAATACTCAACATTAAATTTAGCACGAAGTTTGTACAATAAGGCGCAGAATGAACTGCGCACTTTTAATCTCTCGCTGCTCGGATCTGTGTAAACAACGGAACATAAATAATCACCGGACACGTTCAGCTTCCCTCCGACGAACCAGCGGATCCGTCCCTGCTGCAGGTCGCAGTCCTGCACGCGCTCGAAGTCCCGGTCCCACGTGAGCCTGTCCCTGGCCGCGCGGCCCCAGAAGCGGTCCGGGTCCCGGTGGGAGAGCTCGAGCAGCTCCGCGTGCGTCTCGCCGGACAGCGGGCGCGAGCACAGCGCGGCGTCGCCGGACAGGGCGCGCGCGCCGAGCCGCAGGAGCACGCACGCGGGCCCGGGTCTGATCTCGCGCCCGGCCGCGTAGCTGCTCGTTCTGCGCAAAGTCCTGAGAAGCGCGTGGATTCCTCCGCGCGAGGCCATGTCGAGCGAGCGAGCGGCTACTGAAAAGTACTGCGAGTTCTGCTGCACACACACACACACTCCAGCACACACACACACACACACACACACACACACATATATATACACACACACGGGGGGAGGGGTTTGCGCGCGAACTTCCACAATTGCAAAACACGCAGAAAGTGCGGAAAGAAGAAAGTAAACAAACTGTTAATAAAGCGTCAGCGAAGAACCTGATGTACAAGGAGTGCAGAAACACTGCAGGGATTAGTACACGAGTGTATGAATCACACACACACACACACACACACACACACACACACACACACACACACACTGATACAGAGGCTCTCTGGATGTTGCCTAACAATTTAAGAAAAAGGGAGATAGTTTTTAATAACATGCACTAGGGCTGGGCGGTATGACCACAAATCCGTGGTATTTATTAAGATTCTGACGGTTTCACGGTTTATCACGATATGTTTTATTTATTTTTGTATGACTGGGACTTTTTATACGTCTGTGGCTGATTTGTAAAGCAAGTGGGTAGCACTGTCGCCTCACAGCGAGAAGGTCCTGGGTTCGATCCCCAGGCGTGGCGGTCCGGGTCCTTTCTGTGTGGAGTTTGCATGTTCTCCCCGCGTTTGTGTGGGTTTCCTCCGGGTGCTCCGGTTTCCTCCCACAGTCCAAAGACGTGCAAGTGAGGTGGATTGGAGACGCCGAATTGTCCATGACCGTGTTTAACGTTAAACTGATGAATCTTGTGTAATGAGTAACTATCCATGACATGAACTCAATCCCCACCACACTGCCCCCCATTGGCTGCACTCGCCAGGTTGTTATTAATATATTACAATGTTTTCGTTAAGTAAAATTAAAATAACTAAAAGACAATGAAAAATCAGAATACATGTATCTATCAGCATATCAGCATATATATATATATATATATATATACAGTGTATCACAAAAGTGAGTACACCCCTCACATTTCTGCAAATATTTCATTATATCTTTTCATGGGACAACACTATAGACATGAAACTTGGATATAACTTAGAGTAGTCAGTGTACAGCTTGTATAGCAGTGTAGATTTACTGTCTTCTGAAAATAACTCAACACACAGCCATTAATGTCTAAATAGCTGCAACATAAGTGAGTACACCCCACAGTGAACATGTCCAAATTGTGCCCAAATGTGTCGTTGTCCCTCCCTGGTGTCATGTGTCAAGGTCCCAGGTGTAAATGGAGAGCAGGGCTGTTAAATTTGGTGTTTTGGGTACAATTCTCTCATACTGGCCACTGGATATTCAACATGGCACCTCATGGCAAAGAACTCTCTGAGGATGTGAGAAATAGAATTGTTGCTCTCCACAAAGATGGCCTGGGCTATAAGAAGATTGCTAACACCCTGAAACTGAGCTACAGCATGGTGGCCAAGGTCATACAGCGGTTTTCCAGGACAGGTTCCACTCGGAACAGGCTTCGCCAGGGTCGACCAAAGAAGTCGAGTCCACGTGTTCGGCGTCATATCCAGAGGTCGGCTTTAAAAAATAGACACATGAGTGCTGCCAGCATTGCTGCAGAGGTTGAAGACGTGGGAGGTCAGCCTGTCAGTGCTCAGACCATACGCCGCACACTGCATCGACTCGGTCTGCATGGTCGTCATCCCAGAAGGAAGCTGACGCACAAGAAAGCCCGCAAACAGTTTGCTGAAAACAAGCAGTCCAAGAACATGGATTACTGGAATGCCCTGTGGTCTGACGAGACCAAGATAAACTTGTTTGGCTCAGATGGTGTCCAGCATGTGTGGCGGCGCCCTGGTGAGAGGTACCAAGACAACTGTATCTTGCCTACAGTCAAGCATGGTGGTGGTAGCATCTTGGTCTTGGGCTGCATGAGTGTTGCTGGCACTGGGGAGCTGCAGTTCATTGAGGGAAACATGAATTCCAACATGTACTGTGACATTCTGAAACAGAGCATGATCCCCTCCCTTCGAAAACTGGGCCTCATGGCAGTTTTCCAACAGGATAACGACCCCAAACACAACCTCCAAGATGACAACTGCCTTGCTGAGGAAGCTGAAGGTAAAGGTGATGGACTAAACCCAATTGAGCACCTGTGGCGCATCCTCAAGTGGAAGGTGGAGGAGTTCAAGGTGTCTAACATCCACCAGCTCTGTGATGTCATCATGGAGGAGTGGAAGAGGATTCCAGTAGCAACCTGTGCAGCTCTGGTGAATTCCATGCCCAGGAGGGTTAAGGCAGTGCTGGATAATAATGGTGGTCACACAAAATATTGACACTTTGGGCACAATTTGGACATGTTCACTGTGGGGTGTACTCACTTATGTTGCAGCTATTTAGACATTAATGGCTGTGTGTTGAGTTATTTTCAGAAGACAGTAAATCTACACTGCTATACAAGCTGTACACTGACTACTCTAAGTTATATCCAAGTTTCATGTCTATAGTGTTGTCCCATGAAAAGATATAATAAAATATTTGCAGAAATTTGAGGGGTGTACTCACTTTTGTGATACACTGTATATATAAGCCCCACCACTGCTGGGTTGCAAACTGTTAGGCCCTTGAGCGAGGCCCTTAACCCTTAGTTGCTTAGATTGTGTA
The DNA here is from genome assembly GCF_030014385.1 of Trichomycterus rosablanca. Classification (NCBI taxonomy): domain Eukaryota; kingdom Metazoa; phylum Chordata; class Actinopteri; order Siluriformes; family Trichomycteridae; genus Trichomycterus; species Trichomycterus rosablanca. Next base: position 37,577,048 of record NC_086000.1, on the reverse strand, counting down.
CTGCCACACTACTGTAAGTCGCTTTGGATAAAATCGTCTGATATATGGTGTAAATGTAAAAGATTTGGATTACAGATGTGTTGTCTGGGTCGCGGTAAAAATGAGGTACACAACAGTACAACTGTACATTATCCCGATGCACATATACACATATGTGTGTGTGTGTGTGTGTGTGCTGTGTTTCAAATTTTTCCACTGTAATTCCTCTCCACACTCTTCTCTGAAGACCCACGGGGCTAAATTCAGTCCTGCTGCCACGTTTCACTTCTGTTCCACACTTTATAAAGCCCACACTTACACCTAGTGGACATTTTGAGAAATGCAATTTAGAACTCTGTCTGTGTGGATTTTCTCCGGGTTTAAAATCATGCCAGTAGGTGTAATTGCTGCTCTAATGTGCACCTGAGTGAGTGGATGAGCCAGTGTGTGATGCTTTTGCTGTCCAGGGTGCATTTCTATCTTTCGCCCAGTGAAGACACTGGACCCATCACGACCCTGTCCAGGCAAAAACTGTAAGCAGTATAATACTGGTGCCGTGCAGTTTCGGGGTCCTACAAATTTGTGTTCTCAATAATGAAATCTAGTCTCCATTTAGGATAGGTTTGGCATGTTCTCTCCACGTGTAGAGTCACTTTATAGAACCACCTCTAAATTAATAAGATATAAAAGAAATAATTTAAATACGTGTTTGTTTTTGGACGAAGAAGTGCGAGTTTCAATCATTCAGTCAATGAAAAAGAAGAGTTAAAAGAAATGTTTAATCTATGGGTGAGAACCCATAATGTTCTTAAAGCTATATCTATTCTATTCTATTCTATTCTATTCTATTCTATTCTATTCTATTCTATTCTATTCTATAGCTTTAGATAGATAGATAGATAGATAGATAGATAGATAGATAGATAGATAGATAGATAGATAGATAGATAGATAGATAGATAGATAGATAGATAGCTGGATAGATAGATAGATGATTGGATGGATGGATGGATGGATGGATGGATGGATGGATGGATGGATAGATGGATAGATGGATAGATGGATAGATAGATAGATAGATAGATAGATAGATAGATAGATAGATAGATAGATAGATAGATAGATAGATACTTTATTAATCCCGAAGGAAATCAAGGCCTCAGTAGCAAGTTACATAGATCAAAAGTAATAGTACACACTATACAGATTCACATAATACAAATGATTCACATTTATATTGTTGTAATTCTTTTCTTTATAGTGTGCATTTGATTTGATGTACAATGCTACTGGGACTCTTAATTTCCTTCGGGATCAATAAAGTATCTATCCATCCATCCATCCATCCATCCATCTAATCACAACAAAAACAGGGTCTGTGGGTACATGTGGAGGTGTTACTTCGGTATACATCGTAAAACTGGTATAGCTTGTAAAAGTATCAAGTATAAATAAAAAAGGTAAAAAAATTAAATGTAAAAAATTAAATATTGTTAATGTCTAGTAAGGTATTACAAATCATAATCTGTGGTAAGTATACAGTTAACAAGTGAATGGGTATCAAACGTAGGCATTCTGTACGTCCTAAATCACACCTGTTCACTACATAGTGCACTACTTTGACACTTTATTCTATGTTGTATTTAGGCTTGAATTTAAATGCTGACTTAGCCAGAACATTTATGACAAATAAACGTTATAATTATTATTTATAATTATATTTCCTGTTTAAATACTTGTTGGAGAATATTCTAAGCGCACTTAGTAGTGTATAGGGGATAGGGAATTAGAGAGATATTTGGGATACAGCACTATTATGCCGCTACTGCCTATGAAATACTAGGCGGAGCATTGCAATGCAAACAAACCACTGGTCGTATTTTAATTACACTATTGTAGACTACAGTAGTGCACTATATAGGACACAAGGGAACGGTTATTACAGACTACATAGTAGGCTATCTATTTAAGAATGTGCTGTTTGGGATACGGCCTTCCACACGATACTATGCCCGGGAATCTGTTTCTAACGTTATATATGTAAGTAACTTAAGATATAAACATTTATTCAGTTTACGTGGTTAAAGTTTGTACTTTGTGTTATAATTTATTTGTAGAAGACGTGTTTTCTTGAACTGTTGCTCAGAAATGTACACGCAGAGCTATGTTTGTTTAGCTAAGCTGCACAACACGTTAAAACAACGCCTACAACTACTACAGACAAATATAATACTCATTTATTGTGCATTCGTTTTGTTTCCAAATTCCGAATAAAATGCTTATTTTTAATAAAGTTACTTTAGTGTGTATTTACACCTCTATGCTATGCTATGCTAAGCTACGCTAATACGTTTCCAAGGAGACGCGTACGGCAACCCTTAAGGATCAAACTGTAAAACAACAACGCTAATCGTTTTTCTTAATTCTTACGCATTTAAAGTTCATAAATGAAGTCTAGATTCATCATTGATAGAAATGCCAAGAATAGGATGTAATACTACAAAATCTACCGCGGTACCTTAAAACTCAACATCAGTCGGTTCTGGGAGCAGCGTCGAGTTTTAAAGACGTTGAGTTTCGAGGTATTTTTTTTCCCATAAGGATGTTTGGAGAACCTGTTAATGCGTCCATGGTCCCGTGGAGCTGCAGATATTTTAGTCTCATGTAAAATAATGAGGTTGTTTTTGACACTTAAACACTGAAAATAACACAAATAAAATATAAACACTGAAATACAATAAAAGCTGCACTTTAGTTTTACTACTATTGTTTCCTGATGCTTCTTAATGCTGGAGATGCTTGATGTTGGAATAACGTATTCTCTTCAGCACCAGCGCATTCACATGAGAAGTTCCTGTGAAGTGTGACGGCGGTGCACAAAGCTTACCGTGACTTATTGTAGTAAAACAGCGAGTGAGGAATGTGATTAGTGGAGGAACTTATGAGCAGTAATAATGAAGAGAAGTTTAGTGCTCCTGTCTCCTTCTTTTACTACATTAAACCACGTTAAGCTTTATTTTAGACTCTGGGAGAAGCTGATTCTGATTCTCACCGTTTCTCAGAAGCTGGAGCTGTAACACAAGTTTAAAAGTGAAACAGGGAGGAGAATCCAGATAATCACAGATACATGTGGAGCTGTAACCCTGGATCTGCACCTTATTCCACACTGATGCAGATTCAGCTCAGATTCACACGCCGGCGAGGTTTTACTGCACCACTCAACCCGAGCTCTGAACATTGTTTATTTGAAATCAATTAAACACATAAAAAAAAAAAAGCTGAACACGTTGAGTTTAATAGATTTTGAGTTTAGGGGACCTGTTAAGTTAAGTTGCTTTATTTATTTACTTATTTATTTATTTCGGGTCTATTTTGACTCAGTAATAATAACATGGCTTATTAGACCAAACTCATGGTGTTCGGTACGTACACTTTTTACATTAATTCATTTATGAAAGCCCTATTTACAATGCTAGTAGGATGTAAAATATTGACTTTTCATCTTATTAATTAAAATCTCTAATCTAAAAAGATATCTAATTATTTAGTCTTAATTTTAAATAGCAAAATTAAAACGTAAAACTTTTTATAGATGATATTGTTTTACATTTTGAGGAAAAGATGAACTTGATAAGCATGACTTTTAATGCAGAAGGTAAAAATGTTACACCCCCAGCAGCTGAACCCTGGTCTGTGGGAGGGAGTCTCAGCGATATTATCGGTTCTGATGTTCCCAGAATTATGTACTGAGATTGCTGTATGGGGCGTGCTTACTTATTACTCTGTATTACTCGAGTAACTTTGACTAAGCGATTGCTAACTGAATTGCTGTAGGACTGTTAGTGTAAGAGTCTTCTCTGTGCTGTCGTGTGCTGACGATGTTTGATGTGTGTTTACGTATCCAGGCATTTTGTCCCTTCGTGGATTCCATAATCAGTGTAAAAGTGTGTTTCTCTACACACGTGATCGTCTCTGTGCTGCGCCTCAAAAGAACGAACCAGTACGTTTTCTGCTGCCCAGAGTTCATCTGTGTTCAGTTTATTTCTCGGTTACACCAGGACGCCTCACAGTGCAGAATAATCAGTAAACATCAGTAAACATGAAGCACTTTAATGATTATATTATATATTTTATTACATTTGATTATATATTTAAATGAATAAATAAATCAGTTATTCAGGTAGTACATCAGATTGATAGTTTTTACACAGTAAGGATATAATATGTGGAAAAGGACTTTGGTGGTGCATGTTTAGAAACTCTTACAGCCTTTAATATGTTATTATGGTTTATAGTTTTATGTACATTTAAATTTACAGGTCTGATCTAAAATAGAACTGAGCTGGGCGTGCCAGTATGGAGTTGGCAGAACTGCCCCGCTGGGAGATTGGCATCTACTGGTTCCTTTCTTTGGCTTCTCACTTGTACTCCTTCTACCAGCTTCACCTCTTCTCTAAAGGTACCAACATGATCTTATCTCTCATTGTCCTCTAAGCTTAGGGTTTTATTTATTTTTACCATAGCTACTGGAAATGCTGCTTTCTTTTTTGTTATTAACTTTTTTATTAAGACACATTTTAAATAACACACATATGCACATTTGGAGATACAATGTCTTCTGGATGAAGGAACGGGGAGAAAGAGCCCCAATAGGCTAATGTAAAAATAATTGTACAGCCATAGAATATGATGGACAACGATAAAATGTGCAATAGATATTTATAGAGGAACAAGAAAGGAGAACAAGGAAAACCCGAATAAATAAGATAATTAGACCTTAATTAGAAAAGATTGCCAATATAATTCTAAAGAGGAAACCATGTTTGCCAGAACGTCTCAGTCCTCTGAACTTGGTCAAAGACGCTATTTATGAGGGCCACAAATTTAGTGATGGGACCAGAGGAATAGACCAAACAAGTAAAATACACTGTTTTGCAATGAAGACCAGCAGGGTGAAAACCTGTCTAGCACTGTAGTCAAATATAGCTTCTAATAGCCGCTCAGGTGGCGCAGCGGTAAAGTACGCTAGCTCACCAGAGTTGGGGTCTCGAATACATCGTATTGAATCTCAGCTCTGCCTTTCCGACTGGGCTGGGCGGCAGCATGAACAACGATTGGCTGTTCAGGGTTAGGGGGTAAAATGTAGGATCACAGGTCCTCATAACCGGTGCGACTGCGGCCCCTGCTGGCTGACTGATGGCGCCTGCACAGGGCTGAGGAATAATGCTGATGGGGGCGTGGCCCTCCGTACACGGTGCCCGTCGGTGTACGAACTCGACTCGTGCGGGTGAAGGAGGGGGCGTATGTCAGTCGAGAGGCGTCCTCAGTCAGCGGTGAAGGGTCGAATCAGTATAGAGGAGCAATCAGGGTCACTGGACAGGAAGGAAGGAAAAATTGGGGGGAACAAAGAGGGGAAAAAAAATAGCTTCAAATTGGCTATAAAGCAGGTATAATTTAGGGCACAATGTGAACTGTATATTAAGAATTTCTTGTATGGCTATATGCACCTTTCCCCAAATAGTTTTGATTTGATCACAGGTCCGAAAAGAGTGAATAAAAGTGCCTTTGTGAGACTGACACTTCAAACATAAATCAGATCTCTCTGTGAATATCTTATGTAAACGCAATGGGGTAAGATACAATCTGTTAATAAACTTGAAAATGAGTTCATGTACATTAATTGAAGTACACTTGGGGTACAAATTTGAACAAATAGAGAGCCAGACATCTTCATCAATTACCTCCTCCAGGTCCCTTTCCCAAATACCCTTAAGACCTACAAAAGAGGAACGACACTCCTCCGATAACATGACATAAACCTTTGAAATCAGACCTCTCAGGTCATGCTGCTTAGACAGGAAACACTCGATCTCTGTTACATCTAATCTCAAAAAATTCTGGCGTCCACATGAGCTTTAATAAATTGTCTAATTTGAAGATATCTGAAAAAGTCTGTCTTCGGCAACTTATACTTGTTTGACGGGTCCAAAAACGACATCATAACAGCGTCTGAAAATAAACAATAAAGAAATCTGTGATATACCACGTCTACTCCATCTAGAGAGCCCAATATCCGATAATTGAGAAGGAAGATCTGGGTTAAATGCCATCGGAGAAGCCGCTCAGGTGGCGCAGCGGTAAAAACACACGCTGGAACCAGAGCTGGATCTCGAATACATTGTATTGAATCTCAGCTCTGCCTGCCGGCTAAGGCTGAGCGACCACATGAACGACGATTGGCCCGTTGTTCAGATATGGGCGGGATTATATTGCGGGATTGTTATGGCTGGCTGATTGATGCCGCCTGCACAGAGATGAGAAGAGAGTGCTCTCAGGGTGTGGCTCTCCGTGCACAACGCTGAGCTGCACTGCACTCGTCAAAGTGCAGGTGATAAGATGCATACGGCTGCTGCCCACGTGTCGGAGGGGGCGTGGGTTAGCTTCGTTCTCCTCAATCAGAGCGGGGATCGGCATTGGTGGAGAGGAGGCGTGACGCAATCGGACAATTGGAGGCAACAAAAGAGAGAAAATAAAAAGATAGTTAATAACCGATTCAAAAATTCCAGAATTCAAATCGATTTGACATGTAAAATGAATCGATATTCACCTTAAACAGCAGAGGGCGCTGGCGCTATACACCTCGCCTGGTTGTCATCACTGGCGCTATACACCTGGTTGCCAGATTCTGGGTTTTTCATCCAAATTGGGCTTAATTCAAAATTGTTTTGCATAGTTTGTACCTACCTCAGAAATAAAAGGGCGTTCATTAATTAGATAATAAAAAGATAAGCACAAACACAGGATTTTATTGTATTTTTTTAAGCGAAATAATAAAAGGAAACTTTGTCATCATTTGTCTTCAATTTCAGTTTAAAAAATCGGGGAAAAATCGTATCGTGGGTAGAGTGTATCGTTACATCCTTAATAAGTAGGATATTTTGTTGATTTTAGCTTTATGTTTGAATGGGTCCCTCCCTAAACCGATCACAGAAGAATAAAGTCTGAATCTTAATCATAGAGCTTAATGATGCCACATCCCAGTCGTAACACAGCACTTCCTGTATGTGTTTTTGGCAGAACATGAGGAGAACCTGGAGCAGGACCTACAGCTGGAGAGGAGCATCATTTTCTGGAGCTACAGGAAGGTACAAGAGCTTGGAGGACGTGTGATGCTATACATGTCCTGCATGGTCCTACAAATTGGTATTTGAGTAATATTTGACACCCCCGTCATCACCCCCACCCTACCATAACCGTAACATCACTGACTCTGTTACACCGTGTTCCTCTCTAGATTATGTTCCCCAATCCAAAAGCTGCTCTGTACGCTCATGTAACGTGTCCATTTACGTCCTGGAGCAGCTTGTTTGTTTATATTCCTATCTCCTTTGAAGGTAAAGCCATTATACTGAACTAGGCGCTCAAGTGGTGCCTTACGCAAGCCCTGTACCGCTGAGATTTGGGTCAGGTCAGGTATCTACAGAGACACGATTGGTTATGTTCGCAGCCCTGCGATGGATTGGCTCAGTGTGTCTCGGTGGAACTGGACCCTCCGTGACTCTGACCAGGATAAAGCGGTTGATGAAACCCAAATGACATTAAAAAAATATAGAAATTAAATGATAGAAATGTGTGTGTGTGTGTGTGTGATTCTCTTCCTCTTCAGGACTCCACAGATTTCGAGTGGAGCTTTTGGACCGAGTGGGCGTGTCGGTCTCTTTTCTGGTCTCTGATTGGTCACGCCGTGGTGTCACAGCTTTGCACTGTTTACATGCCTCAGGTGAGCACTGGTCTCCTCCAGCTCCGGATTCTACAGTTCAGGGCGTGGCCGTATGCGGGTGTACGTTGTCCGATTTGGCTGTTCGGGCAGTGGTAGCTTTACGGTTAAGGTACCGGACTAGTGATCGGAAGGTTGCTGGTTCAAGCCCCACCACTGCCAGGTTGCTACTGTTGGGCCCTTGAGCAAGGCCCTTAACTTTCAATTGCTCAGACTGTACACTATTACAGTCCTGACTAGCATGTAAAGAAAATCAGGCCTTATATGATCTAGCGTAGAATTTAAGAGACTTAATTAAGAGAATTAATTTAAGGTGTGTGTGTGTATGTGTGTATGTGTGTATGTGTGTATGTGTGTATGGTGTGTGTGTGTGTGTGTGTGTGTGTATGTGTGTATGGTGTGTGTGTGTGTGTGTATGTGTGTATGGTGTGTGTACGTGTGTGTATGGTGTGTGTATGTGTGTATGTGTGTGTGTGTGTGTGTGTGTGTATGGTGTGTGTATGGTGTGTGTATGGTGTGTGTGTGGTGTGTGTGTGTGTATGGTGTGTGTATGGTGTGTGTGTGTGTGTGTATGGTGTGTGTATGGTGTATGTGTGTATGTGTGTATGGTGTGTGTACGTGTGTGTATGGTGTGTGTATGTGTGTGTGTGTGTGTGTGTGTGTGTGTATGTATGTGTGTGTGTGTGTATGTGTGTATGGTGTGTGTGTGTGTGTATGTGTGTATGGTGTGTGTATGGTATGGTGTGTGTGTGTGTGTATGTGTGTATGTGTGTATGTGTGTATGTGTGTGTGTGTGTGTGTGTGTGTGTGTGTGTATGTGTGTGTGTGTGTGTGTGTGTGTGTGTGTATGGTGTGTGTGGTGTGTGTGTATGTGTGTATGGTGTGTGTGTGTGTGTATGTATGTGTGTATGGTGTGTGTGTGTGTATGTGTGTATGGTGTATGTGTGTGTGTGTGTGTATGTGTGTATGTGTGTATGGTGTGTGTGTGTGTGTGTGTGTGTGTGTGTGTGTGTGTGTGTATGTGTGTATGGTGTGTGTGTATGTGTGTGTGTGTATATGTGTGTATATGTGTGTGTATGTGTGTATGGTGTGTGTGTGTGTGTATGTGTGTGTGTGTATATGTGTGTATATGTGTGTGTATGTGTGTATGGTGTGTGTGTGTGTGTATGTGTGTATGGTGTATGTGTGTGTGTGTGTGTGTATGTGTGTATGGTGTGTGTGTGTGTGTGTGTATGGTGTGTGTATGGTGTGTGTATGGTGTGTGTATGGTGTGTGTATGGTGTGTGTGTATGGTGTGTGTATGGTGTGTGTATGGTGTGTGTATGGTGTGTGTATGGTGTGTGTGTATGGTGTGTGTATGGTGTGTGTATGGTGTGTGTGTGTGTGTGTGTGTATGTGTGTATGGTGTATGTGTGTGTGTGTATATGTGTGTGTGTATGGTGTGTGTGTATGTGTGTGTGTGTATATGTGTGTATATGTGTGTGTATGTGTGTATGGTGTGTGTGTGTGTGTATGTGTGTGTGTGTATATGTGTGTATATGTGTGTGTATGTGTGTATGGTGTGTGTGTGTGTGTATGTGTGTATGGTGTATGTGTGTGTGTGTGTGTGTATGTGTGTATGGTGTGTGTGTGTGTGTGTGTATGGTGTGTGTATGGTGTGTGTGTGTGTGTGTGTATGGTGTGTGTATGGTGTGTGTATGGTGTGTGTATGGTGTGTGTGTATGGTGTGTGTATGGTGTGTGTATGGTGTGTGTGTGTGTGTGTGTGTGTATGTGTGTATGGTGTATGTGTGTGTGTGTATATGTGTGTATGGTGTGTGTGTGTGTGTGTGTGTGTGTGTGTGTGTGTGTGTGTGTTTCAGCGCAGAAAAGCCGTCCTCACGGTTTACGGTGTTCTCTGTGCCTGGTGGCTCCTCGGCTCGAAGGGCGTGGCCGTCTTACTGCTTCATCTCAGCGTCTCGTTGGCTGTCGCTCACCTGCGGAGCCCCGCCCTGTGCTGGGGTTACACCCTCCTAATGCTGTCCACTCTTCATATCGGCACCCTGCAGGACATACAGGTCAGCCGTATAGAACCACTGCTTACAAGAGTATTAACCGATGGCTACAGATTCCCACAGGCATGCTCCAGAATTAATAGCCAAAAGTCAGAACATTAGGACCTCCTGCATGATGTGCCACATGGCATAGACTCGAGAAGACTTCCCTTTCTTGGAGAGCTTGGGTTGCCACTCCCTGGTGGATGGAGTAGCTGGCCCTGCACTTTAGTGCTTTCTGGTGCCACCTCTTCTACTGGTAAATAATATTCACACAGCTGGCCGTCTATGTAACCTTGGAGACTAGTAGACCTTCCGGTGCTCAGATGTCCAGTTCTGATGCCTGTGTTGCCCATTATAGGTGCTTTTGACCGTGAATAGGAGTTAGCATGGGCACTGTGACCAGCGTTTAATGCACTGCTTGCCCTCACATGTGCTGGTGCTACCACAAAGACATGAACATGCACATTTTTAGGGGGTGGTTTTAATGTTTTGACTCATGAGTGTACAACGAGTCCACCTTTTCCCTTTTAGGCCTTCCCTTGCGTTTGATTGTTTTTGGAGAATTCAGGTTGCCACTCACTGGTGGACTGAGTAGCTGGTCTTACTGGGAACTCAATTCTTTTTTGGTGTTTTGCTTGGTCCTGTGGTATCTGGTACCAGGACAAACCAGCAGGTCCAATATATTCTGTACTACAGTGCCTCCTGGTGGCATCTCTTCCACATGATCTTGGAGACTAGTAGACCTTTCAGTGCTCAGATGTCCAGTTCTGATGCCTGCGTGCCCATTTTAGGCTGCCCCCTGCATTTGATTGTTATTGAGGAGTTTGGGTTGCCTCTCGCTGGTGGATGGAGTAGCTGGCCTTGCAGGCAACTCAACTCTTTTCTGTCTCTTTTGTTTGGTGTTTTGCTTGGTGCTGTATTGATCATGTCCTTGGGCATTTAGCTCATAAGAAACCCTGGAGGAAGTCCTGAAGATCCAGATCCCTGATGTTTTACCATCTAACCATGTTTATTCAGAAATCCGGAACTTTTACACACTGAACAGATGTGTTCCCTGTGCTCTGTTCCAGCGAGGCTGGTACCATTCAGACGAAAACTACTACCTGCTGCTCTTCAGCACGGTGATGTGCGCGTTACGCTGCACCAGCTTCAGTCTGGAACTGTGCTGGAGCCCCACGCCGGACGAGGACACGAGGAGGACGAGGACGTTTTTATTACGCCTCTACAACCTCATCAACTACTGCTTCTACCATCCTCTGTTCTACAACGGGCCCATCGTTAACTACGACCAGTTCAGCCAACAGGTGAGTGTACTCAACCTACAAATCAGGATCAGGTGCTACTTGGTGCCAGTGGTGGGACTTGAACCAGCGACCATTCGGTTGAAAGTCCAGTACCATAACAGTTTGAGTGAATAAGGGATTGTGACAGCCGATCAGACGTTAGGCCATCTGCAATGTAGATCAGCAAGGGTTGTTGATTACAGTATCATGCCCATCTGCCAGGCCATTATAAGCCTGCAGTGTTCACAGAGTACAGTGCCAGTTCCTTTAATCGGCAGTCTCCGCGCCTCATTAGGCATTTAAATACACCCAAAGTACCCACGCCTGGTTCCACAAAAGAAATTCCTACACAAGACAACACAGGAACAGTTTAACCTCCCCCACAACCATAAAAAATACAAATGAAAATATAAAATGGACCCAAAATATAAAATGACACAAATATGTGTTAAACGTGACGTTCGAGTCCAAACAAACAAACGTTAGGTATTTATTCGCTGCAGCTGGGGGAGATTTTTAAATACCAGGTCTCACTGCTGGCCTCTTTCTTTACTACCTGCTTTTGCCTCCCGTGGGGTCTGGTGCCATTTATGTCAGGCAACACCTACACGAGGTTCGTTCTGGACAGATATGGTGTCAGGTGGTGGATTGGCAGTCCGCCTTTTCTTTTTTTAGGCCGTCCCCTGATTTTATTCTTTTGATTGAGAGCTTGGGTTGCCACTCGGTGGTGGATGGAGTAGCTGGCCTTAGTGGAAACTTTGCTGGGAGCTGTACAGATGATGTCCCGGTGGGATGAGCGAATGGCCTGGCGTTTTCTGGTGTGGGGCGGCTAATGTTTGTATCCCTGTAGGACGAGGATACGTCTGGACGCCTACCTGATCTATCTTCTCTCCAATTTGGGCTGTGGATTTACTGTATATTTGGACACTTGTGTAGGAATTTCTTTTATGGAACCAGGCGTGGGTACTTTGGGTGTATTTAAATGCCTAATGAGGCGCGGAGACTGCCGATTATAGGAACTGGCACTGTCAGGCTACTGTACTCTATAAAAAGCAATAAAATATTAAGTGGCCAAGATAATTTGTTGCTTTCTCATGACTTTTTCCACTACAATGTGTGTGTGTGTATGTGTGTGTGATGGCCTTAGGCCAAGGGTCAAACGCAGGTGCTGCTGACTGGGGTTAATAGTGTGAAACACCCTGCCATGTGCAAACACACACACACACACACACACACAGCACGGGTTTGTTTAACGCCTACAGATTTTACTTTGTCCTTCCTCTCACCCCTAACACCCTCTCGGTTATTCCTCATCACAGGTGGAGCGTCCAGTGTGTAAAACACCAGCGGCGTGGTCGTGTGGTCAGATGGTGCGAGTGTGTGGCTGGTGGTGTTTGGCTGAACTCATGATCCACCTGATGTACATGCACACCATCCAGAACCAGGAGACTTTCCTCAACATGCTTCCACCATGGGCGCTGGGTAAGGGTTTAGTTCTTCAGTCATTGCCCCGTACCCTCAATGACCCGTGCTGTACCCTAGTACTGGTGCAGGAGGCGGGTCTGTGTGAAAACCTAGTGACCCGCCCTGCTCCCCTACTACCTACCTGATCACATGGACTCCAGAAGACATCCCTTCCTTGGAGAGCTTGGGTTCCCACTCTCTGGTGGATGGAGTAGCTGGCCCTGCACTTTCAGTGCTTTCTCGTGCCACTTCTTCTGTGGGTAAACAATACGCACACGCTTGGGCATCTACATGATCTTGTAGACTAGTAGACCTTTCAGTGCTCAGATGTCCAGTTCTGATGCCCGTGTGCTCAGCTCCCTCAGTAGAGAGGATTCTAATAAGACATGGAGCTCATAAGGCAGATTATTTAGACGCTCTACTTACGTCACCGCAGTTTTAGCTTACTAAGCTAACGCGGTTAGCCTCAGGCGGGACAACCCGCTAGCACGCCAGCTAACGTCTCCCTTCGTGTACCGAAAACGCTTAAACTGTCTCTGATGAGCCCGAATTTACAAATAAACCCACACTCGTATAATTACACTTTTTATACAGATTAAACATCAATGAGAATTTATTTACATCTGAAAAAAACTCCGTTGACTGCTCCACATTCCATTCGTGCCGCACTGAATGCTGGGATTGATCTTCAGCGCTGAGGAGGCGTCGGGCGCTCCCTCGTCATTCAGTCAGATCATCACTCAGAATTAAGGCGCCTCAGTAGGAGCATTTTAAGGCAGACCTGGGCATTGTACGGCCCGCGGGCCACATTCCATTCATGAGACATCCCCAACCGGCCCGCATGAGGTTCGAAGCAGTTAAAAATGAGATGTAAATAAATGTACTGTACATCAAACATGCATTACAACAGGATTGTTTTTGATGGGAGCGCTGTGTCTTTAAATTTCCGTAAGTTTGGATTTACGTGTGCGCGAGTGTATCAGCTTCACCGTAATGCGAACAGAACTGAGTGTGATTGACGGTGGAGTTTTTAACAAGACACGAACTTCTGAAGTATTTATTTAATGAAGTCAGGTGTAACGCTGGTTACGGATTACAATTTAGGGTTTAAATCACTGTTACGGTACTAAACAGAGAAATACAAGAACTTGAACGATGCGGAGCGTCACACCTGAAGCTTCACTTACTAAACTGCAAAAGCAACAAAGACTGTTTTATAAAGTTTAACACATCCAGAACTGAAGCAGTCAGGACCAGCTCTGTGATTTTAATAAGAATATCCAACAAAGGACTGAAAAACAAATGAAGTAATTAGACTCAAAACAAAATAGTTTAAAAACCTGCACATTTGTTCACTTTTTTTTATTTTTATTTATTTTTATTTTTTATTTTTTTTGCATTTGTTTGTTTAAATAGTAAAATAATGTTGATGTTTTTACTCTGCCTACTTCTAATTTTCTGACTGTAACATCTAAACATTAACAGCTTATTAGAACTGCACAATTCACTGCTTCTCATAAAGAGTGGACAGTCGTAGCCTAGTGCTTAAGGTACTGGACTAGTAAATACAAGGTCGCTGGTTCAAGCCCCACCACTGCCAGGTTGCTGCTGTTGGGCCCTTGAGCAAGGCCCTTAACCCTCAATTGCTCAGACTGTATAGTGTAACTGTAATGTAAGTCGCTTTGGATAAAGACGTCGACGCTAAATGCTGCAAATGTAAATGTAAATAAAGAGATAAAATTAATATTGAGCAGAATTAAGTTCACCTTATTGGTCCGGCCCTCCACAACAGTCCCAGTTTCTTATGTGGCCCCTTGGAAAATTTAATTGCCCACCCCTGTTTTAAGGGATCTAAGAATTTAGACACGCCCTCTTCTCGGGAGTGTAGGACGACGACTCCTCAAAACAAGTTTTGGTCGAGCTTAAGCATCAAAAGTGTAGCATTTACTAGAGCATTTTAATAAATTCTCTTAGACTTGTGATCTAAACTGATGTGAAACACAGACATTATCTAAAAGCTGTTACGTCCTTGTCTAACCTTGTATTGTTATCCGTTAGTCATATTTATTTTTATTATTCCACCCGTTTTTCATCCACAATTTTCGAAATATCGACCCGGTTCCAACTCTAAATCATCCGGCTCATTGAGGAATGGACGGCTTGTATACAGCTTTTGGATACGCGCACCTGTTCACCCGCCACACCCATTTTTATAAGCTTTTTTCCCCATTCACTTCCATTCATTTTTTGAACGGCAATTTGATATACTGTAATGAACTTCTGCTTAAACGAGAGCTTGGACACAGATACAGCATTTGGGTACACACACCCGCCCACCGGCTGCACTGCAATCACACTCGCATTTTCTTCAGGAAATGCACCTCTCTAGTTTTACGTTTATTGTTTATTTAAAATAACATTCACATTTTCAGCATTTTTTAGCAGACACTTTTATCCACAGAACTGTGACAGTACATTGTCTAAGCAATTGAGGGTCAAGGGCCCAACAGTGGCAGCTTGGCAGTGGTGGGGTTTGAACCAACGACCTTTCGATTACTAGTCCAGTACCTTAACCACTAGGCTACACCTGCCCTACCCTAACAGACATTGTGTTTTAGACCAAGGGGTGTCAAACTCGTTTTCACCCAGGGCCACATCTGCTAAATCTGTGTTTGGTGTCAAAACGCCAAATTTATCCTGTATATATAACGTATATCTACATTTCTACTGTCCTCCTTTACCACAGACACGCCTCATAACACAAGAGACGCGCCGCTTTCTCTTCCTGAAGCACAAACTCGTTTTCACTTTCACATCTTTCATTAAATTTCCTCCCTCTGCTCCATATTTGTAAATATTTCTCATCATCACTTGTTGGAAAACTGCCTCAGTCAAACGCTGATGTGAAAACGCTGCCATCTAGTGGCGGGATGCGGTCACTTTGCAGGTCACAAGATCGACATGCATTGTGGGAGATTTTACAGTGTATTTTAGGACAATCGTACGTCTCTTAAGCTCTCGCGGGCCACGTAAAATGACGTGGCGGGTCGGATTTGGCCCACGGGCCTTGAGTTTGACACGTGTGTTTTAGATAAAAATACATATTACAGGTATTTTACAGGTGCTTTGGCCTACGATATGTAATTGAGTCAGAATATAGACAGAAAATTCATATAACAGGGTGGACGATTAGTGTCAGATGAATAAAGACTGTAAAATCTATACAGTTGTTTTTTTTTTTTTGGGGGGGGGGGGGGGGGGGGGTAGACAACATCACGTTTAACTTTAAGACTTTTAGAAGTTATAATGTTTAAGATTTTACATTAGTAGTGGCAACACAAAAAGCACCGGATTGTAGGAATGACCCACATGACCCTGCATCTCTCCATGACTCTGCGCTGTAGGTGGTTTGGCTCTGGCTCTGGTGCAGTTCTTCTATGTGAAGTACCTGGTGCTGTTCGGTGTCGCGTCCCTGCTGGTGAAGCTGGATGGAATCGAACCTCCTGCTCTACCACGCTGTGTCAGCATCATGTACAGCTTTCGGGGCATGTGGAGGTGAGACACACACACACACACACACACACACACACCTTACAGCACAGCACTACTAATATCGTCCTGCAGGGGGCAGAGCTGCTCCACATGAACACATCCATCAGGTTCAGAGCTGGACCTCAGAGAGCCACGCTTCATCCTCTCACACGCTCGCATGGAACCGTCAGACATGTAAAATTCATGCTCATGTTCATTATTCAATGTCGTTCCGCCCGTGAATAGCTTCAGTGCGCTGACCGACGCTTCTGCTTCAGCGCGTCAGTGCTTCAGCGCTTCGGTACACGGGCTTCAGAGTTTCAGCAGCTCGCGCTGGCTTCTCCCAGGAGAGAACGTGCTGCTACATGCTCACGTCCTGCAGCTCATTCTCACCGCTTAGTCTGAGCTGTCATGGATCTTCTGTAACGTGCTTCTACGGGATCTTTGAAATGCACTTTGATCCATACGGAGGTGCAGGATATTCAGCTAACACATCAGAACCGAGATCCTGAGCTCTCCATGTTCGAATCTCAGCTCTGCTACCGGTCAGCTGGGTGCACACTAGTGCCTGCAGCAGACCAAATTGGCCACTAGTCTGCTGGGTGGGAAAAGACGGGACTGAAAAAAGGAGATGGGGTCTTTAATGCTGTGTAAGGACCCTGGTTAGTAGCCCAAGGTGCTACTCAGAGCGTGACTCTCCATGAGCAAGACTGGCCTCATGTGCCAATCCACCGAAGTACGGGTGAATAAGAAGGGTCAGTGGAGCGTGTACGCATAGGAGAGAGGGCGTGTCAGGAGAATATACCCTCCTCGTACACCATCAGGGTCATCACTGGCAGGTTAACACTGTTGGGCCCTTGAGCAAGGTCCTTAACCCTCAATTGCTTAGACAGTGTACTGTCACAGTACTGTAGGTCACTTTGGATAGAAGCGTCCGCTAAATGCTGAAAATGTAAATGTGTGTATGTGGGTCACTCACGTAAGAACATGTAAGAACGTGTATCGGAAATCCATCATTCAGTGTCGCTCAGGACGTGGCAGAAAATCAATCGCTTTTCCAAATCCTTTAGCATCAAGCGACGAGGAAACGAAGGATTTAAACCGAGCAGATCAGACGGAGTGGAGAGTGGTGAGAAGAGCTGGTTTGGGTTTGGACTGGTTGTGCTTTATGGGAGGAGAGAATGATGGACTTTGGAACCTCCATTCTGCGCTAACTGTTCATCTTTCCAACACCCAATGTGATGTGACCAGAGCAGTATAAAGGGAGGCCCACAGTTCTGTTCCAGGTTCTTCTTTATCTATTCCACTGCTGTAAAACCCACAAACGTGCCAATAAATTCTTCAGAAATGACGAGGAACGAAGGATTTGCACTGAGCAGATTAGAAGGAGTGGAGAGAAGAGCTGGGTTGGGTTTGGACTGGTCATGATTATGGCTTTTTGGGAGGAGAGAACGATGGTGAGATGAATAAAACGTAACCTGAGGCACTGTGCGTTTACTTTTACTATATTTGCATTATTATATCTACATTTATATGCCTGAAGTAGCATGTGGTTTGGGACGCAGCATGTCTTGCTGTACGAATCCCAGTGTGTTCCGGACAGCAAGTGAATAGAAAGACAGAAAGCTGGAGCTGACAGAGTGAGACAGGACGCTGGACTATAAGGAATAAGGATTGAAAAAGTGCAGAATTGATTTTTTTGACCTGATTTCTTTGTCGGAGACGAATCAAACCCTAGTCGAGCTCACGTCCATTCTTACTAATCATCCGATGCTGGTGTGATGGAAAAATGAGATATTATGTTTGATATCACCTGAATATTCTTCTTCTGCTGTTTTGTGCATTAAATCCTCTGTTATATGGTGAGGCTGTTGTTAGCAGATAAGAAACAACAGTTAGCACAGAATGGACATTCCAAAGTCCAACACTCAGTGTGATGTGACCGGAGCAGTATAAAGGGAGGCCCACAGTTATGTTCCTGGTTCTTCTTCATCTATTCCACTGCTGTAAAACCCACAAACGTGCCAATAAATTCTTCAAAAATGACGAGGAACGAAGGATTTGCACTGAGCAGATTAGAAGGAGTGGAGAGAAGAGCTGGGTTGTGTTTGGACTGGTCATGATTATGGCTTTTGGGAGGAGAGAACGATGGTCTTCAGCTATTTCACTGATTGTGCCAATAAATTCTCCAATCCAGTCGACTGTAATCTTCGTTTTCTTTTATAATCTGACCGTATTTTTCCACCACACTGGTCTCACTGGGTCTGTCTGGGTTTTCTAACTGGGACTCAACATTTATTTCCATTTTTCATGAGTTTGATCGTAATTTAAACTTTTAAATCCGAAAAAATACCCAAACTGGTCTCAGACGACTTGTTAAACGAACCGGTTTGGACAAATCCCCAAACTAAAGGTAGCGACAGTCGCCGACAGCGTTCTCCTGCGGGATTAATTAAACCAGCCCTGCCAAGCGCTCTCCCGAGGGCAGGTCGCTTTAGCTTAGCAGGCGTTAACGGGACTCCGGTGTGATTAGCTGCAGGTTTAATAGGCGTCTTTTCAGCAGCGGCTCTGTTTCAGTTGTGTTTTAATCGCCCCTCGTTCCCCGCTGACTCCGAAGCCTGGATCATCCGTCTCATTCAAGGGCCTGTTTGATAAAGAAAACATACACCGATCAGCCATAACATTAAAACCACCTCCTTGTTTCTACACTCACTGTCCATTTTATCAGCTCCACTTACCATATAGAAGCACTTTATAGTTCTACAATTACTGACTGTAGTCCATCTGTTTCTCTGCATGCTTTGTTAATCTGACCACCACAGAGCAGGTATTATTTAGGTGGTGGATGATTCTCAGCACTGCAGTGACACTGACATGGTGATGTTGTGTTAGTGTTTGTTGTGCTGGTATGAGTGGATCAGACACAGCAGCGCTGCTGGAGTTTTTAAATACCGTGTCCACTCACCGTCCACTCTATTAGACACGCCTACCTAGTCGGTCCACCTTGTAGATGTAAAGTCAGAGACGATCGCTCATCTATTGCTGCTGTTTGAGTCGCTCATCTTCTAGACCTTCATCAGTGGTCACAGGACGCTGCCCACGGGGCGCTGTCGGCTGGATGTTTTTGGTTGGTGGACGATTCTCAGTCCAGCAGTGACAGTGAGGTGTTTAAAAACTCCAGCAGCGCTGCTGTGTCTGATCCGCTCATACCAGCACAACACACACTAACACACCACCACCATGTCAGTGTCACTGCAGTGCTGAGAATCATCCACCACCTAAATAATACCTGCTCTGTGGGGGTCCTGTGGGGGTCCTGACCATTGAAGAACAGCATGAAAGGGGGTAACAAAGCACTAGAAAGATGTACAGGCCGCTACGTCGGTGATCACCAAAGCGATGTCAAATGCTGTTGGTATCTTTCCAGCAGTAGTGGGCGCTGTGCCACTATTAAAAGCTCTTTAATCTGTGCTAATGTGTTCTTTATGGTCCACCCTTCTAAAAAACAGGGTTTTCTTGCTTAATTAAGGTATTTAACCATCAGTCCTTTAGTAAAGTCCTGTATGTTTGGGTTTGGAAGTGATGACGGTGTGTAGAGGTGCTGATTTGTATAAATAAAGTATAAAACTACAACAAGTCGCTCATTTCTAATCACATGTGTGTTTTTCCTTTTGCTTTTAGGCACTTTGATGTGGGATTGTACAAATGGCTGGTCAGGTAGGCGTCTGTTTACATATTTATCTCCCTGCCTGTTTTTATGAATGCATTTTCCTCCAATTTAGTCATATCTGATTCCCTGATTGCCTAACACACGCCCCCTCCGACACGTGTGCAGCACAGACCGCTTCTTTTCACCTGAACCAGGTTCATATGGAGATCCGTATCGCGCACGGAGAGTCACGCACCGATCTCCGTTATCCCTCGTCTCTGTGCAGCAACATCGATCAGCCAGCAGAGGGCGTAACTGACAGCCAGTCGCTCCTCACGAGACTTTGTGTGTCTGTCTGTGGGAATTTGTGCCCATTCTGTCAAAAGATGACAGCATTTGTACGGCTGGGCGCTGATAGATTGGTCTGTGTTCCGGTTCATCCCAGAGCTGTTGAGTGGGGCTGAGCTCAGGGCTCTGTGCAGGACACTGGAGCTTCTTGGTTTAAAGGCCTTCCCTAAACTGTTACTGCGAATTCAGAAGCATAGAATTTCCTTTATATGAATGATTTATTACACCTCACGTGTAACGACTCCCCACATCCATATTCTGCCCCCGGAGGGTCCAGCGATGCGAATTCCGAGTACAAGTGTCCAGAGCGGCGCTCGGCAGGACTCATCCCGACCGGAGCGTGTTCGATCGCGGTTTGATTTGCATGTGTTTAGCAGGAACGAGGACGCCCGGATGGCTGGACTCGCGCCAGCGTGAATATGCGCGTACGAGACGAGGTCGTAATTCTGCGGGCGCAGAGCGTCTGTTTATGCACATATTTTATTTCCTCGCTCGCTATTTCCGTAAGCAATTAGCATAGCTTTTCAGAGTTCAATTATCCCGTCACAGTTCTGGACGCGGTGCCGTCTATTCTGAGATGAATGACGGCACATCGAGACTCCCGTAAATGATGGATCTATCAGCCCCCTATTCCTGTTTTTAATAATAGACTCTCTCTAAAAAAGGGGTGTGAAAACTTTTTCAAATAATGCAAGAGCCAGTCGTCAGAATAATAATGGCTCAGTGGTTAGAGTACTGGACTAGTAGCTTAGTGGTACTGGAATAGTTATTAGAGGTACTGGACTAGTAGCTCAGTGGTTAAGGTACTGGACTAATAGCTCAGTGGTACTGGAATAGTTATTAGAGGTACTGGACTAGTAGCTCAGTGGTTAAGGTACTGGACTAATAGCTCAGTGGTACTGGAATAGTTATTAAAGGTACTGGACTAGTAGCTTAGTGGTTAAGGTACTGGACTAGTAGCTCAGTGGTACTGGAATAGTTATTAGAGGTACTGGACTAGTAGCTCAGTGGTTAAGGTACTGGACTAGTAGCTCAGTGGTTAAGGTACTGGACTAATAGCTCAGTGGTACTGGAAAAGTAATCAGAGGTTCTGGACAAGTAGCTCAGTGGTTAAGGTACTGGACTAATAGATTAGTGGTTAAGGTACTGGACTAGTAGCTCAGTGGTTAAGGTACTGGACTAATAGCTCAGTGGTACTGGAAAAGTACTCCGAGGTTCTGGACAAGTAGCTCAGTGGTTAAGGTACTGGACTAATAGCTTAGTGGTTAAGGTACTGGACTAGTAGCTTAGTGGTACTGGAATAGTAATCAGAGGTACTGGACTAGTAGCTCAGTGGTTTAGGTACTGGACTAGTAGCTTAGTGGTACTGGAATAGTTATTAGAGGTACTGGACTAATAGCTCAGTGGTTAAGGTACTGGACTAATAGCTCAGTGGTACTGGAGGTTCTGGACAAGTAGCTCAGTGGTTAAGGTACTGGACTAATAGCTTAGTGGTACTGGAAAAGTAATCAGAGGTTCTGGACAAGTAGCTCAGTGGTTTAGGTACTGGACTAGTAGCGCAGTGGTTTAGGTACTGGACTAGTAGCTCAGTTGTTTAGGTACTGGACTAGTAGCTCAGTGGTTTAGGTACTGGACTAGTAGCTCAGTGGTTTAGGTACTGGACTAGTAGCTCAGTGGTTTAGGTACTGGACTAGTAGCTCATTGGTATTGGAATAGTTATTAGAGGTACTGGACTAGTAGCTCAATGGTTAAGGTACTGGACTAATAGCTTAGTGGTACTGGACTAGTAATCAGAAGGTTGCCGGTTCAAGCCCCACCACTGCCACTGTCGGGCCCCTGAGCAAGGCCCTCAACCCTTGCTCGAATTGCATTCAAACATATTCATAAGTCGCTTTGGATAAAAGCATCAAATGTAACGTCATGTAATTTACACCGAATTTAGAAGTGTGTCTGTGGGAATTTCTCGGGTCATGTTGACACAGAAGGCGTGGCTCACACATGCAGTACAGCGGGGTTGACGTCAGGGTCGTGTGCAGGTCGCTCTCACTGATCTCGTTAGGCTGGATGATTAGTTTGGGCGTCCACATACTTTTGGTCATGTGGGGACATTAAAGGCATTCGTGTTCCATCCAAGTGTGGATCTGGAGCTGTAGGAACACAACAAGCTGCATAATAGAAGTGTGTGTGAGTGTGTGTGTGAGTGTGTGTGTGAGTGTGTGTGTGTGTGTGTGTGTGTGTGTGTGTGTGTGTGTGTGTGTGTGTGTGTGTGTGTGTGTGTCCGGGGGCTGGAGTGCTCTTGTCGGGGTCTTAATGTGCTTTTAAATGAGCCGTAATTGCGAGATGAAGAATTGGAAGTGTGGAGGTGTGTGAGGGTCCTGAATCACCGCTGCTCCTGAAGAATCCACACACACACACACACACACACACACACACTCACACACACACACACACACACACACACACACACTCACACACACACACACACTCACACAAACACAGATGAAACGAGCTCAATGCTGAAATGAAAGCGGCTCGTTGTTGAAGCCCACACTCATCACTCAGCTTTAGACCAGAGTTTGATGTGAGTGAGTTTCTCTAGTGTGTGATGCTTGATATGGTCAGAAGTATGTGAACCATGGCTTGTTAGATGTCATATTCCCAAACCGTACTCAATAACGCGGGTTGTGCCTCACCTGAAACGGTTTTCCACAAGATTTTGGATTGTATCTGCGGGAATGTTGCGCCGATGTTTTGAAGAAGGCCTGGCTGTTACCCAAGCAGAACATCACTGGCTCCCAGGGGTCCCCAGGTCCCTCTTGGAGAAGGAGGGATGTGAATTTAATTACACACACAGTTTCCTCACCACTGGCACCTGCTTTTTTCTCTGAAACTGTAAATCCGGTCCAGTTTTCCGCCGGGGCAGATGCCGGCGTTCTTCATCTTGTCCTGAGAACCCAGTTGGTCTCACGTGATATTTTTGTCCAAACTGCCCTGGACGGGCGAGTTGTTTCCGGGAGCAGCATGACGACCCTTTTCATAGCAGGTCCTATTTTAGCTTCTCCAATGAGACAAAGTGTTTAATATGAGGCGGTACAAGTGCCTCAACCGTCGTACGAAGAACACATAACATAAAAATGGAATGTTAGCATGACTTACTGTAGTAAAACAGCGAGTGAGGAATGTGATTAGTGGAGGAACTTATGAGCAGTAATAATGAAGAGAAGTTTAGTGCTCCTGTCTCCTTCTTTTACTACATTAAACCACGTTAAGCTTTATTCTGAACCAGAAGCGTTTTAGACTCTGGGAGAAGCTGATTCTGATTCTCACCATTTCTCAGAAGTTCTTTTGGTGGAAAAGTGCTATATTTGGATCCATGCTTGGCACAAGCGGTTCCGCTCAGTTTATCATCATCTCTGGTTTGTTCTGGGTTTCCTCTCTTTACTCTCTTTCAGAGAAATCACTCGTTGGGGGCTTGTTGGCCACTTTCTCCGCCGCAGCTGTGGACGTTTTGTTCCTTTCTTTTGTTGTTTCTGTTATTTTGGCCACATCTGTTATTCCCATTAACAGCCACAGTTTTGTTCTGCACCTTGCAAACTGGGTTTATTTTTAGTTCTTACTGGTGCGGCGCTACACCCGGTGCTTCATAGCACTTCCACTGGCATGGTGAAGGTACTGGTGCCCAAATGACCTAACCTCACTAATTAGAATGTTTGTCCACATTCTTTTGGCTATATAGTGTCTATATGAACTAAAACTTGGATTTTTTTGGTTTTTCAGGTACCTGTATGTTCCGTTGGGCGGTTCACGGCGTGGCCTCCTCCCGCGGGTCATCTCCACCGCGCTGGCGTTCGGGTTCGTGTCTTTTTGGCATGGTTTCCATGACTACCTGCAGTGCTGGGCCGTGCTGAACTGGGCGTGTGTGGTGGTGGAGAACGCCGTGACGTCCTTCCTCCGCTGGCCTCCTCTTCATCGCACCACGGTGAGTTCCCTCTGTACGTCTCGTTCTGTCCGCCTGCGCGTCATGTCCGGTTCCCCCATTTAAGAGAATGCCAGCCAGGGCACCCCTGGAGCAGACAGGGTTAAGGGCCTTGCTGAAGGGCCCAACAGTGGCTGCATAGCAGAGCCTGGATTCAGATTGATTGCCCAAAGCTCCACCCACTAGGCTCCCACCGTGACCTAGGTGTGACCTTTAAAATTCATGTTTCTCCACAGGTGCGTTATCTGTCTCCAGCCGCTAGAAGGCGTGGCCTCGCGCTAATCTCGTCTTTCTCCACCGCTATGCTAATTCTGTCCAACCTGGTGTTCCTGGGTGGGATCCAGATTGGTCTCGTCTACTGGAAGAGGGTGTTTATCCAAGGTGGGTGAGCAACACACACACACACACACACACACACACACACTCATCCAAAAACCTTTCACACATTTGACAGCGTGGAACAGTCGTCTCTTGCCAAGGTTAGTAAGAAAAGCCATCCCATCACATTAAGCTTGGAGTTCATTCTTTTTTACCTTTTATTATTTCATCATATATTTATCTCAGGCACAAATTCCCACACACAGACACACTTCAAAGTCTTGCGAGAAGCTTCTCAGAAGAAAAGATCACACAGAGGTCACCCGACAAGCTCATGATCAGGTGTCCACATATTTTTGGTCATGTATTGTGCTACACTGATCAGCTCCTTGTTTCTACACTCACTGTCCATTTTATCAGCTCCACTTACCATATAGAAGCACTTTGTAGTTCTACAATTACTGACTGTAGTCCTTCTGTTTCTCTGCATGCTTTGTTACCCCCCACAGGACCACCACAGAGCAGGTATTATTTAGGTGGTGGATCATTCTCAGCACTGCAGTGACACTGACATGGTGGTGGTGTGTTAGTGTGTGTTGTGCTGGTATGAGTGGATCAGACACAGCAGCGCTGCTGGAGTTTTTAAACACCTCACTGTCACTGCAGGACTGAGAATAGTCCACCAACCATAAACATCCAGCCGACAGCGCCCCGTGGGCAGCGTCCTGTGACCACCGATGAAGGGCTAGAAGATGAGCGACTCAAACAGCAGCAATAGATGAGCGATCGTCTCTGACTTTACATCTACAAGGTGGACCGACTAGGTAGGAGCGTCTAATAGAGTGGACAGTGAGTGGACACGGTGTTTAAAACCTCCAGCAGCGCTGCTGTGTCTGATCCACTCACACCAGCACAACACACACTAACACACCACCACCATGTCAGTGTCACTGCAGTGCTGAGAATCATCCACCACCTGAATAATACCTGCTCTGTGGGGGTCCTGTGGGGGTCCTGACCATTGAAGAACAGCATGAAAGGGGGTAACAAAGCATGCAGAGAAACAGATGGACTACAGTCAGTAATTGTAGAACTACAAAGTGCTTCAGATTTTTGACTCTGCGTAGTTTCATTTTTATTGGATCATACTTTTAAATTTAATCCCAATTAGTTTAGAGACGTTTTATAAAATTGAGATCCACGGCTGATGAAGCTGATGAACGAGCTCTCGTTAGTGAGGCTGCAGTCCGGTCGTCGTCGGATTTAGAGAGGCGGGTCCGCGCCCGTCGGCCGGTCTGATTGCCCTTCAGCTCCCGCGCAGTCACCGGCCACTTAACACGTGTTTCGCCATGGCAACCGCCACTTAAGCGTGTCCCGACCCCGTCAGCGCGACCGACCGACCGACCGACCTACCAAAGTCCGGAAATGTCACCGAGACGGCGCGTCGAGGAGCCGCTAATGAATTCTTACCCAAGATTTTCTGTCCGTCTGTCACTTTAATTTAATACAATTCTGTTTTATTTCAGTCTGATTGTAGCGGGACGTGAACACACACACGTCTGGTAATGAAACTCGTGTGGTATAAGATTTCCTGGGGTTTGAATCCCAGTATGGGCTCACAAATAAAGAAGGTGCATGGTGGTGTGTGAACAAACCATTGGGGGAACACACGTACCAGCAGTGCACCCTCAGTTCAGGTCACAAGCCCGGATAAATAGTGTGCTGTGTTCGCATACACAAAATATCCGGGTACTTTTGGCGTACTGTTTAATGAACGCTACGTATTGGGACACGTCACCCGCTCCTGCGTACGGCCCTGTTCAGTACGGAAGTGTGCGATTTCGGACGCAGCCGACGATCACAGTCGAGACGCTGCTCAAAATCCACGTCTGGTTTCGTGGCACGCCTCTTTTTTCCACCGACCGATCGCGGAGTGTCGTCGTCCGTGGAGTTCGCCCAGCCTCCATGTGCGCGACAGGGCGAGCGAAGCCTCCGCGCGACGTCCGCGGTCGTTCGCTCTCTCTGCAATTACGTCGCGTCGGTCGCCGAAGCCGGGCGAACGTCGTCTCCGCGCCGAGCACGCCGAGGCCTTTACACTTCCACATCTTGGACGTTTGGACTAAGCGATCGCTAACTGAATTGCCGTAGGATCGCTAGGACTTAGACACTCGAACGCTACACCAGTGATTCTCAATCTTTTTCTGTCACGTTCCCCTTTGGAAGATGAAAATCTGTCATGCCCCCCCCAACAAAATGCTGACAAAAATAGGCCAATTTTAACTTTGTCGAAATAAAGATCATGAATGTTCCTTTCACCTTTATTTCAGTCATTTCTGTTGTACTTGACTTTATCAAACCACTTCTGACATATCACTAAACTGCTCCTTCAACCAGTCTGCTATTTCAAAAAAAGTTGAATCTGTTCC
Organism: Trichomycterus rosablanca; assembly: GCF_030014385.1. Taxonomy (NCBI): domain Eukaryota; kingdom Metazoa; phylum Chordata; class Actinopteri; order Siluriformes; family Trichomycteridae; genus Trichomycterus; species Trichomycterus rosablanca. Next base: position 37,550,262 of record NC_086000.1, on the reverse strand, counting down.
TAAAAAAGTAATTTGTGAGAGTTCAAGTCTTATCACTGTATTAGTGGCTGTTTTTCTTTTCATTCCTGTCAAACACCTCTCCATTCTGTACATCTAGACCAGGGGTTTACACACGTTCATGGATTGAGATCTACTGTATCAGTCTACAGGTCAACTCAGCTGCACCACCTGATTGTGTGATTAAACGTGCGTCATTAACCTTCCTCTCCTGCCGTCTGGTTTTTATATCGACTGTCTCAGAGTTGAGACACGCACAGAGACTTTAGGAGACGGAAGTGGTTTAAATGTCAGTGACAGGAGTTCTTTAATGGCTGTAGGTTTTGCCGTGGGTACTTCAGTGCCAGGTCGTGACTCTACGACGTTCCTGGTCGTTTGTTGATTGATTTTTAAACTTTCGTACGTTTCTGGTTCTCTCTGTTTCAGGTTGGTCCACCGTGACTCTTCCCATGCTCGGGTTTCTCTACTGTTTCGCACAAGTGGGACTGGAGGTGGACCGGAAAACCACGTGAAGATTCCCTACACGGTCTAGAACCTCAGGTTGGGTGGTGGGTTCATGATTGCGGAGTTGTGACCTGGTATTTTGGTTCTGCCTGGTGTGGGTTCTGCAGAGAGCTGTAACGTATGGAGGAACACGCTATACTCTCTGTATTCCTCCACCACTCATGCAGAGAGAACAGTGGACAGAACTGTGCAGCAGAACGAAGGGAATCCAGACCCGCCCTTCCCTCCCTTCGACACGTCCAGCTGTGTCTGTTAACTGCCCGACCAGGTCAGTACCAGCGCTGAAACAGAGCACCAATCACAGACCGGTGCTGTTCATCAGAGGCTTCTTCTTCATTCTCATAAACTGGTACTGGTGACACCAGCGCCAGTCCACAGTCGCCCTCACATACCATCAGTGGTGTCTGTCTGACTGAGGGTCTGGGACAACAGGACACTCAATGAATGAATGAGTGAGTTAGTGAATGAATGAGTGCATGAACTAATGAGTAAGTGAGTGATTAAAAGACTGAGTGAGTGAATGAGGGAGTGAGAGAATGAGTGAGTTAGTAAATGAGTGAGTGAGTAAATGAGTGAGTAAATAAGTCAGTGAATGAGTAAATAAACGAGTGAGTGAATAAGTGAGTAAATGGGTGAGAGAGAAAATGAGAGAGGGAGTAAATAAGTGAGTAAGAGAATGAGTAAATGGTTAATGAGTGACTGAGTGAGGGAAGAAGTAAACACGTGTGTTAGTAAATAATGAGGGAGTAAATGAGTGAATGAGAGAGTAAGTTAGTAAAGGAATGAGTGAATAAATGAGTGAATAAAAGACTGAGTGAGTGAATGAGGGAGTGAACGAGTGAGAGATTGAGTTAGTAAATGAGTGAGTGAATAAATGAGTGAGTATATGAGTGAGTGAATGAATGAGTGAGTAAACAAGTCAGTAAATGAAGTGAATGAGTAAATGAATGAGTGAATAAATGAGTGAGTGCATGAACTAATGAGTGCATAAGTGAGTGATTAAAAGACTGAGTGAGTAAATGAGTGAGAGAGTGAATAAAGGAATGAGTGAGTGAGTGAATGAGTGAGAGAGAGAATGAGAGTGAATAAATGAGTGAGTGCATGAATTAATGAGTGAATGAGTGAGAGAGTGAATAAAGGAATGAGTGAGTGAGTGAATGAGTGTGAATGAGTGAGTGAGTGAATGAGTTAGAAAGTGAGAGAGTAAATGGTTAATGAGTGACTGAGTGAGGGAAGAAGTAAACACGTGTTAGTAAATAATGAGGGAGTAAATGAGTGAATGAGAGAGTAAGTTAGTAAATGAATGAGTGAATAAATGAGTGAATAAATGAGTGATTAAAAGACTGGGTGAGTGAATGAGGGAGTGAATGAGCGAGAGATTGAGTTAGTAAATGAGTGAGTGAATGAGTGAGTGCATGAACTAAGCGAGAGTGAATGAGTGAGTGTGAATGAGTGGGTGAGAGAATGAGTGAGAGTGAGTGAGTTAGAAAGTGAGAGGGTAAATGAGTGACTGAGTGAGGGAAGAAGTAAACATGTGTGTTAGTAAATAAGTCAGTGAATGAATGAGTGAGTGAGTGAGTTAGTAAATGAATGAGTGAGTGAGTGAATCAGTGAGTAAATGATGCTCTGTGATGTATTTACAGTGTATTTCTACCTTACATCCAGTGTTACTGGGGTGCACTGGACCCACCACGACTCTGGCCATGATGATGTGGTTAATAAAGATGAATGAATGAATGAATGAATGAATGAATGAATGAATGAGTGAGTAGTTCCAGTATTCCTGGTTCCAGGAATCGTTCATATTGAACCACCTTCTACTTTTCCTCCTGGTTCTGACCGTCCTCGTCTCATTTATTAGTTTTTATTTCCTTCTATTAATCATTCTCTGTTTATAATGTTTACATTCTAATATTTATATATTTAAATTATAATTAATTCTGTTTCTGGATCTTGTTGTTATTGATCAGATCTCTGTTTCTCGATGCTAATCCTGCTCGCCGTGCTGTTAGCATAATCACATTAGAGTGTTGGGCCTCATGCTGCGCCTCCTTCATTACGGAGGTGTGTGTGTGTGCGGGCGCGCTGCACCACACTACAGTGGAATTACACTTTAAACAGCTTAGCGAGCGGTGCCGCGCGATGCTATTAGCATCAGATTACGATCAGTTTCATCACACCGGCGTCTCTGTGCTCATAAATCTGTTTATCTGACCTCACAGAGTTCTGTACAGTTATACCTCTCATCTATCGCTGCTGTTTGAGTCGCTCATCTTCTAGACCTTCATCGGTGGTCACAGGACGCTGCCCACGGGGCGCTGTCGGCTGGATGTTTTTGGTTGGTGGACGATTCTCTGTCCAGCAGGGACAGTGAGGTGTTTAAAAACTCCAGCAGCGCTGCTGTGTCTGATCCACTCATACCAGCACAACACACACTAACACACCACCACCATGTCAGTGTCACTGCAGTGCTGAGAATCATCCACCACCCAAATAATACCTGCTCTGTGGGGGTCCTGTGGGGGTCCTGACCATTGAAGAACAGCATGAAAGGGGCTAACAAAGCATGTAGAGAAACAGATGGACTACAGTCAGTAATTGTAGAACTACAAAGTGCTTCTATATGGTAAGTGGAGCCCCACTACTGCCAGGTTGCCACTGTTGGGCCCTTGAGCGAGGCCCTTAACCTCCAATCGCTTAGACAATATACTGTCACAGTACTGTAAGTCGCTTTGGATAAAAAAGCGTCCGCTAAATGCCGAAAATATAAATATAAATATGAACTGGGAATCGGATATAACTAAATGCTTGAAAAAGAATAAAGCTGTGACACTGAGCTTGACCAGACAGCAGGTGGTGCTGTTGCAGCGGAAATACGGCAAAACCCTCATTAAGACATGCATGCCCTCCCTCAGACACAGCAAACTGTGTCTGCCTGACCGGGTCAGTGGCACCGATGAGATCTGCCTAAATTTAAGGTGGTGCACTAGAGTAAAAGAGTGCAGCGCCACCTACTGGCGACACTTTGCACCAGTGCTAAACCTGCTAAACAAGGGGGGATGGGGTATGGAAAAACAAACACACCAGTTCAGATACAGAAGGCAGCGAATAGAGGTGGGTTTCAAAAATACTTTAAAATACTTTATTCTCATAAATAATAAGACATTTTTTCTTTACATGAAGGTAGATGCAGGAAAATATCGTCCTGCCGTTCTGTTAGCGCCTCTCATAACGTTCAGCATAAAAATAATCACTGATTTTTCTCCTCGTCTCGCGTCAAACTTAATAGTTCAGAGGCGTCTACATACTTTTGGCCATGTGTCCTTTCCAGTGGACGAAAAACTATTCCTACAGTGTACAGAGGAACATGCTGTTCTCTCGGTATTCCTCCACCGCTTGTGCTGAACCTCGAGCTGACAGTAGGGGTCGCTGTTGCTGATATTGTACTAAGTTACATTCAAGAGTTCTTATTGCATAAAGACGAAACATCCGAGGAAAATATTCTGCATTTATAATATTTCCTCTTTAATACGGAGTGTAGAAATTATTACACGGCCAAAAGTATTGGGACGCTCGACCGAGAGCTTGTCGCTCTACTAAGAAGCTCCTCACAAGACTTTGGAGTGTGTCTGGGTATGGGAATTTGTGCCCGTTCAGTCAGAAGCATCTGTACGGCCGGGTGCTGATCAGTCGATGTTCCGGGTTAGAAGATAGGGGGCGTCCCAATACTTTTGACCGTGTTTTGTCTTCTGCGGTTAAACATGCAGCACGTGGTGATATGCTGAAGGTTTGATTCGTTATGTGAGTGCATGCCCGCGTGCCACATCCACACCCTCCACACACACATGACTGCACAAAGCTGTAGAATTGATCATGCCGTTAAGTGTGTTGGTTGTGCGTAATATTAGAAAGTGTCTCTCAGAGCTGCAGGCTGGCATGAATTCACACGGGCGTGGTCAGGTGGTTCCACAGCGTGTTGGTTATAATATAATAACGTATACCTAATTAATGAGCCTAGTGGGTAAGGTACTGGACTAGTAATCGAAAGGTCGCTGGTTCAAGCCCGATCACTCCCAGGTTGCTGCTGTTGGGCCCTTGAGCAAGGCGCTTAACCCTCAATCGCTTAGCCAGTATACTGTCACACTACTGTAAGTCGCTTTGGATAAGTTGCATGCACGAGCAGCACAGACAGCACAGCGTGCTCAGGACACACAGCGATCCAGACCATGAGAGCGGCCCAGCGTACAGAACAAAGTGAGGTTTAATGCGCTGCTGTTAGCACTTCATTACTAATCTCAGCTCTGCTACCGGTCGGCTGGGCGCCCCTTACGGCTGTGGGAACCGGCCACTAGTCCGCTGTGTGGGAAAAGACGTGACTAAAAAGTGGGCGGGGTCTTTGAGGGCGTGTAAGGACCCTGGTTAGTAGACCGAGGCGCCTGTACAGAAGTGGAGGGACGTGGAGATCAGCGCGTGACTCTACCTGTGAGAGACCGACCTCACGCGTCGATCCACCGAAGTACGGGGGGATAAGAAGGGGTCGTGTCGGAGGGAGGGCGTGTCAGGAGAATATACCCTCCGAAGTACGCCATCGGGGTCTCCAGCAGAGGAAGAGGAACTGGTTATGACTAAACTGGGAGAACAAGGCATCAAAAAAGTCATGTGACCGTATCTGTACCGTCAGTGCTGGTTATTAGACCGCAGTGTGAGACTGTAAACAGCCACGCCCTAAAATCTATAAATACTAAATGAGACTCATTACAGCCAGACTCCTTTGCTCCGCCCTGCTGTTTACTCATCACAATTTCTGCTCAGCTCCACTTACCATATAGAAGCACTTTGTAGTTCTACAATTACTGACTGTAGTCCATCTGTTTCTCTGCATGCTTTGTTTCCCCCTTTCATGCTGTTCTTCAATGGTCACCACAGAGCAGGTATTATTTAGGTGGTGGATGATTCTCAGCACTGCAGTGACACTGACATGGTGGTGGTGTGTTAGTGTGTGTTGTGCTGGTATGAGTGGATCAGACACAGCAGCGCTGCTGGAGTTTTTAAACACCGTGTCCACTCACTGTCCACTCTATTAGACACTCCTACCTAGTCGGTCCACCTTGTAGATGTAAAGTCAGAGACGATCGCTCATCTATTGCTGCTGTTTGAGTCGCTCATCTTCTAGACCTTCATCAGTGGTCACAGGACGCTGCACACGGGGTGCTGTCGGCTGGATGTTTTTGGTTGGTGGACGATTCTCAGTCCAGCAGTGACAGTATGGTGTTTAAAAACTCCAGCAGCGCTGCTGTGTCTGATCCACTCATACCAGCACAACACACACTAACACACCACCACCATGTCAGTGTCACTGCAGTGCTGAGAATGATCCACCACCTAAATAATACCTGCTCTGTGGGGGTCCTGACCATTGAAGAACAGGGTGAAAGCATGTAGAGAAACAGATTGACTACAGTCAGTAATTGTAGAACTACAAAGTGCTTCTATATGGTAAGTGGAGCTGATAAAATGGACAGTGAGTGTAGAAACAAGGAGGTGTTAATTATAACCAGAACAGTCGCTGGGTTTTAATGATGCAAACTTTCTAGAAACTTTGTGATTTGACAGGCGTCGCTGTCTAAGCTGATGCCCCCCCCCCCCCCCCCTCCTGAGCCTCCCCCCCCCCCCACGGTGATGGGACCGAATTCTGTTTCACATCACCAGTGTGTGTGTGTGTGTGTGTTATCAGACATCAAGCAGAACACCGTCTCAGCATCTCATCTTGCATCCTGTCCCTCAGGACGAGGCGTCTGTCTATTCCACTTCTCCTTACTGCTGCTCACACACACACACACACACACACACACACACACACACACACACACCTTCTCAGAGCGTTTGTTTATTTTCTTCTGGCTTTCCTCCCACGAGAAGCTTCATACTGATGAAGATCGTTTTTCCTGCGTTCATCTGTGTATCGGATTTAAACTGCCCAGCCAAAAGTATTCGGACGCCCGACCGTCAGCAGAACAGAGTGACCGCTGTGTGATCTTTCCAGCTCGAACAACAGCCGCTGTTCTAAGAGGGCTGTGGGAATTTGTGCCTGAGTCAAAGGATGCCAGCGTTTGTACGCTGTGTGTGTGTGTGTGTGTATCGGTCGATGTTCCGGTTCATCCCAGGAGCTGTTGAGTGGGACTGAGGTCAGGACTCTTTTCTTCATGTCATGCTGGAACAGGAAAGGTCCTTCCCTAAACTGTTGCTGCATATTCAGAAGCACATCAGTCCCTTTTTATATGATAGATTTATTACACCTGATAGTAAATGTTGTGGCTGAAACACGTCTATTCAGTAATTAGAAGGGGCGTCCCAATACTTTTGACCGTGTATAGTGTTTAAACCACACAGTTACACATGAAGCGAATGAAACTGCAGCATTTTGGTTCAAATTGTATACAGAATTCAGCAGGACGGAGCAAAGGAGTCTGGGAAATGTAGTCAGTAATACATTCTGGTGCCTGTAATGCCTGGAGTCTTTAACCAGCACTGATGGTACAGATACGGTCACATGACTCTAGGGAGGAACGAAAGGGAAGGACCTTCCCTAACCTGCTGCTGCAAACCTGGAAGCACATAATTCCTTTATATGATAATTTATTACACATCATTCCCTTTATATGACTGATTTATTACACCTGATAGTAACTGTCGTGGCTGAAACACGTCTATTCAGTAATTAGAAGGGGCGTCCCAATACTTTTGACCATGCAGTGTATTTAAACCACGTAGTTACACATGTAACAAGGGAGCAAGGGAGTCTGGGAAATGTAGTCAGTAATACATTCTGGCGCCTGTAATGAGTCTCATTTAGTATCTATAGATTTTAGATTTTAGGGCGTGGCTGTTTATCTAATAACCAGCACTGATGGTACAGATACGGTCTGATACGGTCAGATATGGTACAGATACGGTCAGTTTAGGGCCTTCCCTAAACTGCTGCTGCAAAGCTGGATGCATATAATTTGCTTTATATGACGTCCCAATACTTTTGTCCATATGATGTATATTAAATGATACGAGCGACCAAGGCGGAAACCTCCAGCATCATACAAAACATACAAACATCCCTGTCGTTATGGAAACGAGAGCACCACACCCGTATCTCAGGAGAAGATGTCCTCCCTGTCCGAGTCGGGCGATGCCGGGTGCGAGATGTGGAAGAGGGGCGGAGTCTGTACGGTGGTCCTGCGCCGGAGCAACCGTAACACCTCCGCCAGCTGCGACTCCATCGCCTGGACGCGACCCCCGAGCAGCGCCAGCTCAGCCCTGAGGTCGGACCGCAGCTCCTGCAGCGCGTGGTTCAGCGTGTACTCCGGGGTGGGCGTGGCGCCGGGCGAGGGCTCCGTGTCCGGTTGGCCGACCGGACTCCGTGCCGCGGGCGTCCTCGCCCCGCCGCCCTCGTCCAGCCTCAGGTCGCTCTTCGTGATCCCGCTGTCGCACGAGTCGGTCTTTTTCAGGACCCCGGGTTCGGTTGACTTGCAGCCGCGCTCCGGGAGCGTCTCCATAGATTCGGCTTTGGCTACGTGAGCCCAGCTCTCCGGCTGAGCCCTGTTCTCCCGGAGCCGCGCCCACCCACGCGCGGCGCGCCCCTCCGACGACTGGAACACGCCCAGCGTGTCGGGCGCCCGTAATTTCGACCGGTCCGACAGATTCGGGATGCGACCGGGAGCGGGCTTGGACGCCACTGGTGTCGCCGGGCTTTCTGTAACCGTGACGATGCTGGTGGTGGGTACCGGGTGGTGAGTTATGATGTCGTTATGGGCGTGGCCCTTCTCGATGTCGAGATCGTCGGGATTGGTGCGTTCTGCAGCCAGCCGCGCCTCTTTCTGCTGCCTGAAGCGCTGGAATAGGCGGCGCACCGGGTGATCGGGGGGGAGGTCGAGCGGGGCTTCGTTCTTCCTCTTCAGACGCTCCTCCTCCTCACGCTTCACATCGCTGATCTTCCTGAACACGATCTGGAAAACACAGACGCCACAGGTCAGCCACTATGGTAAGCGGACGTGTACGGGTCAGGAGGGTCACAGACGGGTTACACACGAAATAATGTGTTCTGAGAAAACAGCTTAGGGTTTTAATGTCCATCTATCTCATCTCTATACTGCTCTCTCATCTCCATCTCATCTTCATCTCATTTCATCTTCTCTCCATATTGCTATCTCTATCTCCCCTCATCCATCTCATCTCCATACTGCTCTCTCATCTCCATCTCATCTCCATATTGCTCTCTCTATCTTAATCTCATCTTCATCTCATCTCCATACTGCTCTCTCATCTCCATCTCATCTCCATACTGCTCTCTCATCTCCATCTCATCTCCATATTGCTCTCTCTATCTTAATCTCATCTTCATCTCATCTCCATACTGCTCTCTCATCTCCATCTCATCTCCATACTGCTCTCTCATCTCCATCTCATCTCCATATTGCTCTCTCTATCTTAATCTCATCATCTCATCTCCATACTGCTCTCTCATCTTCATCTCATTTTATCTTATCTCCATATTGCTCTCTCTATCTTAATCTCATCATCTCATCTCCATACTGCTCTCTCATCTTCATCTCATTTTATCTTATCTCCATATTGCTATCTCTATCTCCCCTCATCCATCTCATCTCCATACTACTCTATCTCATCTCCAGCTCATCTCCACATTGCTCTCTCATCTCCATCTTATCTCCATCTCATCTCCATACTACTCTATCTCATCTCCATCTCATCTCCACATTGCTCTCTCATCTCCATCTTATCTCCATCTCATCTCTATCTCACCTTATCTCCGTACTGCTCTCTCATCTCCATCTCATCTCTATCTCATCTTATCTCCATACTGCTCTCTCATCTCCATCTCATCTCTATCTCATCTTATCTCCATACTGCTCTCTCTATCTCATCTCCATCTCATCACTGCCAATCGTGTGTCTGTGTAGGTGCCCGGTCGGCTGATAGCAGAGCTGAGGTCTGAACTCTAGAGCTGGAGATCTCAGTACTGTTGGGTTAGTGTGTTTTACCACCGAGCGCCTCTGTACAGTTATAAATTATTCTGAGAGTCAAATCATCATAATACTGCATTATTATAACTGATTAATATTTAAACACACACTCTCACACACTCGCACACACTCTCACACACACACACACACACACACACACACACACTCACACACACACATCCTGTCAGTGTGAATTTCAGACTGAACGTTTGTTTATGAAGGTTTTATTCACTCTTTTATATTCATAACGTTTATAACCGTGATGTTTATTTAATGTGAAAGACGGAGAGTCGGAGCATCTGTTCTTCCAATCTGTCTCACACACACACACACACACACACACACACACACACACACACACACACACACACACACTGTTAGAAGTGTCCAGACTCTGATCTTCTCTGTGCTTCTTTATGGATGTCCAAGCTGGACAATAAAAACGCAGGACAAGAACAAGATCGACGGCTTTGAACTCTTGGTGCTGATGAAGATTTTTGAGACCTTGGATGACAAACAGATGAAGAAATGGATCCTCCACCAAACCAAATCAAACCAAACCTCTAACTGGAAGCCCAGAGACCCAGACTGAGGCTCATTATGAGAAGAACCAGTTGGTTAGAAAAGACAAGGTAGCTTAGTGGGTGGAACTTTGGGCTATCAACTGAAAGGTTGAGAGTTCAAATCCCAGCTCTGCCAAGCAGCCACTGTTGGGCCCTCTTAGCTCCAGGGGCGCCGTACGATGGCTGACCCTGCGCTCTGAGCACAGCTTCCCAACAAGCTAGGATACACGAAATGACAAATAAAGACGTTCATTCATTAACACTGTGTTTGGAAGAATTGTAGGTAAAAGAGGACGAAGACGGCCAACAACCAGATGGATGGATACAATCAGAGGAGCGATGAACAAGCCATTAAGAAGCCTGGAGAACCTAACAGCAGAGACGTTCAGAAGATGTTCAGGAGAAACACTGTCCACATGGTGGCCACGTCATAATCATTCATTCATTCATTTATTATTAACCACTTCATTCTGATCACAGTCACAGTGGGTCCAGTGCTTTCAAAAACACTGGACAGGGCGCCGGTCCATCACAACGGATGCAGATCATCCGGCTTCATTCAAACTTACAGGCGTCCAGAAATATAATGACCCATGAAGGACAGGACGTATCAGTGAGCTTTCATTGCTCAGGGGTCCAGCTGTGTGTCGTGGTGGTGTTACAGCTTGTATAGTTGTGTTTAGGCCGGACCTACTTTTGGGCTGCTTTGAACTCTTAGTTGCCCCCAAGCTGTTCCTGTGATGCTTTGGGGGTAGAAATGAAAGAGCCGGGACTGCTGAATCAGCAAACACACACACACACACACACACACACACACACACACACACACACACACTGAATTTCTTCCATAATGACCCCGACTGACTCAGTTGCCACTGGAAATCAGCAGTGGGCCGAATCGGGACTCGTTCCTGCTAACAAGCTACAAGTGCCCTAATGCCACGACCTTATAACACACACACACACACACTCACACACACACACTCACACACTCTCTCACACACACTTATACACACACACACACACTTATACACACAGATGTCTGCCACTGTATTTTTAAGTCTATTTATTTCTATTTGTCTGTGAGGTTACCTGTATCATCCATCCATCATTCATCCATCCATCATTCATCCATCCATCCATCATTCATCCATCCATCCATCCATCATCCATCCATCATTCATCCATCCATCCATCATCCATCCATCAATCATTTATCCATTCATCCATCATTCATCCATCCATCCATCATCCATCCATCATTCATCCATCCATCCATCATCCATCCATCAATCATTTATCCATTCATCCATCATTTATCCATTCATCCATCATTCATCCATCCATCCATCATCCATCCATCATTCATCCATCCATCCATCATCCATCCATCATTCATCCATCCATCCATCCATCATTTCATCCATCCATCCATCCATCCATCATTTATCCATCCATCCATCAATCATTTATCCATCCATCCATCATCCATCCATCATTCATCCATCCATCCATCAATCATTTATCCATCCATCAATCATTTATCCATCCATCCATCCATCATTCATCCATCCATCCATCAATCATTTATCCATCCATCAATCATTTATTCATCCATCAATCATTTATCCATTCATCCATCATTTATCCATCCATCCATCATTCATCCATCCATCCATCCATCATTTCATCCATCCATCCATCATCCATCCATCCATCATTTCATCCATCCATCCATCCATCATTTATCCATCCATCCATCATCCATCCATCCATCCATCATTTCATCCATCCATCCATCCATCATTTATCCATCCATCCATCAATCATTTATCCATCCATCCATCATCCATCCATCAATCATTTATCCATCCATCATCCATCCATCCATCAATCATTTATCCATCCATCATTCATCCATCATCCATCCATCCATCCATCCATCCATCCATCCATCCATCATTCATCCGTCCATCCATCATTTATCCATCCATCCATCCATCATTCATCCGTCCATCATCCATCCATCCATCATTCATCCGTCCATCCATCATTTATCCATCCATCCATCATTCATCCGTCCATCATCCATCATTTATCCATCCATCCATCATCCATCCATCCATCAATCATTTATCCATCCATCATCCATCATTTTATCTCCTCATCCATCCATCCATCATTTCATCTATTCATCCTACATGATTTTCAGTATCTTTTAGTACCTATTTTGGTTGAATAGGTTCAAATCCCCACAGTCACACGTCAAAATCTAGTGGACATTCTCAGAAGAGTAGAGGCTGTTATAACTGATTGACAGTGATTAAAAGGGGCTGTGTTCCCACACCCATATGTCTTGAAGTGCACTGTGTAATGGTTAATCCTGCCAGTGTTTTCCATATGCCCATGACCAACACACACACACACACACACACACACACACACCTACACACACACACACACACACACACCTACACACACACCCACACACACACCTACACACACACACACACACACACTTCTTCCCTTAGACCATAACAATGCAATCGAGTTTTTTTCCTGGCAGCCTTTAAGCCCACGTTGTTGTAAAGCTCACTCGACTGTGGACACTGGGCAGCTGTAGCCTAGTGTTTAAGGTACTGAACTGGTAATCAAAAGGTCGCTGGTTCAAGCCCCACCACTACCAGTTTGCCACTGTTGGGCCCTTTAGCAAGTAGTTGGACTGCATCTGATCTCCTGACCTTGACCAGAGACCACTGTTCCATGTCTTTGTTTATTAGGTGCAGTTGGAGCTCTATTTATATGGACACACAGTTTGTGAGGCTCTCCAGTTTGCAGACGCTGGTCTGTCCAACTTTGTTGCTGCTAATGGTTCTGGCAACTGAGGTTCTTGGGCTCCTGCCTGACGTTCTCCAGTTACTGCCTGGTCAATCACTTCGACCCTCGTGGCTCAAATCTCATCCCACGCTGATCTGGTCTCAGCTTGTGTTTAGCTGACACCAGTGGTTCTCTGTTCTTCAGCAAAGCCGTCTTACGGCCACGCCTAAATCCAGGTTCTCCGTTCTGGAGATGCATCATGACCCTACGAGTCGGGAGGTGGTGTGGATGTGTGGGTGGCTCCTCTCCAGCTTCTCAGGGGTCACGATTGTTCTAGAGATCTTCTCTCTCGTCCTGCAGGCTTGAAGTTCCTCACAGATCCAGCCTGGTGTTCCGTAGATCCTGGTTTCTTCCTCCAGCTGCCCAGTGTGTGATTTATGTTCCAGCTGTTACGTAACGTTTATGATGAACGGCCCCGAGCGGCTCAGTGTGGGTTTATCCATCTCATTACAGCCACACAGTTCATTATCTCCGCTCCATTAACACACAGTAATCAAGAGCTAATCTACAAATGCACATGAGTACACACACACACACTCACACACACTCACACACACACACACACACACACACACTAATGAAATTGTTTCGATGTGTGTTGTGCAGTTCGAGTCACGACCAGTTTAGACCGATCGACCGAGATCATGAATATCGAAGTCGAATCTGTCACTCGGTTAAGAACACACCCACACACACTCTCTCTCTCTCACACACACTCACACACACACACACACACCTACACACACTCTCTCTCTCTCTCTCTCACACACACACACACACACACACACACACCCACACACACTCACACACACACACACACACACACACACATGTGCATTGTACTGAAACCGTTTCCTCACATGATGATGATGATGTGAAGCCTCTGTGTAGCCTTCAGCACCGGCAGATCTAATTATGCTGCATTAACAGCGCTCGCATGAAACCAGGATGTTATTTTTATCACCGTCGCATGAAGCGCCGCAGACATGATGCGTACAGACGAGAACCGCTTAGAACGTACAGAACGTTTAGAGCGTACAGAGTGTACAGAACATTTATGACATGTTGAACGTTGGAAATGTACAAAACATACAGAATGTTTAGAGCATTTAGAGCATTTCAGAACACGCAGACTGTTCAGAATGTGCAGAACATGCAGAAGGTTTAGAACATTTAGAACCACAGAACGTTTAAAACATTTAGAACTACAGAACATTTACAATCACAGAGTGTGCAGAACATTAAGAACATTTAAGACAACAGAACGTTTAGAACTACAAAACATTTAGAACTACAGAACGTTTAGAACTACAGAACATTTAGAATTTTTGGAACTACAGAACATTTAGAACTACAAAACGTTTAGAACTACAGAACATTTAGAACTACAGAACATTTAGAACTACTCAACATTTACAACTACAGAACATTTAGAACTACAGAACATTTAGAACTACAGAACATTTAGAACTACAGAACATTTAGAATTTTTAGAACTACAGAACATTTAGAACTACAGAACGTTTGGACTTACAGAACATTTAGAATTTTTGGAACTACAGAACATTTAGAATTACAGAATGTTTAGAACTACAGAATGTTTAGAACTACAGAACGTTTAGAACTACAGAACATTTAGAACTACAGAATGTTTAGAACTACAGAACGTTTAGAACTACAGAACATTTAGAACTACAGAACATTTAGAACTACAGAATGTTTAGAACTACAGAACGTTTAGAACTACAAAACGTTTAGAACTACAAAACGTTTAGAACTACAGAACATTTAGAACTACAGAACATTTAGAATTACAGAACATTTAGAACTACAAAATGTTTAGAACTACAGAACGTTTAGAACTACAGAACGTTTAGAACTACAGAACGTTTGGACTTACAGAATATTTTTAGAACTACAAAACATTTAGAACTATAGAACATTTAGAACTACAGAACATTTAGAACTACAGAACATTTAGAATGTTTAGAACTACAGAACATGTAGAATGTTTAGAACTACATAACATTTAGAACTACAGAACATTTAGAATTTTTAAAACTAAATGTTCTGTATGAACTAAATAACCTAAATGTTTAGAACTAAATGTTTAGAATTAAAGAACATTTAGAACTAGAAAACATTTAGAACTAGAAAACATTTAGAACTACAGAACATTTAGAACTACAGAACCTTTAGAACCACAGAACATTTAGAATGTTTAGAACT
The DNA here is from genome assembly GCF_030014385.1 of Trichomycterus rosablanca. NCBI lineage: Eukaryota > Metazoa > Chordata > Actinopteri > Siluriformes > Trichomycteridae > Trichomycterus > Trichomycterus rosablanca. Next base: position 37,535,060 of record NC_086000.1, on the reverse strand, counting down.
ACAGAACATTTAGAACTACAAAACGTTTAGAACTACAGAACATTTAGAACTACAGAACATTTAGAACTACAGAACGTTTAGAACTACATAACGATTAGAACTACAGAACGTTTAGAACTACAGAAATATTTAGAATGTTTAGAACTACAGAACATTTAGAACTACAGAACATTTAGAATTCTTAGAATAACAGAACATTTAGAACTACAGAACGTTTAAAACTACAGAATGTTTAGAACTTTAGAACTACAGAACCTTTAGAACATTTAGAACTATGTTTAGAACTTTAGAATCCTCAGCTGTAATTGCTGTCTGAGGGAAGGTTGCCAGATCCCCACCAGCTCCCTGTTTGTTTGTTTATTAGGATAACATCATGTTGTACACTGTGGTTACACTCATGACAGGAACAGTTGTTACTCATTACACAAGATTCATCAGTTCACAAGGTTATATCACACACAGTCATGGACAATTTAGCGTCTCCAATTTACTTCACTTGCATGTTTTTGGACTGTGGGAGGAAACCGGAGTACCCGGAGTACACACACACACACACACACACACACACACTCATCTTACTCACCTCCATGTGTGAAGTAATAAAAAAATATTTAAAACATGTTATTTTTATTCATATATTTCCCCGTGTGAGTCCCCGTACCTTCACCCCCGAACCCGAGCGGGATCTGACATCACACCCGTCTGTACTGTTCCGGTGGGATTTTAACAGACATGACTCCCCATAGTCATGGTACTTTTGGAACAATGTGAGGAACCTGGGGAACCTACGGTTTATGTACCATAAGGAATAGGAACATGTGGTCAAAAGTATGTGGACGCCCCTCCTAATGATTAAATGCAGCTGTTTCTGCCACATCCATTACTAACAGATGTATAAACATTATAAAAGGTAAATGACATGCTTTTGTATCGTAGCAACAGTTTGGGGAAGGCCGTTTCTCTTTCAGCAGGATTAAACCCCTGAGCAAGAAGCAGCTCAACCCAACTCAACACCTTTGGGATGCATCACACTCAGACCTTCTCTACTCTTCTCCTCCAACATCAGCGCCTGACCTCACTGTCTGTATTGACTGAATGAGCAGCTGTAGCCTAGTGGTTAAGGTCCTGGACTAGTGATGGAAAGGTCGCAGGTTCAAGCCCCGCCACTGCCAGGTTACCACTGTTGGGCCCTTAAGCAAGGCCCTTAACCCTCAATTACTCAGATAATATACTGTCACAGTACTGCAGGTACTGTATACCATGTTGCTGAGCCACGCCCTTGCACTCCAGCGAACATGCTGGCGTAACTTAGTCTGAGAGCTGCTGAGGTGTGGGTGTGGGTGTGGGTGGGGCGCTGGAGGTGCGACTCTGCACTCGGGTTTGTGCTAACACACTGCTTCTGCTGACCAGCATCAAATTACACACACTCATCAACACACACACACACACACACACACACACTCTCTCTCACACACACACACACTCATCAGCACACACACACACTCTCACACAGTCACACACACACACTCATCAGCACTCAATACAGTCTGATCCTTCAGCACTGACCCCAGCCCACACACACACACACTTTCTCTCTCACACACACACACTCACACACTCTCGCACACTCACACACACACACACACACACACACTAATCAGCACTCGATACAGTCTGATCCTTCAGCACTGACCCCGGGCAGAACGCTCCCACACACACACACACACACACACACTCATCAGCATTTAATACAGTCTGATCCTTCAGCACTGACCCCGGCCCCCACACACACACACACACACTAATCAGCACTCAATACAGTCTGATCCTTCAGCACTGACCCCGGCCCCCACACACACACACACACACTAATCAGCACTCAATACAGTCTGATCCTTCAGCACTGACCCCGGCCCACACACACACACACAATAGACGACAAGTGTATAAAAACGTTGTTTAACTGCTGAATACACAGGTGTGTAATATATGAGTGTATTAAATAGCTCAGTTACTGCAAAAATGCTGCCACACACACACACACACACACACACTGCAAATATAAGTTAGTGTGTGTCCTGCACTGGTAACCGTGCTCCTCATGACCTTTAAATCTGTTCGTTTTGCATTTTTGGGACAGAACTCTGTCACGTCAGCCTCCTCGTCCCTCCGTTATTTTTATTTTTTTAATCCGTCTGGTTATAAGTGCATGACTGAACCTCACACACACACACACACACACACACACACCCACAGTATCCAAGGACAAGGACACCTACACTTCTGACTAAACTCTCTGTTATGGGTGGCAGATCTTTCAGTGCTGTTGCTCCTGAGCTCTGGAACTCTCCTCCTCGATCCCTGTGAGATTCACTCTTCTATCTCTACTGAAGATTTTTCTCTTCAAACAGTATTTTTGTTCCTCCTCTCCTGTAAACCCACCTTCAGTCTGTAAAAAGGACGTAATACCGCAGTACCTTGAAACTCAATGTAGTCGGTCCTTTTTAAAGTTTTAAAGACCTCTAAAGAGTTTCCAGGTATTTTTTTCCCATAAGGATGTTTGGGAAACCTGTTAATGCGTCCATGGTCCCGTGGAGCTGCAGATACTTTAGTCTCATGTAAAATAATGAGGTTGTTTTTGACACTTCAACACTGAAAATAACACAAATTTAGTTTTACTTCTTTATTGTTTCCTTACGCTTCTTAATGGTGGAGATGCTTGATGTTAGAATACCGTATCGTGGCGGGTGTTTAAGAGAATGGCGGGTGTGTGAGGGCGTGTCTGTGTTATTCACGCATTTGCGGAGGTTGCAGGTGAGCAGCAGGTTGCGTGAGAAGTGGTTGTAGAACGGCGTGTAGAACTCCAGGACCTTCTGCAGAGCGTGGCGTGTGTGTGAGAGTGTGGCGGGTGTGTGAAGGCGTGGCGGGTGTGGCAGGTGTGTAAGAGCGTGGTGGGTGCGTGAGGGTGTGACGGGTGTGTGAGAGCATGGCGGGTATGTGAGGGCGTGGTAGGTGCGTGAGGGCATGGCGGGTGTGTGAAGGCGTGGTGGGTGGGTAAGAGCATGCCGGGTGCGTGAGGGCGTGGCGGGTACGTGAGGGTGTGGTGGGTGCGTGAGGGCGTGGCGAGTGTGTGAGAGCGTGGCGGGTGTTGCAGAGTGTGGCGGGTGTGTGAAGGCGTGGCGGGTGTGTGAGGGCGTGTCTGCATTACTCACGCGTTTGCGGAGGTTGTAGGTGAGCAGCAGGTTGCGTGAGAAGTGGTTGGAGAACGGCGTGTAGAACTCCAGGACCTTCTGCAGGGCGTCGCGCTTGATCACGTGCAGGTCGCAGTAGGTCAGCGCTCGCACGTTAGCGCATGACTGAGCTAGCGTTAGCTCCTTCCAGAAGACGTCGCCGAACACGTCACCCTTACCTGCGTGAACACACACACACACAGTTACACACACACACACACAGTTACACACAGTGTTACGTAATACAGGTCAGATCCTCAGTAATGTGTCACAAATGGGCGTGGCTGGATGTGAACAACTAGCTGTTGAGGTACTGGACTATTAATTGAGAGGTCGCTGGTTCATTTACATTTACATTTTCGGCATTTAGGAGACGCCTTTATCCAAAGCGACTTACAGTGTATCACAAAAGTGAGTACACCCCTCACATTTCTGCAGATATTTAAGTATATCTTTTCATGGGACAACACTGACAAAATGACACTTTGACACAATGAAAAGTAGTCTGTGTGCAGCTTATATAACAGTGTAAATTTATTCTTCCCTCAAAATAACTCAATATACAGCCATTAATGTCTAAACCACCAGCAACAAAAGTGAGTACACCCCTTAGTGAAAGTTCCTGAAGTGTCAATATTTTGTGTGGCCACCATTATTTCCCAGAACTGCCTTAACTCTCCTGGGCATGGAGTTTACCAGAGCTTCACAGGTTGCCACTGGAATGCTTTTCCACTCCTCCATGACGACATCACGGAGCTGGCGGATATTCGAGACTTTGTGCTCCTCCACCTTCCGCTTGAGGATGGCCCAAAGATGTTCTATTGGGTTTAGGTCTGGAGACATGCTTGGCCAGTCCATCACCTTTACCCTCAGCCTCTTCAATAAAGCAGTGGTCGTCTTAGAGGTGTGTTTGGGGTCATTATCATGCTGGAACACTGCCCTGCGACCCAGTTTCCGGAGGGAGGGGATCATGCTCTGCTTCAGTATTTCACAGTACATATTGGAGTTCATGTGTCCCTCAATGAAATGTAACTCCCCAACACCTGCTGCACTCATGCAGCCCCAGACCATGGCATTCCCACCACCATGCTTGATTGTAGGCATGACACACTTATCTTTGTACTCCTCACCTGATTGCCGCCACACATGCTTGAGACCATCTGAACCAAACAAATTAATCTTGGTCTCATCAGACCATAGGACATGGTTCCAGTAATCCATGTCCTTTGTTGACATGTCTTCAGCAAACTGTTTGCGGGCTTTCTTGTGTAGAGACTTCAGAAGAGGCTTCCTTCTGGGGTGACAGCCATGCAGACCAATTTGATGTAGTGTGCGGTGTATGGTCTGAGCACTGACAGGCTGACCCCCCACCTTTTCAATCTCTGCAGCAATGCTGACAGCACTCCTGCACCTATCTTTCAAAGACAGCAGTTGGATGTGACGCTGAGCACGTGCACTCAGCTTCTTTGGACGACCAACGCGAGTGTGTTCTGAGTGGACCCTGCTCTTTTAAAACGCTGGATGATCTTGGCCACTGTGCTGCAGCTCAGTTTCAGGGTGTTGGCAATCTTCTTGTAGCCTTGGCCATCTTCATGTAGCGCAACAATTCGTCTTTTTAGATCCTCAGAGAGTTCTTTGCCATGAGGTGCCATGTTGGAACTTTCAGTGACCAGTATGAGAGAGTGTGAGAGCTGTACTACTAAATTGAACACACCTGCTCCCTATGCACACCTGAGACCTAGTAACACTAACAAATCACATGACATTTTGGAGGGAAAATGACAAGCAGTGCTCAATTTGGACATTTAGGGGTGTAGTCTCTTAGGGGTGTACTCACTTTTGTTGCCGGTGGTTTAGACATTAATGGCTGTATATTGAGTTATTTTGAGGGAAGAATAAATTTACACTGTTATATAAGCTGCACACAGACTACTTTTCATTGTGTCAAAGTGTCATTTTGTCAGTGTTGTCCCATGAAAAGATATACTTAAATATCTGCAGAAATGTGAGGGGTGTACTCACTTTTGTGATACACTGTACATTACAGTTACAGTATACAGTCTGAGCAATTGAGGGTTAAGGGCCTAGCTCAAGGGCCCAACAGCAGCAACCTGGCAGTGGTAGGGCTTGAACCAGCGACCCTCTGATCACTGGTCCAGTACCTTAACCACTAGGCTACAGCTGGTTCAAGCCCCACTACTGCCAGGTTGGCACTGTTGGGCCCTTGAGCGAGGCCCTTAACCCCTTAATTGTTTAGACAGTGTACTGTCACTGTACTGTAAGTCACTTTGGAACCTGTGCAGTGTGTGTGTCTGTGTGTGTCTCTGTGTGTGTCTCTGTGTGTGTGTGTGTGTGTATATCTGTGTGTGTGTCTGTGTGTGTGTGTGTGTCTGTGTGTGTGTGTGTGTATATCTGTGTGTGTGTCTGCGAGTGTCTGTGTGTGTGTGTGTGTCTGTGAGTGTGTGTGTGTGTGTGTGTATATCTGTGTGTGTGTCTGTGTGTGTGTGTGTCTGTGTGTCTGTGTGTGTCTGTGAGTGTCTGTGTCTGTGTGTGTGTGTGTGTGTGTGTGTCTGTGTGTGTCTGTGAGTGTCTGTGCGTGTGTCTGTGTGTGTGTCTGTGTGTGTGTCTGTGTGTGTGTGTCTGTGAGTGTCTGTGTGTGTCTGTGTGTGTGTGTGTCTGTGTGTGTATGTGTGTGTGTCTGTCTGTGTATACACTCTAAGCAATTGAGGGTTAAGGGCTTTGCTTAAGGGCCCAACAGTGGCAACCTGGCAGTGGTAGGGCTTGAACTAGCAACCTTCTGATTACCACTCCAGTACCTTAACCACAAAGCTACTAAAGCTGTTTAGATGACTAAGCAACAAATCAAACTTTCAGTCCAGAGTTCTAACATCCATCACACACACACACACACACACACACACACACACACACACTCACACACACACACACACTCACACACACACACACGAGCAGAAGAAGTGATCGACTAACTTCTCTACGTGAGCGCTGACGTGTGCTGGACTGTTGAAAGTCGTGAGTGTGTGTGTGTATGTCTGTGTGTGAGTGTGTGTGTGTGTGTCTGTGTCTGTGTGTGTGAGTGTGTGTGAAGCGACGCTGACGTTTGGTTTCTGTTCAGGCGTGTAATAAATAATTGATGAAATCGATCGGCGCTCTGATGCGTCTCTTTATTAATGATGCGCCGGTGTTTAACAGAGTCGGGGTGTGAAGATCACTTTTTGGCCAAAAGTATGTGGACACCCTGATAATGAGTGAATTTAGTCGTTCCTGCTACATCCATCACTAACTGATATATAAAATGATGATATCAGGTAGAGCAGTCGTCCCCAAACACCGGGCCGGGTCATTTATGCGTTTATAAAAACACATTTTTTCTTCTCTGCTCTGCTCTGCTCTTCTTTCTTTTCTTTTCTTTACTGTTTTATCTTTTATTTTATCTTCTCTTCTCTTCTTTTCTTTTCTCTTGTTTCTTCTTTTCTATTCTTTTCTATCTCTTCTCTTCTTATTTCTTCTCTTCTTTTCGCTTCTGTTCTGTTCTTTTCTCTTCTTTTCTTTTTGTCTGTCTTTTCTCTTCTTTTCTCTTCTCTTCTTTTGTTTTCTATTCTCTTCTTTTCTCTTCTCTTCTTTTTTCTTCTCTTCTTTATGTCTGTCTTTTCTCTTGTCTTCTTTCTCTTCTCTTCTCTTGTCTTATCTTATCTTATCTTATCCTGCCAAATCTCAAATCTGGTTTTAAAGCTTCGTAGATTTTGTTGTCCTCTTGTTATCTTGATCCCAAACCTAGGTCACCCAGAATAGGCAAAGGAAAGGAGAGGGGGGCGTATCAGTGCGCTCACAGTGCAGGTCCCAAGCCCAGGTAAATAGGGAGGCCCTTCTCCTTAGGAAGGGCATTCGGCATTTACATTTACATTTTCAGCATTTAGCAGACGCCTTTATCCAAAGTGACTTATGTGACAGTACTGTGACAGTATATTGTCCAAACAATTGAGGGTTAAGGGCCTTGCTCAGGGGCCCAACAGCAGCAACCTGGCAGTGGCGGGGCTTGAACCAGCGACCTTCTGATAACTAGTCCAGTACTTTAACCACTAGGCTACAACTGCCCTTAAAAACAATGCCAAATCAAACATTCAGATCATAAGAGGGTAAAGTCCAGTACTGACCGCCTCCAGTACTGCCGGTCAGCAGGGTACCGGAGGAAACCACTACTGTCGGGCCAAGGAGGAGAGAACGCTGCAGGTGGGCACTGTGACTGGTACAGGGACTGGTTTAGGTTTTCATCATCATTGTTTAGATATGAACTGGTTATGTAGACCTCACTCCTGGTCTGTACCCCCTCCCACTGGGACCCTGACCCCTTTCCTTACCCAGTATGGCGACCACCTCGTCGTCCTGGATGACCTCGAGCGACCCCGACACCACGAAGCACAGCGTGTCCACGCTCTCGCCGGCGTGGTAGATCAGGTCCCCCGGGGCACAGTGGATGGTCTGGAACTCCATGGCGAGCGCGCGCAGGCAGCCGTCGCTGGCCAATCGGAACGCAGGATGCTCCTTGAACACCTTCCGGTTCAGGTGGACGCAGATGTCGGCGCGCATGTCCTTGGGGCAGATCTGCAGCACCTGCGACGGACGGAGAGAGATGGAGATGCTCAGGTGTGTGTGTGTGTGTGCTAACAACGTGGGACCTGAAGACCTGGGTTCAAACCTCACGTGTTTGTGGAACATGACTGCATGGATTTCCACCAGATATTCCGGTTTTGTAGGGTTTTTTGAGCTACACACCCCCTTCACTTCACAAATCACACACACACAGCCACACACAGTGAACTGGTGCACACGCTACTGGTCTGGAACTGGTGATAGGACGCACCAGTATGGTTGTAATGGGGACTTTGCTCGCTTGGTTTGGCCTCTGACAGTTAATCTAAGTCTACTCATTGAATGAATGGGCACAAATTCCCACAATTGCACTCCAAAGTCTTATAAAAAGACTCCCAGAACTCATGGTCATGTGACCCAATACTTTTGTAATACACAGACGCATTTCCCGTCATCCCACACTCCCGAGAAGAGGGCGTGTCTAAATTATTAGATCCCCTAAAATGCTCCTACTGAGGCGCCTTAATTCTGATTGATGATCTGACTGAATGACAAGAGAGCGTCTTATGAGTTCCATGAATTCTTATGAGGCAGCAGGGCGGGGCACCGGGTCCTTCGGTACCTTGTCGGTGTCGATGCCGCGGGACATGGACCACGTGGAGGCGATGTAGTCCATCACTCTCTCGCTCAGGCCTTTAGGAACCTGGTAGAGCTTGAGGAAGTCGCGCACGCTGTTCAGCATCTCGTGGTAGCGGTTGGTGTTGGCGTACATCTGCTGGAAGATGGTGGTGACGTTACCGAATATGGTGGCGTACAGCAGAGCTGCGGAAAGAGAGGAGACGGCAGTATAAATAAAATAAAACAATAATACGCCTGTAAGAGCAAGAAAAATATACTGTATGGTCAAAAGTATGTGGACGCCCCTCTTAATCTGTCAATCTGAGTGACTTTGGGCTGAATTAGAACCTTAGAGTCAGGCCTTCTCATCTAACATTAGCACCTGATTATAGATTCTCCAAGCTTTCCCAGAGGAGTGGAGACTGTTATAGCCTCTAAGAAGTGCTAAGAATCCGAGAATCAGAGTAATCAGAAAGTTCAATCCGCACCACCACCATCAAATCACCACTGTTGGGCCCCTGAGCGAGGCACTTTAGCCTCACTTGCTTAAATTGTGTTCATTTATGTTCATTTGGTTCCCCAGACCTCCACAGCGCCCCCTCCTGTTGGCACTGGGTGCCGGTTCTACCCATAATGCACCTATCAGCTGAGGAGAGTGGAGGGAACCGTGGGAGGTGGAGGAAGATGAAGGAGCGTGAGGAGGATAATGGAATAAAGAGGAGACGATTCTCCAAACTGGGTTAGGAGTGTAAATAATGGATGGGGTACCACTCAAAATCCAATCACACACACACACACACACACACGCGTCTGATACGCTACCCCACCACCACTGAGATCTCCAGCTTTTGGGTTCGGATCTCAGATGTGCTATCGACCGGATGGGCGCCCACACTGTCACGATCGACCGTGTTTTGCTGCTGCCATCGCGACCCCTGCTGGCTGCTCGAGGCACCTGCAGGAGAGACTTCATCTCTGTCGGGTGAAAACAAGTGGCCTGAGACTGAGCACACTCATTCCTGCTGGAGGTTACACACGGGGAATCGGATATGACTAAATTGGGAGGAAGGTGGAACACTGACGCTAACAAGAAGGGGAACGATTGCAAATAAATACGGTGGCCAAAATAACAGAAACCAAGTACCAAATGAAAGGCACAAAATCATCCATCATACTCCACAAAGGGCATCAGACCCCAAAAAGGAGGAACATCAGACACCAAAAAGGAGGAATATCAGACCCCAAAAAGGGCATCATACTCCAAAAAGGAGGACATCAGACCCCAAAAAGGAGGAATATCAGACCCCAAAAAGGGCATCAGATCCCAAAAAGGAGAGCATCACATACCAAAAAGGAGGGCATCATACCCCACAAAGGAGGATATCAGACCCCAAAAAGGGCATCAGATCCCAGAAAGGAGGGCATCAAATCCCAAAAAGGAGATAATCAGACCCCAAAAAGAAGGACATCAGACCCCAAAAAGAAGGACATCAGACCCCAAAAAGGAGGACATCAGACCCCAAAAAGAAGGGCATCATACCCCACAAAAGAGGACATCAGACCCCAAAAAGGAGTAACATCACATCCCAAATAGGAGGGCATCACATCCCAAAAAGGAGGGCATCAGACCCCAAAAAGGAGGGAATCATACCCCACAAAGGAGGACATCAGACCCCAAAAAGGACATCAGATCCCAAATAGGAGGGCATCACATCCCAAAAAGGGAATCATACCCCACAAAAGAGGACATCAGACCCCAAAAAGTTCATGCACCGATCTCTATTATCCCCCGTCTCTGTGCAGCACCATCGATCAGCCAGCAGAGGGGGTAACTGCAGCAGTTATGAGAAAACCCAGTTTCAGCTGTAATGTCCAGTCCCTTACACACAGCTAATCGTGTGTCTGTGTAGGCGCCCGGCCAGCCGATAGCACAGCCGATAGCACAGCTGATAGCACAGCTGATAGCACAGTTGGAGTTCTCAGCGCTGGTGTGCTAGTGTGTTTTTGTTCTTTTGTTATTCAGGTCTGGACTGCAGGCAGGAGGCCAAAAAGCTTCTTCAGTCTTTATATTGTTCCTTAATATGATTGATTATTGTTTCACCCCCACATAAGAGACAGGACTGTTAAACAGTGTGTGTGTGTGTGTGTGTGTGTGTGTGTGTGTGTGTTAGGGTGAGAGTCTGTGCCCCGGCATGCAGAGTGACGCTCTCGGCTGGTTTTGGGACACATTTGGCTCTGAATTGGCAGGAAAGAGAAGTGAAGGTGACAGTCACCACACACACACACACACACACACACACACACACACACACACACACACACACACACACACACACACACTGAGTCTGAATAACATAAGGCTGTGGATGTTTGCATGGAGCTGATTTGTCCGTCCTGTTAGTTGCTGTTTGCAATATACTGGTGTGAATAATATAATCTATGTGGACACACACCAGTACCAGTGTGTAAAAGCTGCTGGTTGGACTGCAGTGATACAGGAGGGTATTATTTTTTTTATCATTATTGTTATTATTATTATCATTATTATTTGTATTATCATTAATTATTATTATTTTTAGTATCAATATTAATAATATTATTATTAATTATTATCAATAATTATTAATATTGTTATTATTATTTTTTATCTTTTTTATCATTATCATTATTATCATTATTATTATTTTTTTTTTTTTATTATTATTACATTATTATTATTATTATTATTACTGTTTATTATTACATTATTATCATTGTTATTATTATTATTACAGTTTATTATTACATATTATTATTATTCTTATTAACATTATTATTAATTATAATTTTGTTTAATATTATTACATTATTATTAATATTATTAGTGTGATTATTATTACTGTTTATTATTACATTATTATTATTGTTATTATTGATATTACTGTTTATTATTATTGTTATTATTGTAATTGTTTGATCTGGTGCTCATTTGCTCTCTAAACCAAACTGACATAAAAATCCATGCGATTATTAAACAGCATAATAATAATAATAATAGTAATAATAATAATAGTAATAATAATAATAGTAGTAACTTCACTGCTTCTCTCATACTGAACGCTCAGGGACTGAAAATGCAGTTTAAATTTGGCCCTTATTTAAAAGCAAAATCTTTGTGATGGTTGTCTGCACAGACAGGTTAACGTTCTCCAACCCCCTGTGTCACGTGTCACCTGTATCAGACTCGCTTCTGGTAATGCAATTCTCGCTCTCCCTCGTCTTCGGAGTCCTTCCATGAGTCCTGTCATCCAGTAACACCACCTATAGTGTTATCATGTGGGCACCTCATCATCACGCCCAAAGTAACATAACCTTCAGGACCTAATGTGGTTCAGGAGCTCATTTTCTGTTCTGGCTCTCTCGTACACTCGCTCAGTGGTGATCATCTTCCTCCATGAGATCTTCAGCAGCTTTCTAATGTTGTTCTCAAAAGCCTGAATAACACGACTGCATCGGCACACCTGAGATTACTGATGGTCTTTCCAACAAGGTCAAAAACCAAACAATTACAGCTGAATGGGGAGGGTGGGGGGGGGTGTATTACCTACCGCATACACACACACACACACACACACGTTCTCCTAAACCTAATTACCCCGTTTCTTCTTCCCACCTCTACATCACACTCTCAAATTCAATTGTACGTAATGCAGTTGTAGAAAACGCACCCGTAACCCAGCGTTGCATGCTAAGCATGCGGAATTTATTCCACCACGTTTTCACTCTTTTAGTGCTTCTAAAAATAAACCGGTTCCATTACAGCATCGCTGAGATGAAGACCGAACCAGGAGTTATTGCTTTTCCATCCTGTCGGGGGTCCCTGTACGGATCAGGATATTGAACTCGTTACGCTTCTCTCTGCTCAGCTGCTTTGCTCTAAAATCCTCACGCTGAGCGTTTTCTGGATTTATTTATCCTGTTCCTCGGGACGCCCTACCTGTCCGTTATATACATACACATACTTCTACATCTAGAATTCCATTCCAAAAGCAGCATCTAGGAAAGGCTGAGAGTCTCTGATGAGTAAAGATGATCAGAGGATCCAGTTTGTCCACAAATGTGTGAGAAAATGATTGAAATGTTTAAAAACAATGAACCTCAAAGAAAGATTGGAAGGGATTTGCATGTTCTCCCTCTACAGTGCAGAATATCATTAAATCGTTCAAGGAATCAGGAGGAATTTCAGTGTGTAAAGGTCGAGGGTGCGAGCTTAATCTGAACGCTCGTGATCTTCCATCCCTCAGACGGCGCCGCATCAAGAACCTCCACTCAACACTAGCTGATATAACCACATGGGTGAGGGATTAGTTTATCAAACCTTTATCAAGCTCAACAATACAGAGTTACTGCACTAATGATACTGAACACTTTGCTGTGCAAACAAGAAGCCTTATGTTAACCATGTCCAGAAGCGGCGTCCACTTCTTTGGGCTCGCAGGCATCTAGGATGGACCATCACACAGTGGAAACGTGTATTGTGGTCAGATGAATCAGCATTCCAGGTCTTTTATGGAAAAAATGGACGCTGTGTGCTCCAGACTGTTATCAACAACACGTCCAAAATCCAGTCTGTCATGGTATGGGGCGTGTCAGTACCAGGGTCTGTCATGGTATGGGGGTGTGTCAGTACCAGGGTCTGTCATGGTATGGGGGTGTGTCAGTACCAGGGTGTGTCATGGTATGGGGGCGTGTCAGTACCAGGGTCTGTCATGGTATGGGGGTGTGTCAGTACCAGGGTGTGTCATGGTATGGGGGTGTGTCAGTACCAGGGTCTGTCATGGTATGGGGGTGTGTCAGTACCAGGGTCTGTCATGGTATGGGGGTGTGTCAGTACCAGGGTGTGTCATGGTATGGGGGTGTGTCAGTACCAGGGTGTGTCATGGTATGGGGGTGTGTCAGTACCAGGGTCTGTCATGGTATGGGGGTGTGTCAGTACCAGGGTGTGTCATGGTATGGGGGCGTGTCAGTACCAGGGTCTGTCATGGTATGGGGGTGTGTCAGTACCAGGGTGTGTCATGGTATGGGGGTGTGTCAGTACCAGGGTCTGTCATGGTATGGGGGTGTGTCAGTACCAGGGTCTGTCATGGTATGGGGGTGTGTCAGTACCAGGGTGTGTCATGGTATGGGGGTGTGTCAGTACCAGGGTGTGTCATGGTATGGGGGTGTGTCAGTGCCAGGGTCTGTCATGGTATGGGGGTGTGTCAGTACCAGGGTCTGTCATGGTATGGGGGTGTGTCAGTACCAGGGTGTATCATGATATGGGGGTGTGTCAGTACCAGGGTGTATCATGGTATGGGGGGGTGTCAGTACCAGGGTGTGTCATGGTATGGGGGTGTGTCAGTACCAGGGTGTGTCATGGTATGGGGGTGTGTCAGTGCCAGGGTCTGTCATGGTATGGGGTGTGTCAGTACCAGGGTCTGTCATGGTATGGGGGTGTGTCAGTACCAGGGTGTATCATGGTATGGGGGTGTGTCAGTACCAGGGTGTATCATGGTATGGGGGTGTGTCAGTACCAGGGTGTATCATGGTATGGGGGTGTGTCAGTATCAGGGTGTATCATGGTATGGGGGTGTGTCAGTACCAGGGTGTATCATGGTATGGGGGTGTGTCAGTACCAGGGTGTATCATGGTATGGGGGTGTGTCAGTACCAGGGTGTATCATGGTATGGGGGTGTGTCAGTATCAGGGTGTATCATGGTATGGGGGTGTGTCAGTACCAGGGTGTATCATGGTATGGGGGTGTGTCAGTACCAGGGTGTATCATGGTATGGGGGTGTGTCAGTACCAGGGTGTATCATGGTATGGGGGTGTGTCAGTACCAGGGTCTGTCATGGTATGGGGGTGTGTCAGTACCCTTGGTAAAGGTCATTTACACTCTGTGATGCAGCATCAATACAGAAAAGTACGTTGAGATCTTAGAGCAACATGTTGCTGCCTTCAAGACGTCGTCTTTTCCAGAGATTACAAAGGCGTGACTGTGGAAGAAGAGGGTACGGGTACTGGACCGGCCTGCCTGCAGTCCTGACCTGTCCCCAATAGAGAACGTGTGGAGGATTTTGACCCCCCGTACTGCTGCACATCTTAAGACGTGTTTGCAGGAAGAACGAGACAAATTAAAAGCTGAAACACTAAATCACTGGTGAAAAGAAACGGCGACATTACAAAGTGGTAAATGCTTTACCGTCCCGACTTTTTTTGGAATGTGTTGCAGGCCTGAAATGCAGGAATGGATGTTTATTAATAAAGAAAAAAATCAGTACAGAATCCCAAAAGCAAAAAACTCCATCAGTTCACGCTCCAAAACTTCAGCAGCCAGAGACGTAATTACATCGGCTCCAGTCCCGCAGGAGGTGCAGGCATCAAATCACCTCTCACACTCCAAAATCCTACACAAACCCCCCGGAGCGTCCATACTTACATCAAATCTGATATAACACATCGTTTACATCCTCTCTGGTGTAAAGTTATCAAGTCTGGAATTAAATCCTCATGTTCTTCCTCAGAAACCTCCCCACCTCCCACCCTGAGCCCTGGTCTTAAATCAGCTCGACATTTCTGGGATGAATCACACTCCGACTGTGAGTCAGGCCTTCTCTTATCTTCTCTTCTAACATCAGTGCCTGACCTGACCTGACTCTACTGACTGAATGACTGAACCGGCACAAATCCCCACAGACACACTCCAGTGTTTTAGAAAGGCTTTCCAGATGAGAGGAAGAGTAAACAATTCGACAAGATCACGGTCAGGCGTCCAAATACTTTTGACCATGCTGTACATTGATTGGAGATGATTTAATTCAGCTGGATAAACGGGGATCTGGCCTCCCATACACTCGCAGCTGTACTGGTTTCGGGAAACGAAGAAATGAAGCTTAAGCAGTTCGACGCTGACCCTCCCGAACCTTAGTGAGCACCTAATAAGCCCCACTTTCAAATATCTCGTTTTGTTACATATCATTTAGACATGCCCACTTCCCCCATCAGTGTCATGCACAGTGTTCATGTTTTTAAAGGAGAACCGCAGACTGGCACGTGTGAAGCCATCAGGGTCACGCTGGGAGGAACACGCTAGACTCGAGTATTCCTACACCGCTTGTACACGCACCTCGACGAGACAGTAGGAGTCGCTGTTGCAGCAACGACGACGTGATAACCCAGTCTCGGCGTGGTGGTCATGTAATAGAGGTACAGCGTGTCCTGTTTTATTTTAACATCAAAGCCAGGACTGAATATCTAAGCTACTTCAACACCGACTCACAAAAGCAAACGGATCCAGGTACACAATCCCCAAACGCTCCAGTCGTTCCAGTCTCCGGTTCCTCAACGTCAGTCGACAATCCAGACGTCTGAATCAGGACGCGAGCAGATTGAGTCGGACGAGGCAGCGCGTCCATCATCGTCACACTCCTGTAGATACCCGATCTGTCGCTTCAGATACCCACAGGACTCGTGAGGATTCCAAACACGCTGCGCCTCCCCGAAAAACACGAGACGTCTGAACGTCTTGTCAGGCTGCTCGCCGGGTTCTACAGGAACGTTCCATGAACCGGCTTCCAATCGAACGTCTGCTTAGTCCCCCACCTCATGAAAAGCCGATCACTGGCTCTACAGACAGAACTGTCTGATGATTTGAGGACTGACGGGGGGGGGTGTTACCTGGTTCCCTCTTCACCAGAGGCTTCTGCTGTCAAGTTGAGGTGGTGCGGTGAAGGAACACGTGAACTACAGCGTGCTCCACCTCAGAGATGAGGACTTCAGACTCGACTCGGACTCGACTCATGAATCGCAAAAAATTTGCATTTATTCAGTTTGCATCACATGAAACGCTCGATCGGCTTTCTAACGACTTCCTGTTTTACTTCACCACCGGGAAAAGTTTGGAGGTTTTTAATTATAAGCACATTTACAAAATAACGGATTCTGTTCCTAATGGGACGCACGCTTATAAATGTAATAGCATCTGGAAGAACAGAAGCTAAGGTAAGCAGCGGTTATGATTGTTTTTGCCGTGTTTGGGATTTTGGCCGCTGTGCCGTGATTTATCGAGCGCTTTTGTTCTGTAATGAAAACGAAACGTATCAGCTGAAGCTTTTAACTGGAACCTTCTTGTTACAGAAATTACATTCATTTACACGATGAGGAGGAAAGTAAAGACACGAAGTAAAACGGCTAAATACACTCGCTAATCTGTTGTTGTTTTTATCTGAACTTACAGATTATTTCTTTATTTCTGCGCTACATTTATAATATATGTTTAGTGTAGATTATATCGACTCGTGACTCGACTCGGACTCTAGCCTAAAGACTCGTGACTTGTGAACGCCACCGCGCGTGTTATGGCTCTGTTTCTGAATCCACCGCTGGCTGGTGGAAAGAAGCTGCCGGCGGTTTCAGACGTGCTTGGCTGCCGATGTTCTCAGCCAGCGGGAACTCACACGGAAGCAGTCCCTCTTACTCTACTTGAAACCGTCCCAGCGCTCTCTGACTCAGCTATCAGTACAGATGTAGTTAGCATCCTAGCATCACGTCTCTACGTCATGGCCACTTCCCTTTCCGATATAATAAAGCTCGAGCGCAGCTGTTAAATTCCGAGACTCTTTGAACCGGCGAGTCTGGCTGTGAATTAGCCGTAATTATTGTAAATTACATCCGACGCAAATCCAATCTACTAAGAGAGAAAATGAATGCGCCGGTGCTGCGTCCTGACGACTACATCTAACGTTTAGAGAAATCTGACCGCGCAAAAACCTCCAGATTCAAGTGAGAGAACGAAAGTTATAATCCTCCACCGATACGGTGCGACCGTGCCCTAATCTCAGCTCTGTTACCGGCAGGTTGGGCACCTACACAGACAACGATTGGCTAATAACTGCTGCAATTACTCCCTCTGCTGGCTGAACAAGGAACCTGTCTGGTTCAGGTGAAAAGAAACGGTCGGTACTGCACACGTGTCGGAGGGGGCGTGAGGTAGTAGAGGTGAAATACCATGGGGGAATTGGGTATGACTAAATTGGAAGGAAAATTTACGAGGGGGGTATACTCTCCTGACACGCCCTCTATGATGCGTGCACGCTCCACTGACCCTTCTTATCCCCCCGTACTTCGATGGATCGGTGCGTGAGGTCGGTCTCACGCATGTAGAGTCACGCCCTGATCTCCACGTCCCTCCACTTTTGTACAGGCACCTCGGGCTACTAACCAGGGTCCACAGCGCCAAAGACCCCGCCCACTTTTTTTTTGTCATGTCTTTTCCCACACAGCAGACTAGTGGATTATTTTGTCTGCTGCCCACTAGGGGGCGCCAAGCCAACCGGTAGCAGAGCTGAGATTTACATTTACATTTTTTCTCAAGGGCCCAACAGTGGCAACCGGGCAGTGGCGGGATTTGAACAAGCAACCTTCTGCTGATTGGTTTTCTGCACCTGTTAGGAATGGGTGTGGCTAAAACACCTTGTAGGGGCGTCCACATACTTTTGGCCCTATTGTGTACGTGTTCGTTACTAGTGTACGTAAATTTGTAGCCTAACTAGCTGTACGATTGTTCTACTAGTTAGTTAGTGGCATCGTTACTCACATCCGATCATCATCATGGCCACGGCGAAGATCTTCTCGCCGTCGGTGGTGGGCGCGATGTTGCCGAAGCCGATGCTGGTCAGACTGGTCATGGTGAAGTAGAGCGAGGTGATGTAGACGGAGTTCTTGCTGGGGCCGCCCTCCCACCGGCCCGAACCCGAGACGTTGAAGCGGTAGGGCGTGCCCGCCGTCTCGCCCAGCATGTAGAGCCAGCTGTCCTGCCGCGCCATGTTCCGGTCCTCGTCGATGACCTCATAGTCGCCGATGCTGTACCAGATGCAGGCCAGCCAGTGGGCGGCCAGTCCGAACACGCAAACCAGCAGGACCAGCACGGCGGCGCCGTATTCGATATAGTGGTCGAGCTTCCGTGCCACCCGGCCCAGACGCAGCAGCCGGACCACCTTCAGGGAACTGAAGAGGCTGCTGATACCCTGAGAGACGGAGACAAAGGGTTCATCCAGATGTTCATCCATCCATCTAATAATCCATTCATCTAATAATACATTCATCCAGCTCAGAAGCAGCAGCCGGACCACCTTCAGGGAACTGAAGAGGCTGCTGATACCCTGAGAGATGGAGACAAAGGGTTCATCCAGACGTTCATCCATTCATTCATCTAATAATCCATTCATCTAATAACTCATCCATCTAATAATACATTCATCCAGCTCAGACGCAGCAGCCGGACCACCTTCAGAGAACTGAAGAGGCTGCTGATACCCTGAGAGACGGAGACAAAGGGTTCACCCGGGCGTTCATCCATTCATCTAATAACTCATCCATCTAATAATCTATTCATCTAATAACTCATCCATCTAATAATCCATTCATCTAATAATACATTCATCCAGCTCAGACGCAGCAGCCGGACCACCTTCAGGGAACTGAAGAGGCTGCTGATACCCTGAGAGACGGAGACAAAGCGTTCACCCGGGCGTTCATCCATTCATCTAATAACTCATCCATCTAATAATCCATTCATCTAATAACTCATCCATCTAATAATCCATTCATCTAATAATACATTCATCCAGCTCAGACGCAGCAGCCGGACCACCTTCAGGGAACTGAAGAGGCTGCTGATACCCTGAGAGACGGAGACAAAGCGTTCACCCGGGCGTTCATCCATTCATCTAATAACTCATCCATCTAATAATCCATTCATCTAATAACTCATCCATCTAATAATCCATTCATCTAATAATACATTCATCCAGCTCAGACGCAGCAGCCGGACCACCTTCAGGGAACTGAAGAGGCTGCTGATACCCTGAGAGATGGAGACAAAGGGTTCATCCAGACGTTCATCCATTCATTAATCTAATAATTCATTCATTCATCCATTCACCCGGCCCAGACGCAGCAGCCGGACCACCTTCAGGGAACTGAAGAGGCTGCTGATACCCTGAGAGACGGAGACAAAGGGTTCATCCAGATGTTTATCCATCCATCTAATAACTCATCCATCTAATAATCCATTCATACATTCATCTAATAATCTATCTATTCACTTGGCCCAATGCAGCAGCCGGACCACCTTCAGAGAACTGAAGAGGCTGCTGATACCTCGAGAGACGGAGACAAAGGGTTCACCTTGACGCTCATTCATTCATTCATTCATCCAATCATCCATTCATCCATCTGTTCACTCGGCCCACTGAAGAGGCTGCTGATACCCTGAGAGACGGAGAAGGGTTCATCCATTCATTTAATAATCTATTCATCCAATAAACCATTAATCTCATGATCTATTCATCAATTCACCCAGCCATCTCTCCATCCATTCACCCAGCTGTTCATCCATTCATCTAATAATCCATTCATCAATTCACTCAGCCATTCACTAATTCACCCATCCATTTATTTAATAATCCATTCACCCATCTGTTCACCCAGTCATTAATTCATTTATTCATTCAAAAACCCATTCACCCAATAATCCATTTATCAATTTACCCAGCCATTCATCCATTCATTTAATAATCAATTAATTCATCCAATAATCCATTCATCCATCTTTCCATTCATTCATTCATCCAATAATCCATTCATCCATCCATTCACCCAGCAATTAATCTATTTACCTAATAATCCATTAATCAATTCACCCAGCCATTCAACTATTCAGCTAATAATCCATTCATTACTCTAGTCATTTATCCATTCATCCATCTATTCATCCAATAATCAATTCATCCATCTCTCCATCCATTTACCCAGCCATTCTTCCTTCTCTTCACCTAGCCATTCATCCATTCATTCATACAGTAATCCATCTCTCCATCTCTCCATCCATTCACCCATTCATCGTTCCATCCATCCATCATGCATTCTGCCATTCATCCCTGTGTTCATCCATCAGTTCTTCCATCTTTTATTCAACCATCCATTCTCATTTCATCCTTTTATTCATCCATTCATCTCACTGTTCATCCATCCATCTACTGTTTTCTATGTAACTATGGCAACATAAAACATTGTTGTCCATTAATTTGTCCACCCATTCTGTTATTCATCTAAATGTAAATATGAGGAAACATTAAACATTTATAGCTCTGTGTGTGTGTGTGTGTGAGTGTGTGTGTGATTGAGTGTGTGTGTGTGTGTGTGTGTGAGTGTGTGTGTGTGAGTGTGTGTGTGTGTGTGTGTGTGTGAGTGTGTGAGTGTGTGAGTGTGTGAGTGTGTGAGTGTGTGTGTGTGTGAGTGTGTGTGTGTGTGTGTGTGTGTGTGTGTGTGTGTTGCCGTTGTTTATGCCCACATGAGAAGAAAAGAGCTTTTGTTTGTTCGGTTCCATATTTAAAAATACACGCTAACGTGTGCCAAGTTGGCGCCAACCTGAGTGAACCTGAGCCAACCTCATGTCGTGTTTAAATAGCACCTGAACAGCACACGTGTGCGTGTGTGTGTGTGTGGGTGGGTGCATATTTTGAATATCTTTTTATTTAAATTTAGAACGACTTGTTTTAAACCCAGAAACTAAACGCTGTGATTTAACGCCCAGTCGAGACGATTGTTGTTCCGTCTGTTCTGCCAAACTACGTGTGATGGGTGTAAAAATCACACAAGGACGTGCAAGAAGACCCGGACCGGGCGAGTCTGGACTAATAATATCTCTCAGTGTTTAACTTCCAGCAGTTACGACTCTGATATAGCAAACATAATAACAGAATTAGCAGGAAAACATAAAAATATGTAATTTTAATAGTGGACGCTTACTGAAGGTGCTAGTGAAAGAGTCTTTTACTATATTATATTATATTATATTATATTATATTATATTATATTAATTATATTATATTATATTATATTATATTATATTATATTAATTATATTATATTATATTATATTATATTATATTAATTATATTATATTATATTATATTATATTATATTATATTATAATAATAATATATATTATATTATATTAATTATATTTATTGTATTATATTATATTATATTATATTATATTAATTATATTATTTATATTATATTATATTATATTATATTATATTATATTAATTATATTATATTATATTATATTATATTATATTATATATATTATATTATATTATAACAATTATATTTATTATATTATATTATATTATATTATATTATATTAATTATGTTATATTAATTATATTATATTATATTATATTATATTATATTATATTATATTATATTATATTATATTATATTAATTATATTTATTATATTATATTATATTATATTATATTATATTAATTAACCTATGTGTTTATTGCTCCTTTAGAGATTTATTAGGCATTTTCCTCCAATGTCTCTCCCAATTTAGTCGTATCCAATTCCCAGATCGTATTTCCTCCACTCCTGACCCTCCGACACGTGTGCAGCACTGACCGCTTCTTTTCACCTGCACCAGACAGATTTATGCTGAGATCCGTATCCGAGATGTTATCCCCCGTCGATCAGCCAGCAGAGGGCGTAACTGCAGCAGTTATTAGGAAACCCTACGGCCCTCCCACACTCAGACCAGCCGATCATTGTTCGAGTAGCTCAGGGGTCTTAAAATTTGTTTTGTTGGGGCGCATTTAGAAAAAAAATGCAATTACGCGCCACAGACTCGGCCACGGGTGCAATAAGATAACTAAAAATTATTCGGCTACTCGCTTACTATAAACGACACGTCCTTTTGATCTGAATGAGATTATTACACTCCGTTATTAAAGCAACTGTTTCCTGACAAATTAAACATAACCACTTCCCTCTGAAATTGGAAGTTCAGGACCATTAATGCAGGTGTAACGTCGTTACCGGTTTAATTTATGAGAAAAGAAGACGAGGAGCGTTTTAGACTGATTATACGTCATAGCGACACCCAGTGTTTAAACTAGGAATGACTATTTTAGACCTGGGTAACGGGACACAGATGGGCTGTAGTTTGGACACCCCTGGTGTAGCTGAATCGAGCTGAGATTCGAACTTGCGAACTTGAGATGTCTAGCATTTATTTACCATGTATGGCAAACTAAACAGCTGCCTTGGGCTCGTCCACCACAAGGGGGTGCAGATGAAATTAATATAGACGTACACACATAGCCGTTCTGCACACGTATGAAGCACACACTGACGTACACACTCAAACCGAACACACACTGATGTACACACTCAAACCGAACACACACTGATGTACACACTCAAACCGAACACACACTGACGTACACACTCAAACCGAACACACACTGACGTACACACTCAAACCGAACACACACTGATGTACACACTCAAACCGAACACACACTGATGTACACACTCAAACCGAACACACACTGATGTACACACTCAAACCGAACACACACTGATGTACACACTCAAACCGAACACACACTGACGTACACACTCAAACCGAACACACACTGATGTACACACTCAAACCGAACACACACTGATGTACACACTCAAACCGAACACACACTGATGTACACACTCAAACCGAACACACACTGACGTACACACTCAAACCGAACACACACTGACGTACACTGACGTACACACTCAAACCGAACACACACTGATCCACAGTAAAGCATCACAGTAACGAGACGTGATCTGACGTGAGTGATGAGCGTTACACCAGACCAGGCTAATTCCTCCCAGAGTTTAAAAAAATAATTCCTACTTGAGTGACAGCTCGATGGTTCCAGTTCTTCGTTTCAGGACCCAAAAACAAACACAGGCATTGGAGGGCACATGCAAAAAAAATAAATATAAATAAATAAAAGGATGGAACAGAAGATAAAGAACAGAAGAGTAACATCAAGTATTTCAGAACGATAATCGATGGATCTACACGCATGATGAGACCTACAAAACACACCTCAGATCCTCTGGTGTTTTCTCAAGATCTGCTCTCTGCTCTTCTGCACTACATGCACCACACGGTGTAAAGCATTTGGACTCCTGAGCGTGAGCTTGTCGGACGTCCTGTTTAGAAACCAAACACTATTAAAACAGAGCGACCCCTGTATGATCTGTTCAGCTAGAACAACAGCCGCTCACAAGCTTCTCACAAGACTTTGAAGTGTGTATGTGGGAATTTGTGCCCGTTCAGTCAGTACGGCTGGTCGCTGATTGGTCAGTCGGTGTTCTGGTTCATCCCAGAGCTGTTGAGCGGGGCTGAGGTCAGGGCTCTGTACAGGATACTGGAGCTTCTTGGTTTTTAAACCGAGCTTTCGTCCATATAGTGAATCAGCTCCAAAACAATCATTTCACAGGGTTTGGAGTGTATCTGTGGGAATTTGTGCCCGTTTAGTGGAAGCGTAATGGTTAGGTCAGTCAGAATAAGAACAGAGGAATCAGGAGGCCGTGCCACGAGGTTCTAGAACTTTCCACAGCGCCACATCAAGCCTCCAGGTAACTGTCGGAATATTTTTACTCAGCAGATTTTCATATTTTTATATTAAGACACAATTTATGAAAGATTAAATTTAGGATTTTTTTGTTTCAGACAGAGGCGAGACGCAGAGAGAACAGAGAGAACACAGAGAACAGATCTGAAGAAAATCCAGCAGATCAGAACTGACAGGCACAGTGAGAACCGCACGCCTGAGGGTGGTGGGTGTGATGTGTGTGGGGACGCAGCGTGTAGGTTTGTGCATACGTACATACATTCTTTGTGTGATTAGAACATGTGTGTGTGTGTGTGTCTG
Organism: Trichomycterus rosablanca; assembly: GCF_030014385.1. Classification (NCBI taxonomy): domain Eukaryota; kingdom Metazoa; phylum Chordata; class Actinopteri; order Siluriformes; family Trichomycteridae; genus Trichomycterus; species Trichomycterus rosablanca. The sequence goes on along the minus strand of NC_086000.1, from coordinate 37,510,805 downwards.
TGCATATGTGTGTGTGAGTGTGTGTTAGTGCGTCTGTGTGTATATGTGTATGTATGTGTGTGTGTGTGTCTGAGTTTGTGTGTGTTTGTGTCTCCGTGAGTGTGTGTGCACATATGTAAACATAATACACATTTCAAGTGAATAAGAGTAACAGGATGGTGTGTGTATATGTGTGTGTATATATGCGTGTGTGTGTGTGTGTGTGTGTGTGTGTGTGTGTGTACATACAGTGTATCACAAAAGTGAGTACACCCCTCACATTTCTGCAGATATTTAAGTATATCTTTTCATGGGACAACACTGACAAAATGACACTTTGACACAATGAAAAGTAGTCTGTGTGCAGCTTATATAACAGTGTAAATTTATTCTTCCCTCAAAATAACTCAATATACAGCCATTAATGTCTAAACCACCGGCAACAAAAGTGAGTACACCCCTTAGTGAAAGTTCCTGAAGTGTCAATATTTTGTGTGGCCACCATTATTTCCCAGAACTGCCTTAACTCTCCTGGGCATGGAGTTTACCAGAGCTTCACAGGTTGCCACTGGAATGCTTTTCCACTCCTCCATGACGACATCACGGAGCTGGCGGATATTCGAGACTTTGCGCTCCTCCACCTTCCACTTGAGGATGCCCCAAAGATGTTCTATTGGGTTTAGGTCTGGAGACATGCTTGGCCAGTCCATCACCTTTACCCACAGCCTCTTCAATAAAGCAGTGGTCGTCTTAGAGGTGTGTTTGGGGTCATTATCATGCTGGAACACTGCCCTGCGACCCAGTTTCCGGAGGGAGGGGATCATGCTCTGCTTCAGTATTTCACAGTACATATTGGAGTTCATGTGTCCCTCAATGAAATGTAACTCCCCAACACCTGCTGCACTCATGCAGCCCCAGACCATGGCATTCCTACCACCATGCTTGACTGTAGGCATGACACACTTATCTTTGTACTCCTCACCTGATTGCCGCCACACATGCTTGAGACCATCTGAACCAAACAAATTAATCTTGGTCTCATCAGACCATAGGACATGGTTCCAGTAATCCATGTCCTTTGTTGACATGTCTTCAGCAAACTGTTTGCGGGCTTTCTTGTGTAGAGACTTCAGAAGAGGCTTCCTTCTGGGGTGACAGCCATGCAGACCAATTTGATGTAGTGTGCGGCATATGGTCTGAGCACTGACAGGCTGACCCCCCACCTTTTCAATCTCTGCAGCAATGCTGACAGCACTCCTGCGCCTATCTTTCAAAGACAGCAGTTGGATGTGACGCTGAGCACGTGCACTCAGCTTCTTTGGACGACCAACGCGAGGTCTGTTCTGAGTGGACCCTGCTCTTTTAAAACGCTGGATGATCTTGGCCACTGTGCTGCAGCTCAGTTTCAGGGTGTTGGCAATCTTCTTGTAGCCTTGGCCATCTTCATGTAGCGCAACAATTCGTCTTTTAAGATCCTCAGAGAGTTCTTTGCCATGAGGTGCCATGTTGGAACTTTCAGTGACCAGTATGAGAGAGTGTGAGAGCTGTACTACTAAATGGAACACACCTGCTCCCTATGCACACCTGAGACCTAGTAACACTAACAAATCACATGACATTTTGGAGGGAAAATGACAAGCAGTGCTCAATTTGGACATTTAGGGGTGTAGTCTCTTAGGGGTGTACTTACTTTTGTTGCCGGTGGTTTAGACGTTAATGGCTGTATATTGAGTTATTTTGAGGGAAGAATAAATTTACACTGTTATATAAGCTGCACACAGACTACTTTTCATTGTGTCAAAGTGTCATTTTGTCAGTGTTGTCCCATGAAAAGATATACTTAAATATCTGCAGAAATGTGAGGGGTGTACTCACTTTTGTGATACACTGTATATAAACATAATGTACAGTACATTTCAAATTAATGAGAGTAACAGGATGATATGTGAGTGTGTTAGTGTGTGTGTGAGTGTGTTAGTGAGTGTGTGTGTGTTAGTGTGTGTGAGTGTGTACACAAATGTACACTTCAAATAATGAGAGTAACAGGAGGGTGTGTAAAGTGTGTGTGTTTGTGTGTGTGTGTGTTTATGTGTGTGTGTGTGTCTGTGTGTGTCTGTGTGTGTCTTTATGTATGTGTGTGTGTGTGTGTGTACATATAAATCTTATATACATTTGAAATGAGTGAGAGTAACAGGATGATGTGTGAAGAATGTGTGTGTGCGCGTGTGTGCGTGCGTGCGTGTGCGCGTGCGTGTGTGTGTTCTTGAACCGACCTCATCGACGTTCTCGAAGGCGTTGATGACATCATAAGGCAGGCAGGACAGCAGGTCGATGACGAACCACGTCTTCAGGTAGTTCATGCGGATGAGCTTGGGGTCGGAGATGACCTCGCCCGCCGGCCCCACGAAGGTGGTGTGGAAGTTCAGCACGATGTCCACCAGGAAGATGACGTCCACCACGCTGTCCACCACCAGCCAGGCCACGTTGTTCTGCTTGGTCTTGAAGGAGACGTTGTAGGGCACCATGATGGCCGTGTAGAAGGTGAGGATGAGGATCACCCAGTCCCACGTGGTCTTGAAGGCGCAGTAGTGCAGGATGATGTGCGGCGGCGTCTTCGGCGTCTCCTGCTTGTACTGAGGCAGGATCTCCGAGCCCAGCTGCAGCACCTGGAGGAGGGGAGGAGGAGCCAAAGGGCATCGGTCAGCGGTCCGGTACGTCCAGAGACCAGCGCCACTCTAAAATAAATACCGAATTTTTTAGGATTTACAGATGCGACTCCTCTGTAAAGGTGGAACCCTGCGGGATTTATAATAACCGCCTTAAATAATGTTGAATGAGGAGGCCTGGTTTGCAGTCATCGTTCCAGTTCATACCAAGGGGGTTCAGGGGTTGAGGTCGGGGCAGGACTCTAAAGTTCCTCCAACTGATATTGTACACCTGCTAGCGATGGGTGTGGCTTCTACACCTGAACTCAGTCATTAAGAGGGACGTCCACACACTATTGTCCATATTTATAGTGTAATATTCTTTCGGCCGCCCCCGTATTTAGGCATCGCCACAGCGGATCTGGTCCTCATAAATGTGTGTGTTTATGTGTGTGTCTGTGTTTATATGTGCGGTGTCTGTGTGTGTGTTTATGTGTGTCGGTGTGTGTGTGAGTGTGTGTGTGTTTGTGTGTGTGTTTACGTTTATGTGTGAGTGTGTGTGAGTAAGTGTGTCTGTGTGTGTGTTGGTGTGTATGTGTGTGTTAGTTTATGTGAGTGTGTCTGTGTGTGTCTGTGTGTGACTGTGTGTGTCAGTTATTGTGTGTTAGTGTGTGCATTAATGTGAGTGTGTCTGTGTGATTGTGTGTTAGCTTGTGTGTGTTAGAGTGTGTGTGTATGTGTGTTAGTATATGTGTGTGTGTTTTATGTGTGTGGGTGTGTCTGTGTGTGTGTTCATGTGTGTGGGTGTGTGTTTATGTGTGTGTCCGTGTATGTGTGTGTCCGTGTATGTGTGTGTGTGTTTATGTGTGTGTGTGTGTGAGTGTGTGTCTGTGTGTGTGCGTGTGTTTATGTGTGTCGGTGGGTGTGTGAGTGTGTGTCCGTGTATGTGTGAGTGTGTGTGTGAGTCTGTGTCTGTGTGTGTGCGTGTGTTTATGTGTGTGTGTGTGTGTGTGTGTGTGTGTGTGTGAGTGTGTGTCCGTGAATTTGTGTGTGTTTATGTGTCTGTGTGAGTGGGTGTGTATGAGTGTTAGTGTGTAGGTGTTTGTGTGTCTTAGTTTATGTGAGTGTGTCTGTGTGTGTATGTGTCTGTGTGTGTGTGTGTGTGTGTGTATGTGTCTGTGTGTATATGTATATGTGTTAGTATGTGTTAGTGTGTTAGTATATGTGTGTGTTTGTGTGTGTTTGTGTGTCTCTCCCAAAATTTCTCCCAATTCCCCCTATTGCTGTTTCCTTGTCACCTGCACCACCCCCGCGCTGGCAGAGGAGAGCTGAGACTATCACACACCCCTTCCGACAGACACCTATTCACCTGCTGCTGGTTCTTTTCAGCTGTGTCTGTTTGGATGCCCGTCCAGGTCGGTAGCACCACACTGAATTAAACTGTGTGCATTATTTAGTGCATTATTTAACGTCAGACAGCTGATCTGTGTTTACTGAGTTCCTGAGTTCTGTGTTCTGCTCTCCTCAGGTTAGAACCCGCGAGCGGTCCCTGTTCCGTATCACTGACGTGTGCTGGAACCCTGACCACGTACCTCAGCCAGCCGCGAGTGCTTATGGACGTTTTCTCCCTTGTGTACAGACGGCTGGAGCTGCTGCAGGACTCCTCGACTGCTGGTTAGAGCTCGGGTCAGACGTGCAAATTTACCCCAACCTACACACACACACACACACACACACACAGAATGCACATTATATAATATTATGTAACATTATATACAGGATGGAATTTATGATGAACAGTGATTCACCCACTGATCACAGAATTAGAATCATTCGAGTTATGATCAAACAAGGTACCGATGGTCCAGAGTGAATCATTTCTAACAGTGAATCATTATAATCAGCGAATCATTTCTATCAGTGAATCATTTCTAACAGTGAATCATTTCTAACAGTGAATCATTGCGAACAGTGAATCATTTCTAACAGTGAATCATTTCTAACAGTGAATCATTTCTAACGGAGAACTATTTCTATCAGTGAATCATTTCTAACAGTGAATCATTTCTAACAGTGAATCATATCTAACAGTGAATCATTTCTAACAGTGAATCATTTTTATCAGTGAATCATTTCTATCAGTGAATTATTTCTATCAGTGAATCATTTCGAACATCATTTCGAACAGTGAATCATTATAATCAGTGAATCATGTCTAACGGTGAACCATTTCTAACAATGAATCATGTCTAACAGTGAATCATTTCTAACAGTGAATCATTGCGAACAGTGAATCATTTCTAACGGAGAACTATTTCTAACAGTGAATCATTTTTTAATAGTGAACCATTTCCATCAGTGAATCATTTCGAACAGTAAATCATTTCTAACAGTGAATCATTTCTATCAGTGAATCATTTCTATCAGTGAATCATTTCTATCAGTGAATCATTTCGAACATCATTTCGAACAGTGAATCATTATAATCAGTGAATCATGTCTAACGGTGAACCATTTCTAACAATGAATCATGTCTAACAGTGAATCATTTCGAACAGTAAATCATTTCTAACAGTGAATCATTTCTAACAGTGAATCATTTCTAACAGTGAATCATTTCGAACAGTAAATCATTTCGAACAGTAAATTATTTCTAACAGTGAATCATTTCTAACAGAGTAAATCATTTCTAACAGTAAATCATTTCGAACAGTAAATTATTTCTAACAGTGAATCATTTCTAACAGTGAATCATTTCTAATTTCATTACTACAGAGCGGCTCTGTCCCAAACCTTTTGATCACTAGGCCTAGTACTCTGGTACTGTAACCACTGAGCTACAGCTGACCTCACGCAAACCAAGCTATTACTGCACTGCGGTTCTGTCCCAAACCACATAACCAGCAATACAAATCCAGCTATTCTATACATGCAGAGTGAAACAGTAACTTTACCGCAGTGCAGTGTGCAGCAGTGTCTCTTTTTTCAAGCTTTTTAAACCCACACTGTTTAATAACGAATCAGGATTTCTCAGCCTGAGGCTCAGGGGTCACGGTGGTGCCCGACTTACGGAGATCCGAGCCTCCACTGAGACGAGCCTATTATTCCTGTATATTAATGCAGTGCTGAAGCTCATGAGACCGGCTGTCATCCACCGGTACTGCGGTCCAGCTGAGACATGTTCATATATAACATCATCATTTATAACACAAACGCCCGTATGTGTGCAAACTGTATATGAAACCTAATAGAAATCTGAAGAATTTTATATATTGACATACACCAATGAGGGATAACATTATGACCACCTTCATAATATTGTGTTGGTCCCCCTTTTGCTGTCAAAACAGCCCTGACCCATCGAGGCATGGACTCCACTAGACCCCTGAAGGTGTGCTGTGGTATCTGGCACCAAGACGTCAGCAGCAGATCCTTTAACTCCTGTAAGTTGTGAGCTGGGGCCTCCATGGATCGGACTCGTTTGTTCTGCACGTCCCACAGACGCTCGACTGTATTGAGATCTGGGGAATTTGGACGTTGTGCTCCTCAGACCGTTCCTGAAGCATTTTAGCTTTGTGTCAGGGAGCATCATCGTGCTGAAAGAGGCCACAGATATCAGGGAAGCGTCTCCATGAGAGGGTGAACATGGTCTGCAACGATGCTTAGGTAGGAACTACGTGTCAGAGTAACATCCACATGGTTGGCAGGACCCGAGGTTTCCCAGCAGAACGTCGCCCGAAGCGTCACACCGCCTCCGCCGGCTCGCCTTCTTCCCATAGTGCATCCTGGTGCCGTGTGTTCCCCAGGTAAGCGACGCTCACGCACCCGGCCGTCCACGTGATGTAGAAGAAAACCTGATTCATCAGACCAGGTCACCTTCTTCCATCGCTCCGTGGTCCAGCTTCCGGTGCCCATTGTTGGCACTTTCAGAGGTGGACAGGGGTCAGCATGGGCACCCTGACCGGTCGAGCTGATTTAAACTGTGCTGCTCTGTGTATTCTGACACCTTTCTATCAGAACCAGCATGAACTTCTTCAGCAGTTTGAGCTACAGCAGCTCGTCTGTTGGATCGGACCACACGTGCATCAGTGAGCCTCGGCCGCCCATGACCCTGTCGCCGGTTTACCACTGTTCCTTCCTTGGACCACTGCAGACCGGGACACACCCCACAAGAGCTGCAGATCCTCACACTCACCCATTTTTCCTGCTTCTAACATCAACTTTGAGGATAAAATGTTCACCTGCTGCCTGATATATCCCCCCCACTAACTAACGGGTGCCGCGATGAAGAGATGATCAGCGTTATTCACGATTCACGTTTACGATCGAAGCCTCACCAACCTCTGGAAGAGTCGTCCTCGATTGGCTGTTTGAAGGCTGTGATGTCATTAAACGTGCAGAGGAAGAGAACCACCTTCTCCTGTTCATTCCGGATGGGCGCGATCTTCACGAAGAACCACACGGGCGTCCCTGGACAGACACAAACACACAGTTATGAGCGTATTAGGGGGTGGGGGTGCCGTTTTTAGACACCTAGGACCAATTCAATGCTTGTATTCTGCCTTTTTTAACTCTTAACCTTGTCATATCCAATTCCCATCCTGACCGGGAAGAGACTACTATCTGTGAATCAACCATCTCTCAACTGGAACAACATCTGGAACAACAGCCGCTCTTTTGAGAAGCTTCTCACAACACTTTGAAGTATTTCTGTGGGAACTTGTGCCCGTTCGGTCAAAAGAGCATTTGTAGGATTGGGCGCTGATGTTGGTGTTCCGGTTCATCCCGGAGCTGTTGAGTGGGGCTGAGGTCAGGGTTCTGTGCAGGTCAGTTTCTGGAGTTTCTTTAACATTTCTGAGAAATTAGAAGGGGTGTCCCAATACTTTTGGTCACATGGTGTAACTGCATTTAGCAGACGCTTTTGTCCAAAGCGACTTACAGTTATGACTGAACATGATTTTTAAGCAATTGAGGGTTAAGGGACTTGCTCAGGGGCCCAACAGTGGCAACCTTCAACCGGCAACCTTCTGATTGCTAGTCCAGTACCTTAACCACAGAGCTATCACTGCCTATGATGTCTTTATCCAAAGCGACTTGCAGTACTGTGACAGTATATTGTCCAAGCAATTGAGGGTTAAGGGCCTTGCTCAAGGGCCCAACAGTGACGACCTGGCAGTGGTGGGGCTTGAACCAGCGACCTTTTGATTACTAGTCCAGCGACCTTAACCACTAGGCTACAACTGCCACTGGTGTGGTTTCACTGTCTAATTGGTAAACTGTTTTTTTATAAAAACACTTCATGGCCAAAAGTATTCGGACGCCTGATCGTGAGCTTGTCGAACGTCCAGTTCCGAAAGCAAACGGTATGAAAATAGAGCGGCCTCTATCACAAGACGTTGAAGCATTTCTGTGGGAACTTGTGCCCGTTCGGTCAAAAGAACATTTGTACAACTGGGAACTGATGTTGGTGTTCCAGTTAATCCCAGAGCTGTTGAGTGGGGCTGAGGTCGGGGCTCTGTGCAGGCCAGTTTGTTGAGAGGTGTCCCAATACTTTTGGCCACATGGTGTAACTACTGCTCAGTATAAAGTAACGGATCCTTAATCTTCAGTATCAGAACGTGTCCAGCGCGTCCTCACAGGTTCCGTACTATGAAAGTTTCTCTATAACAACGAAAAAGCTGCTCTGATCACCCAGACTCATGCATATTCACGTGAGAGCACCGGCGCATTAGCATAATAAAGCAGCATGTTAGACCGGCTGTGTTCCAGCTCCTGATGCTCACTGCGCTGGTGTGTGTGTGTGTGTGTGTGTGTGTGTGTGTGTTCCGGTACTTACTGTTCTTTCTGTACATCAGGATCTCAAAAGAGTTCGTCTCGTAGTTCTCGAACGTCAGTCGAACCTGCTCCGTCGTTTCTTTGTCTGTGAGCTCGCCGTACATAAAGCTGAGAGAGAAGCAACAACATCAGGCCAGATGTGTAGGGGACATGTCCACTACACAGGTCAAAACATCTGTACACGTGTAGAGGACATGTCTACTTTACAGGTCAAAACATCTGTACATGTACAGGGGACATGTCCACTACACAGCTCAAAACATCTGTACACGTACAGGGGACATGTCCACTACACAGCTCAAAACATCTGTACACGTACAGGGGACATGTCCACTACACAGCTCAAAACATCTGTACATGTACAGGGGACATGTCCACTACACAGCTCAAAACATCTGTACACGTATAAGGGACATGTCCTCTATACAGATCAAAACATCTGTACACGTATAGGGGACATGTCCACTACACAGCTCGAAACATCTGTACATGTATAGAGGACATGTCCACTACACAGATCAAAACATCTGTACACGTATAAGGGACATGTCCTCTACACAGATCAAAACATCTGTACACGTATAAGGGACATGTCCTCTATACAGATGAAAACATCTGTACACATATAAGGGACATGTCCACTACACAGCTCAAAACATCTGCACACGTATAGGGACATGTCCACTACACAGCTCAAAACATCTGTACAGGTATAGGGGACATGTCCACTACAAAGGTTAAAACATCTGTACACGTATAGGGGACATGTCCACTACACAGGTCAAAACATCTGTACACGTATAGGGGACATGTCCTCTACACAGATCAAAACATCTGTACACGTATAGGGGACATGTCCTCTACACAGATCAAAACATCTGTACATGTATAGAGGACATGTCCACTACACAGATCAAAACATCTGTACACGTATAAGGGACATGTCCTCTACACAGATCAAAACATCTGTACACGTATAAGGGACATGTCCTCTATACAGATGAAAACATCTGTACACATATAAGGGACATGTCCACTACACAGCTCAAAACATCTGTACACGTATAGGGGACATGTCCACTACACAGGTCAAAACATCTGTACACGTATAGGGGACATGTCCACTACACAGGTCAAAACATCTGTACACGTATAGGGGACATGTCCTCTACACAGATCAAAACATCTGTACACGTATAGGGGACATGTCCTCTACACAGGTCAAAACATCTGTACACGTATAGGGGACATGTCCACTACACAGGTCAAAACATCTGTACACGTATAGGGGACATGTCCTCTACACAGATCAAAACATCTGTACACGTATAGGGGACATGTCCTCTACACAGGTCAAAACATCTGTACACGTATAGGGGACATGTCCACTACACAGCTCAAAACATCTGTACACGTATAGGGGACATGTCCACTCTGGTTATGGTCGGGTCTCCTCCTTTAGTCAGGTTTAGTCATGATATCATCACCTGGTCTCCACCCCACGTTACCTGCAGCTGCTGCTCTTCTGCATGACCTCGGCCCGGTGGTACCCGGACAGTTTGCAGAAACCATCGTTGCTGTAGACGATGGGCCAGTCCACGATCTGAGCGTTTCCCAACACGAAGTTGGTGTCTGTGGGCATAAAGACGAAGGGGAGGATGAGAACACGCTGGTGCACGGGTCAGTTCATTCACTGTTCAGGTCAGAATGACTCCGAATCTGTCCTACAGGTGGAACACAGGATGGTTTCGAACATAATTAGATGGGAGTGACACCAGCGGTGCCTACGGGGCTTTTTTAGGGATTTTTTGGCAACTTGATGCTCATTAAAACTACAGCAGAGCTCAAAAGTTTCTGGACACTGTAGAGTTTGAGGCAGTCTTGAGATTTCATTGATTTCTATACATAGTTTTTATTAATTATTAATATGAATCTTATTTAATAATATTTTGATTTTTTGATTTTTTAAAAATCTTACAGGAATAAACATACAGGCAGCAACCTGAATGATTGATCTGGTGATGTTACGTTCTATAAAATTCAGCCTCCTGATTTCTCATTATCAATAATTGAATGTTTTTGCAACCTGTTTCTACAACCCCAAATCAGAAAGAGTTGGGACAGCACAGAAAAAGCAAATAAAATAAAAACACATTCCTGTTCACAATGTTCCTTACATTGACTTTGACTTTTATTTGATGTCAGACAGGATGAACCTGAGATATTGGTACTGACACGCCCCCATACCATGACAGACCCTGGTACTGACACACCCCATACCATGATACACCCTGGTACTGACACACCCCCATACCATGACAGACCCTGGTACTGACACGCCCCCATACCATTTATTTGCATGTGCTGTGTAGGCAGACTAGACCTATTTATCTAAATGTAGAGAATTATTAATGAGCAATTAGGAAAATGACTTGATAGATTTTTTACTGCACCAGATTGATCATCCAAGTTGCTGCACATGGTGAAATGAAACCTCAAGGCTGCCATAGAATAGAATTCAGTTCAATTCAATACAATTTTAGATGGGTTATCGATGTATGATGGTCGGCACACACAGCAGACGTCAGTTCTGGACTAAAACTACATCACCAAACACCACTATGAGGGGGGGGGAAACAAAAAAAAGAAAAAGGTTCCATGCCAACGTGTAATTGAACCCGACGTTCCGTCTGTATTCAGCCGGGGACTAATTTAACCTGCGATCGACTTTTCCTCTGTCGTTATATCACTACATCAGCGACAGGTTCAGAACAGATCAGGAGAAACAGGAACCGATGAGGATGGTACAAAACATCAGGAAATGAAAGGTAAAAGGTGTGAAAAGAAACGATGAGAGAGAGAGAGAGAGACTCCGTGTGGGCTGTACCTGTCTGCCCACGTGAGAGTGTCCAAACTGAAAAGGTAAAAAGAAAAGCGGCGTTAAAACATCACAAACAGAAATCCACTCCATACACGTACACGCTCAGATTCCTGTCATGTGTTGTTATATAGACGCTCTATCAGACAGACTGAACCTGCTGTAGCATCGCTGCACCATAAATCTTACATTTACATTTACAATTACAAATACAATTCATCTTCAGCTTTTGTTTGTACAACCCCAAATCAGAAAGAGTTGGGACAGTATGAAAAATGTAAATAAAGTAAAAACACAGTGTTCTTTACATTGATTTTGACGTTTATTTGATGTCAGACAGGATGAACCTGAGATATTTCATCTTTTATTTGCTCAACTTCATTTCATTTATTAATAAACATCCATTCCTGCATTTCAGGCCTGCAACACATTCCAAAAAAAGTTGGGACGGGGGCAATTTAGGGCTAATAATGAGGTGAAAAAACTAAATAATGATGAGATTCTGAACAGGTGATTGTAATGATGGTTTGGTACAAAAGCAGCATCCAGGAAAGGCTGAGAGTCTCTGATGAGTAAAGATGATCAGAGGATCCAGTTTGTCCACAAATGTGTGAGAAAATGATTGAAATGTTTAAAAACAATGAACCTCAAAGAAAGATTGGAAGGGATTTGCATGTTCTCCCTCTACAATGCAGAATATCATTAAACCGTTCAAGGAATCAGGAGGAATTTAATCTGAACGCTCGTGATCTTCCATCCCTCAGACGGCGCCGCATCAAGAACCTCCACTCAACACTAGCTGATATAACCACATGGGTGAGGGATTAGTTTATCAAACCTTTATCAAGCTCAACAATACAGAGTTACTGCACAAATCATACTTAACACTTTACTGTGCAAACAAGAAGCCTCATGTTAACCATGTCCAGAAGCGGCGTCCACTTCTCTGGGCTGGGAGGCATCTAGGATGGACCATCACACAGTGGAAACGTGTATTGTGGTCAGTACTGTTGCACATCTTAAGACGTGTTTGCAGGAAGAACGAGACAAAATAAAAGCTGAGACACTAAATCACTCGGTCTCCTCGGGGCCAAAACCTCTTTTAAGTGGTGAAAAGGAACGGCAACGTTACAAAGTGGTAAATGCTTTACCGTCTCAACTTTTTTTGGAATGTGTTGCAGGCCTGAAATGCAGGAATTGATGTTTATTAATAAATGAAATGAAGTTGAGCAGATAAAAGATGAAATATCTCAGGTTCATCCTGTCTGGCATCAAATTAAAGTCAAAGTCAATGTAAGAAACTCGGTGTTTTTTAGTATTTACATTTTCCATACTGTCCCAACTTTTTCTGATTTGGGGTTGTACATCTATTGTAATCAGGTTGGATTTAAAGGTTTAAGGGAACATGAAGTGCAGAAAGAAAAGGTTTGTACCTCACGCTAAGCTCCAATAATCTGGAAAACAAACAGCTCAGCTGTGTGTCTGTTTCTGTCTGTTTCTGCCTGTCTGTCTTTCTTTCTGTCAGTCTGTCTCTGGCTGTCTCTATTTCTTTGTCTTTGTCTATCTGTCTGTTTCTGTCTGTCTCTCTGTTTCTGTGTTTGTTTGTCTGTCTATCTGTCTCTGTCCGCCGGTCTCTGTTTATATGTCTGTTTCTGTTTATCTGTCTCTGCGTGTCTATCTGTCAGTCTCTGTCTATATATTGGTTTTTGTCTTGTCTCTGTGTCTGTCTGTCTGTCTGTCTGTTTTTGTTTGTCTGTCTGCCTGCCTGCCTGCCTCTGTTTCTCTCTCTCTGTTTTTGTCTTTCTGTCAGTTTGTCTGTCAGTCTATCTCTGGTCTCCTAGTTTCCGTCTATCTGTCTGTTTTCGTCTATCTCTCTGTCTGTGTTTGTTTGTCTTTGGCTGTCTCTATTTCTGTCTGTCTGTCTGTCTGTCTGTCTGTCAGTCTATTTCTCTGTTTCTGTCTGTCTGCCTGCCTCTATCTGTCTGTCTCTGTCTGTATGTCACTGCCTGTCTGTCTATCTCTCTCTGTTTTTGATAGTTTTTTCTTTCAGTCTGTCTGTTATTGTCTGTCTGATTCTGTCTGTCTGCCTGTCTGTCTATTTGTCTCTGTCTGTCAGTCTGTTTCTGTCTCGTTCTGTCTGTATAACTCTGTTTATGTCTGTCTGTCTGTGTGTGTCTGTGTGTCTCTGTCTGTAAGTTTGTCTCTGTTTGGCTGTCTGTCTCTGTTTCTGTCTGTCTCTGTTTCTGTCTGTCTTTCTGTCAGTCTGTCTTTGTTTTTGTCTGTCTCTCTTTTTCTAACCACAGGATGAACTGAAGGTCCATGCAGTACAATAACGTCAGTAAAAGTTGTTCTTTAAATAAAGTCTCTCTTTTGATCAGGTTTTTATTCCTAATGAATGGACGTAACTCCCCACAGTGATGTTGCTCTGGATGTTGTGGAACTAAGTAAGAGAGATCAGCTCCCATATTTCTCACAGTAAAGAAAAAGGATCCTGCAAATAAGAACAGGTAATAAAAACCACATTTCACAGTGACAGTGATTTTACCACTGGGGGAGAATAATGTTCACCTTTAATTTCTCTATTGTTACTGGGGTGAAGAGGAACTGTGACGGACTTTAAATGTGCAGTCGCTGGAACCCACTGCCCTGAGGAGATGTGTTCCTTACTATTGATCCACACAGTCTAGTTATTAAACTAAAACCTTTAAACGTGTTAAATGTACAGACTAAAGGTGCAGTAGATGTAACCTGGAGGAGATCCTGACAGTGGACGCTGTTTCTAAGAGTAAAACATTGTACGATCTTGCAGAACTTTTTAGATCGGAACAGTGTGTGTGTGTGTGTGTGTGTGTGTGTAGAATTGTTCTACCTGGAGGTACAAACATCTAAACATCTCATGAGGAACATCTCTGTGGTGAGTGAGAAAGGTCTTTGCTTACCGTTAGATCTTCTGACTATGTTCTCCAGAAAAGTGTTCTGAGGTGCCACCAGCCCTCTCCGGGCTCCAGCCATGTCCACCAATTCTTCTCTCCCCTGATCTTCTTCTTATTAACTTTTATCTTTAATTATACTCTGTTATTGAGTATGTTCTTTCTTTTAATATCCTCTTGGTTTCTTTTAATGTTCGATTGTATCATCCGTGCTTCTCTTCTCCTTCTGATCTTTATTTATATGATTCACTGTCTCCTCTTATTGATGGATGAATGAGTGGATGGATGGATAGAAGGATGGATGGGTGATTGGGTGGATGGATGGGTTTCCGTCTCCGTGCTCCTCTTGTTCTTCTCATCCCGGTACCTGCGGATCTGTTCGCGCGTGTGTGTGTGTGTGTGTGTGTGTGTAAGTGTGTGTGTGTAAGTGAGTGTGTGTGTGTAAGTGTGTGTAAGTGTGTGTGTGTGTAAGTGTGTGCGCTCTCATCCTCCGTTAATCGGTTTTGCGCTGCGCAATCTAACGTGTTTCGATCGCCTTGTTGGATTGAGTTGCCAGATTAAGCTTTTACCACTTATTTATTTACAGCTTCATTATGATCAGGGTCGCGTAAAGCCCGGAGCTCAGTTTGTTTGTTTATTAGGATGTTTATTAGGACGTCATGTTTTACACTTTGGTTACATTCATGACAGGAACGGTAGTTACTCATTACACAAGATTCTTCAGTTCACAAGGTTATATTTAACACAGTCCTGGACAACTTTGTATCTCCAATTCACCTCACTTGCACGTCTTTGGTCCGTGGGAGGAAACCGGAGCACCCAGAGGAAACCCACCGTGCCGCCCCCGGAGCTCAGAAACACCTACTAGTACCTTAAGTGAACAGAGGGCATTGTGGGTTGAGTAGACAGAAAATCTGGTAAAAATCGACTCATTAGTACCTACTGATTATTTTATTGCTCAGGGGTCTAAGTTTCGTGCTCCTTATATCAAGTCATGGGGCGGCACAGTGGCTCAGTGGTTAGCACTGTAGCCTCACAGCATAAAGGTCCTGGATTCGATTCCCAGGTGGAGCAGTCCAGGTCCTTTCTGTGTGGAGTTTGCATGTTCTCCTCGTGTCTGTGTGGGTTTCCTCCGGGAGCTCCGGTTTCCTCCCACAGTACAAAGACATGCAAGTGAAGCAAATTGGAGATACAAAATTGTCCATGACTGTGTTTGATATTAAAGTTGTACTCATAAACCTTGTGTAATGAGTAACTACCGTTCCTGTCATGGATGTCATCAAAGTCGTTAAAATACTAATAAATTAATAAATAAATATATAAAGTCACGTGTTCTCACATTGGTCTTTAACACTGAGCTTGTTATAACTTACAATGTACAGTTTTGTTTACTAGCTTTTATTTTTATATTAGTTGGTTTAAACTGAGAACATTTGGGCTAAATATATGTAAGAATTATTCATTCATTCATTCATTCATTTTCTTAACCGCTTATCCAATTAGGGACACACACACATTCACTTATAGGGCAA
This sequence comes from Trichomycterus rosablanca, assembly GCF_030014385.1. Lineage (NCBI taxonomy): Eukaryota > Metazoa > Chordata > Actinopteri > Siluriformes > Trichomycteridae > Trichomycterus > Trichomycterus rosablanca. Next base: position 37,495,006 of record NC_086000.1, on the reverse strand, counting down.
TTCAGTGTCTCCAAATAACCTGACTGCATGTTTTTGTACTGTAGGAGGAAACCGGAGCTTCCATAGGAAACCCACACAGACACGGGGAGAACATGCAAACCTCACACAGAAAGGACCCGGACCGCCCCACCTGGGGATCGAACCCAGGACCTTCTTGCTGTGAGGTGACAGTGCTACCCACCGAGCCAACGTGCCGCCCATGTAAGAATTAGAAGATGCAAAATCAGTATAAATTATTATGACTTAGAGACGGAATTACATGAAACTATAAATTACAGAAACATTTAATCTACCTTTTTAAATTAATCTAATTAATATAAAATATATTCAGTAAATATTGCTGTCTATTTACAGTGATGGGTATAATCGCTGATTTGGCAACCCTAATTTCATTGTAATCAAACAGTGTCATTAAATTTAATCTTGTAGCGCCATCTAGTGGTTAAAAGACTCCGGGTTGCCAGATGTTTCTGAAATCTTTTTTTATTGATCACAAGTCATTTAGCTAAGGCAACCTTTATTCGTTTTCTGTTTTACCACCGCTTTATCCTGGTCTGGGTCGCAGTGGTTCTGAATAATTGGGCACAAGGCAGGAAACAGTCCAGACAGGTCGTTAGTTCATCGCAGAGCAGACACGCACACACACACACACACACACACACATAAACACACTTTTTAGGGCAATTTTTAGTAGCTCCAGTTGTCCTGATGGCGTATTTGGACTTGTAGGAGGAAACCGGAGCACCAGACGAAAACCCACCCCGACACAGAGAGAACATGCAAACTCAAGCAATAAAGCCACCCACTGCATCACTGTGCCGGTCCGATTTAATATCGACACTTTACAAAATCTACAAATACACAATATTGCCAAAAGTATTCACTCACCCATCCAAATCATTTAATTCAGGTGTTCCAATCACTTCCATGGTCACAGGTGTATAAAACCGAGCACCTCGGCATGCAGACTGCTTCTACACACATTAGTGAAAGAACGGGTCGCTCTCAGGAGCTCAGTGAATTCCAGCGTGGTACCGTGATGCCACCTGTGCAACAAGTCCAGTGGTGAAATTTCCTCACTACTAAATATTCCACAGTCGACTGTCAGTGCTATTATAACAAAGTGGAAGCGATTGGGAACGACAGCAACTCAGCACCAAGTGTTACCACGTAAAATAACAGAGCGGGTCAGCGGCTGCTGAGGAACATAGTGCGCAGAGGTCACCAACTTTCTGCAGAGTCGATCACTACAGACCTTCAAACTTCATGTGGCCTTCAGATCAGCTCAGGAACAGTGTGTAGAGCTTCATGGAACGGGTTTCCATGGCCGAGCAGCTGCATCCAAGCCTTACATCATCAAGCGCAATGCAAAGCGTCGGATGCAGTAGTGTAAAGCACGGCGCTACTGGACTCTAGAGCAGTGGAGACGTGTTCTCTGGAGTGACGGATCACGCTTCTCCGTCTGGCGATCCGATGGACGAGTCTGGGTTTGGCGGTTGCCAGGAGAACGGTACCTGTCTGACTGTATTGTGCCGAGTGTAAAGTGTGGTGGAGGGGGGATTATGGTGTGGGGGTGTTTTTCAGGAGTCGGGCTCGGCCCCTTAGTTCCAGTGAAAGGAACTCTTAATGCTTCAGCACACCAAGAGATTCTGGACAATTTCATGCTCCCGACTTTGTGCCTCTCAGAGAGGAGACTGTGAGCCAGGCCTTCTCGTCCAACATCAGTGTCTGACCTCACAAATGCGCTTCTGGAAGAACGGTCAAAAATTCCCATAAACACACTCCTAAACCTTGTGGAAAGCCTTCCCAGAAGGGTTGAAGCTGTTATAGCTGCAAAGGGTGGCGACATCATATTAAACCCTGTGGATTAAGAATGGGAGTCACTGAAGTTCATATCCGTGTGAAGGCAGACGAGCGAATACTTTTGGTAATATAGTGTAAGTCTGTTTGTCTGTGTGTTTTAAACAACGAATGCTTTTATTCTGCTGTACTGTTTAATGTTCACAGTTTCTCACGGTCTGTCTAACACACAGTAAACAGTTCACTGTATCTGAGTGTCTAAGCTGAACATTAATGTTTAACTTACACTGAAAACAACTCAAATGCCCCCACCTGTATACAACCGGGCGGCATGGTGACTCAGTGGGTAGCTCCTCACAGCAAGAAGGTTCTGGGTTCAATCCCCAGATAGAGTGGTCCATTATTAAATCAAGAACCTCCACTCAACACTAGCTGATATAACCACATGGGTGAGGGATTAGTTTATCAAACCTTTATCAAGCTCAACAATACAGAGTTACTGCACTAATGATACTTAAAACTTTACTGTGCAAAAAAGAAGCCTGTGGTTGTCATCACCTGTTTGGAATCACCTCATTACTAGCCCTTAATTGCCCCCGTCCCAACTTTTTTTGGAATGTGTTGCAGGCCTGAAATGCCGGAATGGATGTTTATTAATAAATGAAATATCTCAGGTTCATCCTGTCTGACATCAAATAAAAGTCAAAGGCAATGCAATCCTGTTTAATGTTAGGATCCGTCAGTGTTCCTATCAGTTGTTGATATGGCAGAAATTGCAGGAGCCAACACACACACACACACACACACACACACACACACACACACACACCTCAGTTCAAGGCTACAGGCTTGATGTGCTGGTATTTTTATTTCACTTTACTGTCCTAATCATGTCACAATATTTTACATAATATTAATCTGCCCAGTTACTCAAAATCTGGTAAAAATCCAGTTTTTTATAGCACAACATTCAGGTAGAGCGCGGTGTAGATTCAGTGGTGGTAAACAGGGGGGTTCATGTTCTAAAGAGGTGCGTTTTCATCGACAAAATTCTGAACTGTTGTTTTAATTGTTGTTGCTTGATTTGTTGTTTTTGAGTAATTGTGACTGCTGGATTGAAGATAACACATTTTGTAATACAGTATTTGAAGCTGAGCATAAATTCCAGCAGTAAAACACATGCTAGAAGATACTCAGTATCTTCTGTGGCTGCTCCAGGTTCTGTAAAACAGTAATGTTGTTTATTATTCATGGTTTTTTATATTTAATTTTTCTGATAGCTCTCTTATCCTGCTGTAGATTTGATGTGTCGCTGTTAATCCATCTTTAATATGCAATATCAGAATGTGCAATAATAATCATTATGTGTAATCACTCATAGCTGTAATAACCACTATGTGCAATTTTCGGAATGTGAATATAATTATATGTAACATTTGATGTACCTATTTTAATCAGCTCTACTTACCATATAGAAGCACTTTGTAGTTCTACAATTACTGACTGTAGTCCATCTGTTTCTCTACATGCTTTGTTAGCCCCCTTTCACCCTGTTCTTCAATGGTCAGGACCCCCACAGGACCACCACAGAGCAGGTGTTATTTAGGTGTTGGATTATTCTCAGCACTGCAGTGACACTGACATGGTGGTGGTGTGTTAGTGTGTGTTGTGCTGGTATGAGTGGATCAGACACAGCAGCGCTGAGTTTTTAAACACCGTGTCCACTCACTGTCCACTCTATTAGACACTCCTACCTAGTTGGTCCACCTTGTAGATGTAAAGTCAGAGACGATCGCTCATCTACTGCTGAGCTTCATCAGTGCTCACAGGACGCTGCCCACGGGGCGCTGTTGGCTGGATATTTTTGGTTGGTGGACGATTCTCAGTCCAGCAGTGACAGTGAGGTGTTTAAAAACTCCAGCAGCGCTGCTGTGTCTGATCCACTCATATCAGCACAACACACACTAACACACCACCACCGTGTCAGTGTCACTGCAGTGCTGAGAATCATCCACCACCTAAATAATACCTGCTCTGTGGTGGTCCTGTGGGGGTCCTGACCATTGAAGACCAGCATGAGAGGGGGCTAACAAAGCATGTAGAGAAACAGATGGACTACAGACAGTAATTGTAGAACTACAAAGTGCTTCTATATGGTAAGTGGAGCTGATAAAATGGACAGTGAGTGTAGAAACAAGGAGGTGGTTTTAATGGGATGGCTGATCGGTGTATACTCTCTATTTTAAATCTGTGGTGTTTTTAATATGAACCCACAGTGACAATAAAGTGAATCTTGAATCTTCTACTAAAATCCCGGACTACAGCTTAAACATCAGTCCCAGTGAAGAGTAGTTTGTTCTAATTTGTAGAAATGACAGAATGCTTATAAAACCGGCCGCTGTTTGTTGTAATGATGCTTATAAACCCATTTAAGTGACATGAAGAGCTGAAGAATCCGTAAAGAAAAGCTTTGAGGTTCTGGTTGGCTGAGATAATGTTAGCACAGTCAGGTTCACCTTTCTGCTCTGTTGCTTAATCCGACCTGTTAAAAGAATTCAGACCTTGATTCTCTGAAGCCACAGAACTGCTGCTGTAAACCTTTTAAATTGCCATTATTACACATCTCAGGGAATTTTACGAGTTGAGCGCTTCTCCCTGTTTGTGTACGCACATGACTGGGTGGGTCCAAGTGTTATTGCGCTTTATAACGGGGCGGCGGTGTGTGTGTGAGCGGCAGAGGCTCGAAAAGAAAACATTCCATCATGGGGACAGCGGCCTTGATCACTTCGACTCATCTGCTCATCCTAATATTTCTGAGCGCTGCACACTCAGGTATCGTCCACCTGTTTTTATTTCAGAAATAAAGTAGCTTATTCTATATGACATGCACTTGGGTGGCTCGGGTGTTACGCTAACACATCATTGCCGAGATCCGGGTGAGATCCGGGTCTCTGTGGTGCTATCGACCGGCCAGGTGTCCACAATAGCCCAGACTAGGGGGAAAAGAGAAAGGACTGGCGCCCTCACCAGAGCATTCCTACCTTGAACTTAGTCATTCAGTTTCTTTTTTATGTTTGACCAGCGCTTTATCCTGGTCAGGGTTGAGGTGGGACCAGTTTCCTGGGAATCACTGGGCACAATGCACTAACAAACCCCAGACAGGATGCTAATCCATCATGACATAGCCATGACAGGAATGCTCTGGTCTGTGTAGAGGCCTGGTCGGTCTATAGCACTTCTGAGACCTGGATCTCAGCAGTGGTGGATTACTGAAACAGACTGCTGTGCCACCCGAGTGCATGCTGTATATGATTTAAGTTGTTGTATAGTATTATATAAGTATTATTCTTACATACATATTATATGTAGTATTGTATATAGTTAAAATTAAAATGAAATTGTATATAACATGAAATTACACCTAATTCCTCACTATTACTACTGTATATACACTAGTTTTGGGTAGTTACAGTTCTTTAACTGTGAATAAATGTTCATAACACAGGTTCTTGTCTTAAAATTTATTAAAATTTTTATTTGTTTATCAGTTTATTGTAGAAAAAGGGTCATGAATTTAATTCAGCTTTGTGGCCTCTTCATTTGTTATCAGTGATTCAATTAACTACGACGACGCAGGTGAATCCTCTGTGTCCGTAAAAACAGGGTTAGTTAGCCTGCACCTATTACATAATACATACATGGAACAGTGATCTCCTGTCAAGGTTTGGAAGAAAACCCAAAGTGTTGGATGATGAGATATAATCATATATAATGAGAGAACCAAATCTAAACAGGTCTTCTATACATGTCAAGCTGCTGGTGAGCACACGTGTGCATCAGTGCAGTCATTTAATAAAACATGTGATGTTTTATTTCATATAAATCAGCATGTTAAGTTCAGCATGTAAACAGAAAGCGTGCACACACACATTTCCAGAGAGAATCGTTCATTCCACAAACTACAGGATTTTATCAGGGTGCTGAAACCTTTGCACGTACAGCACTAACGACTTCACTGTTCATTTTATATAAACTTTTGACCTCGGCTGTATGTGTGATTGGATTGATTCCAGGTTTAACAACAAAGAAATCAGGTAATAAATCAGTGTATCTATAGAGCAATAAAACATCACACACCGAACATTAACGGTCTGATTCGTTTCCAGATATCGACACTGTTCCTGCGCTGCGTTGTACCCAGTCGAGTCCCTCAGCCTCCTTACCTTCATCAGGTGAGAGGCAAAACATTTATCTCTAGTTAATGTATGTAAAAAGTGTTTGGACACCTGATTATGAGCTTGTTGGACATTTCCAAAACAAGTTATATTAAAATAGAGTGACTTTTTCAGCTGGAACAACAGCCATGTGTCTGTGTATGGGAATTTGTGCCCGTTCAATCAAAAGATGAGGCATTTGTACGGCTGGGCTCTGATTGATCATTTGATGTTCCGGTTCATCCCAGAGCTGGTAAGTGGGACCGAGGTCAGGGCTCTGTGCAGCACACTGGAGCTTTCCTTCATGTCTTTATAGAGCTCGCTCATGCTGGAACAGGAAAGGACCTTCCCTAAACTGATGCTGCAAAGTTGGAAGCATGTGATTTCCTGAAATGAAACACATGAATCCGATAATTAGAAGGGGTGTCCCAATGCTTTTGTCCATGTACAGCAGCGTGTCTAGGTAAAATACATACATTTCTAAGTGTGTGTGTGTGTGTGTGTGTGTACAGTGCACTTGGTGAGACCTGCAGATGTAAGTGTGCTGTCTGCACTCGGACTGTCCGACTCATACAGGTACAATCATCTCTAATGATGCTTCACTTCTTTTAGTAGCTGCTATAAAATATCGGAACATTTCGATTGATTCCATATTTAGATGCTGCCACAGCAGATATACCAGACTTGGCACAGTCTTTATGCCAGATGCCCTTCCTGGCACAACCCTTGTATTTCTCTCTGGGCTTGGGAACGACACTGAGGGTGCACCAGCAAGTGGCTTGGCTGATTTGGTCATCCCCACCAGACATTAGCCAATCATGTCCATGCAGATGCCTGACCAGCCAAGTGCACCAAATCTCAGCAGTAGTGGGCAAGCGTACATTACTGCTGCGCCACCCGAGTGCCCAGAAAATCAGACTCCATTAGGAACAGTGTAGTGTTTCCTTAAGCTCCCTGGTACAGGAGGTCTGAACGAGGGTGTTACAGGGGGTAAACAGAAGAGCACTTATTTTTGTTCAGCGGCACAGTGGCTCGGTGGGTAGCACTGTCGCCTCACAGCAAGAAGGTCCTGGGTTGGACCCCCAGGTGGGGCGGTCTGGGTCCTTTCTGTGCTGAGTTTGCATGTTCTCCCCGTGTCTGCGTGGGTTTCCTCTCACAGTCCAAAAAACATGCAGTCAGGTTCATTGGAGACCCTAAATTGCCCTATAGGTGAATGGGTGTGTGTGTGTGTGTGTGTGTCTGCCCTGTGATGGACTGATGCCCCGTTTAGGGTATTACTGTGTGCCTTGCACCCATTGAAAAGCTGGGATAGGCTCCAGCACCCCCTGTGACCATGATTGGATAAGCGGTTAAGAAAGTGAGTCAGTGAGGGAATGATAGCAAAGTGAAGGTGGATTTAGGGTGGCACGGTGGCGCAGCAGGTAGCGCTGTCGTCTCACAACAAGCAGGATCTGGGTTTGATTCTTTGTGGAGTTTGCATGTTCTCCCTGCATCCACGTGGGTTTTCTTCGAGTGCTCCAGTCTCCTCCCACAAGTCCAAAGACATGCAGTCCGAACATTCCAACCAATTAGAAGTCAGAAAGTATTTTCCAGGCCCACAGTATAAATAAAAATATAGCAGCACTAATGAAAACACAACTGACTTTCTTTATATTTTCTGTATTTGTTAGATCTGCTGATGTCAGGATCCTAAATGGACTTCTGGGTAAGATCTCAGGCTGCTAACTCTCAGATTATTAACATCCGTTGTTCTGGATTCGCATCCAACATTCTTTCTCACTCGTCTTCCACAGCGATTCTGTCCGGCTTTAATCCAGATGTGAGCATGGTGCTACCAGAACCGAGGTACTGTACACACTGTACATACACTATGTGGCCAAAAGTATGTAGACGTCCATGCTAATTATTAAATTTAGGTGCAATTGTGTACAATTGTGTGGACAAACCCAGAAGAGTACACGCTATCATAACTGTGAAGATCTGAAGAGGGGGTTACTCCATAATAATGCCCACAATTTTGGAATGAATCCGTCTAATAAGTTTTAAATCTGGTGTCCAGATATCTTTGGACATTTAGTGTGCATGCTCAATGTTCACTAATAAATATGTTTTTGTTTGTATTCTTATGTTTGGTGCCTGGTGATTTGGTACCACAGTAAGATGGTTCTTCTGTAGGGTGTCCTCCAAAAACTCTGGTACCCCACAGGTCCCAAAATGTGCAAAAGAACGTTTGGCTGCTTTAAATCATCCTCATATGTATGAAAGTGAATGACTATATTAGCGTGTTTCCATTAATTGCATTGGTGCCCTGTTCTGGGTGCATTCCCACCTAGCACACACTGTGTCCAGGAGACACCTGACCCACCACCATCCTGATCAGAATAAAGTGGTTAAAGAAAATGAATGAATGATTGAATGAATGTTTGTGTGATTGCAGGGATCTGTTGGAAGAAGCTGAGAACCTTGCTGTCGCCCTCAACAATAATCAGGTAGAATATGGATGATTATGTATGCTGTCTTCACTCAGTTTAAGCTCTTATTGGATTATCTGAATTTCCCCCTGTTTATCCCGCAATTTAGTCATATCCAATTACCAATTGTGAATCACTGGTGCTTGCACAATCCACAATCTGTTTAAGAAGAAACACGTGTCCAATCTGCCACCACTTCTTATCACCTGCTATTGCTGGGTTCCCACACAGAGCTGTATCACATACAGAGAGCCACGCTAAGCTCCATGTGCTCCACAAGCTCCATGTGCTCCATAAGCTCCACTGACAATTGCACAAGGTCCCAGGTCAGTCCTGGAGATTGTATATTGCAGTGGCAGCAGGAAGACACACTGTCTGACCTTTCCTCTCTCAAACACAGCCAATTGTGTTTGTGTGGATGCCCAGCCAGGTCAGGTTTCAACACTCAGCAGTGGGTGCTAGTGTGTTAGACCACTGTTCCACCTGGGTGCCTGAAACAACTAGATTTTATTAAACTTTTTTGCATTTGCAATAAGATCATCTGTGCAATACGAGCCCATAAAACAAATCCTGAAATGGATTTGTGGGGATTCCTGCTTTGTACTTATTGTTGGCCATCATGCCTGGGTTCTTTTAGAGCCTGATGGTGCGATGGTAAAGAAATGTTTGGATTATAGAAGTGCATGCCGATACGCTGATCAGGTGAATCCAAGGTTCACCTCACTGTGGAATCTGACTTTAGTAGATATTGGGGATTAGGTTTTTTTGCAGGTACAGTGTATCACAAAAGTGAGTACACCCCTCACATTTCTGCAAATATTTCATTATATCTTTTCATGGGACAACACTATAGACATGAAACTTGGATATAACTTAGAGTAGTCAGTGTACAGCTTGTATAGCAGTGTAGATTTACTGTCTTCTGAAAATAACTCAACACACAGCCATTAATGTCTAAATAGCTGGCAACATAAGTGAGTACACCCCACAGTGAACATGTCCAAATTGTGCCCAAATGTGTCGTTGTCCCTCCCTGATGTCATGTGTCAAGGTCCCAGGTGTAAATGGAGAGCAGGGCTGTTAAATTTGGTGTTTTGGGTACAATTCTCTCATACTGGCCACTGGATATTCAACATGGCACCTCATGGCAAAGAACTCTCTGAGGATGTGAGAAATAGAATTGTTGCTCTCCACAAAGATGGCCTGGGCTATAAGAAGATTGCTAACACCCTGAAACTGAGCTACAGCATGATGGCCAAGGTCATACAGCGGTTTTCCAGGACAGGTTCCACTCGGAACAGGCTTCGCCAGGGTCGACCAAAGAAGTTGAGTCCACGTGTTCGGCGTCATATCCAGAGGTTGGCTTTAAAAAATAGACACATGAGTGCTGCCAGCATTGCTGCAGAGGTTGAAGACGTGGGAGGTCAGCCTGTCAGTGCTCAGACCATACGCCGCACACTACATCAACTCGGTCTGCATGGTCGTCATCCCAGAAGGAAGCTGACGCACAAGAAAGCCCGCAAACAGTTTGCTGAAGACAAGCAGTCCAAGAACATGGATTACTGGAATGCCCTGTGGTCTGACGAGACCAAGATAAACTTGTTTGGCTCAGATGGTGTCCAGCATGTGTGGCGGCGCCCTGGTGAGAAGTACCAAGACAACTGTATCTTGCCTACAGTCAAGCATGGTGGTGGTAGCATCATGGTCCTGGGCTGCATGAGTGTTGCTGGCACTGGGGAGCTGCAGTTCATTGAGGGAAACATGAATTCCAACATGTACTGTGACATTCTGAAACAGAGCATGATCCCCTCCCTTCGAAAACTCATGGCAGTTTTCCAACAGGATAACGACCCCAAACACAACCTCCAAGATGACAACTGCCTTGCTGAGGAAGCCGGAGGTAAAGGTGATGGACTAAACCCAATTGAGCACCTGTGGCGCATCCTCAAGTGGAAGGTGGAGGAGTTCAAGGTGTCTAACATCCACCAGCTCCGTGATGTCATCATGGAGGAGTGGAAGAGGATTCCAGTAGCAACCTGTGCAGCTCTGGTGAATTCCATGCCCAGGAAGGTTAAGGCAGTGCTGGATAATAATGGTGGTCACACAAAATATTGACACTTTGGGCACAATTTGGACATGTTCACTGTGGGGTGTACTCACTTATGTTGCAGCTATTTAGACATTAATGGCTGTGTGTTGAGTTATTTTCAGAAGACAGTAAATCTACACTGCTATACAAGCTGTACACTGACTACTCTAAGTTATATCCAAGTTTCATGTCTATAGTGTTGTCCCATGAAAAGATATAATGAAATATTTGCAGAAATGTGAGGGGTGTACTCACTTTTGTGATACACTGTACCTTTAAAGGCAGAGGTTCAGAAATTTTAGAGTGCACCTGGGGGCGTAGAGCTTTTGCAGGGGGGCGCATATTTGAGCACTGCTGGCATAATATAGATTTTGAGGGCAAATGTTCAGCTAAATGAGACAGTCGTCAGGTTTAAGTTTTATACTTGATGCATGTCACTTGTAATTCCACTGTAGAGTTGAATTCTCACATCATTTCGTTTTGTTCAATAAGAAGTTGAGGTTTTGTATGGATAACAATTCCACTGAAAGTTTAAGAACCACTGGTTTAAAGGGTTGATATGCTGAATCAGATGAGCAGGGAAAACACTGACACATGCATAACAGTGTTTAACACATTAACAATAATAATAATAATAATAATAATAGTGCATTTTTTCTCCACTCAGTGGAAGCTGATCCTTCTTTTCGTGCCGGTGGATGAGTTGTGCCGCTGCACAGATCAGGTCAGATTAATTCCGTCCAGAAAATACGTTCATATAAAACAGCATTACATTTACAGCATTGCTGGTTCCTTTTTTCCTCTAGATGGCTTTAACAGTCAACTCAACTGTACACAGAGTAAAGACGGCACTGGACAAACTACATGAGAAGGTACCCCACACTTCATTATTTGTCCTTTTTCTGTGATCAAATGATCAGAACTCAGTTTTCTGTATTAAAACACCCTTTATGGACTCTCTGGTTGGTTCAAAATATACATATAGACCCTTAGATGATCTGTGTCCATATAATCAGGGCTAGTTTGACTACAGGCGTTTGACGAAGCCCCGTGCATTACAAAGCAAAAGTCCACACAGCTCTTTACAGATCTTCAAAAGTGAAGCCGGTGTCGTCACATGGAGCTGTTCTATCAAACACCAAAACAGAGGAGACACTGTCCACAGTCAAGCAAGCTTCACGTCATCGTGGGCTTACACCGACAGACCAAAAACCCACATCTTAAAGCTGGACTGAAAGTTCTTGCATTGAGCATGTAAAGCTCACTCAACTGTGGACAGTGTCACATATGTCCTAGCAGCTTCTAATTTATGGCAGATGTGTTTTTGGTGATTCCTCCTTGTTTTGGGGGTTCCATTTAGTATAAGATTGCCCTCATTGTCTGTTTTACCACTGCTTTATCCTGGTCAGGGTTGCAGTGGGTCCAATTTATTGGGCAAAAGATAGAAAACACCCCGGACTGGTCACCAGTCCATAACAGGGCAGTCATAATCACTAACAGGCAATTAGGAGATTGTGCTATAAGGATAAATGACATTATTATTAACTTTCTACACCGCTAAAGTAACTGTCTGTGTTGCTGAATGCATGTTTGCCAGCAGATTTTCCACAAAACCCACAATAAACAACTTTAATTAGATTTCACTGAAGCAGAGCAGTCCCGTGGCATAGGTGGCATAGATGGTATAGGCGTATACTAGGGACGCTGTCCATCCATCCAACTGAGGGAATAAAAATTATTCTTATATAAAACTTTCACTATTTTTACAACTGCTATTTATACTATTATTTCTAAATATTACAAAACAACTCAGAACAACATAAACCGATCAGCCATAACATTAAAACCACCTCCTTGTTTCTGTTTTATCAGCTCCACTTACCATATAGGAGCACTTTGTAGTTCTACAATTACTGACTGTAGTCCATCTGTTTCTCTACATGCCTTTTTTTAACCCCCTATCACCCTGTTCTTCAATGGTCAGGACCCCCACAGGACCACCACAGAGCAGGTATTATTTAGGTGGTGGATGATTCTCAGCACTGCAGTGACACTGACATGGTGGTGGTGTGTTAGTGTGTGTTGTGCTGGTATGAGTGGATCAGACACAGCAGCGCTGCTGGAGTTTTTAAACACCTCACTGTCACTGCTGGACTGAGAATAGTCCACCAACCAAAAACATCCAGCCGACAGCGCCCCGTGGGCAGCGTCCTGTGACCACTGATGAAGGTCTAGAAGATGACCGACTCAAACAGCAGCAATAGATGAGCGATCGTCTCTGACTTTACATCTACAAGGTGGACCGACTAGGTAGGAGTGTCTAATAGAGTGGACAGTGAGTGGACACGGTGTTTAAAGACTCCAGCAGCGCTGCTGTGTCTGTGTAACACCACCCACCATGTCAGTGTCACTGCAGTGCTGAGAATCATCCACCACCTAAATAATACCTGCTCTGTGGGGGTCCTGACCATTGAGGAACAGGGTGAAATGGGGTAACAAAGCATGTAGAAAAACAAATGGACTACAGTCAGTAATTGTAGAACTACAAAGTGCTTCTATATGGTAAGTGGAGCTGATAAAATGGACAGTGAGTGTAGAAACAAGGAGGTGGTTTTAATGTTATGGCTGATCAGTGTATATGTCCTGACATTTTTTCCTGTCATGAGTGAGCCGCCCGTCCAGCACCCCCCTGGCAAATCATCGTCCCCCCATGCTCTAGTTAGATCTACCTGCCTTAGTTTACAGGAATGAGTGACAGTTTGTGATTAACGGTAAACGTAGAGCCTTTAGGTACCCAGGGGAGAGAATAAACAGAGAACGAAAGACTGTAAAAAGACAGAAGTAATGTACCAAACAACATTAAGTTGTATAACTACAATGACAATAAAGTCTTATCTTATCTCAGAATGTGATGAATGAATAATTGTATCTGTTCTATAGTAACAGTTACCGTCAGATGCTCGGAGCAAAGTTCCTAGCTAACTTGCTAGCTAATGTTTGCTAATTTAATAAACAGCTACCCAGATAGAAATAGAACGTTTGCGAACGTCATCACTGTCTAACATCGTATTTTAATTTAATTTAATTCATTTCGTTGTCAGAACAACGTCAGTCTGTGTTTGGCTTAACGTTGGACAGATGTCAAAGAACGAAGGTCGAAGTCAAAATTTCACCATTTAGCCGACATTAATTCAACGATAGTCTGTAATACATAAATAAGTTAAAATCAAACTAATTTATCATATTGTGTAAACATTAATAGTGCACGAATGTAGTCGATGGTGGTTTGTGTTTGGCATCCTCCAGTCAAGACTCGAATCACCACTTAGTTTGACTCCCAAAATGACTCCCCAATTGACTCCTAATTGACTCCCAAAATTCATTCTACTGCATGCTGTTTTCTGAGCGAGAGTAAGTGCACAGGAACAACAAAAGCAGGGCAAAGAATGTAGTATTAATATAGTATAATATAGTAATAATGTTGAATGATGCAAGGGACACCAGCAAGAATCCTGCCTAGGGTTCCACATTGGTCAGGGCTGGCTCTGCTTCAAAGCTTCGTTCATGGTGGCACAGTTGTGTAGTGGGTAGCAGAGATGTCCGAATCAAGTCACGAGTCTTTAGGCTAGAGTCAGAGTCAAGTCACGAGTCAATATAATCTACACAAAACATATATTATAAATGTAGCGTAGAAATAAAGAAATAATCTGTAAGTTCAGATATAAACAACAACAGATTAGCGAGTGTATTTAGCCGTTTTACTTCGTGCCTTTACTTTCCTCCTCATCGTGTAAATGAATGTAATTTCTGTAACAAGAAGGTTCCAGTTAAAAGCTTCAACTGATACGTTTTGTTTTCATTACAGAACAAAAGCGCTCGATAAATCACGGCACAGCGGCCAAAATCCCAAACACAGCAAAAACAATCATAACCGCTGCTTACCTTAGCTTCTGTTCTTCCAGATGCTATTACATTTATAAGCGTGCGTCCCATTAGGAACAGAATCCGTTATTTTGTAAATGTGCTTATAATTAAAAACCTCCAAACTTTTCCCGGTGGTGAAGTAAAACAGGAAGTGGTTAGAAAGCCGATCGAGCGTTTCATTACCGCGTCATCTGTGTGACGCAAACTGAATAAATGCAAATAACAGCATTTCTTACTAACAATTACAATCAGAAGCTCTGATTGGTTCAGAAAGCGCTCCTTCAACCATCAGCACCGATTCTGTAGGAGCGTTCCATTCACCCCGGCTGTTCCTGTGAAGTGCACTACGTAGGGTACTCCACCATTTTAAGTGAGATTCTGATCCAAAGGTAACGAGAATGTTCAGATGAAGTGAACTTCAGACTGTGTAGAGAGTAGGGAGCGACGCTTCATCACTACACCGGCTGGCTGTAACATTTATACATTGCGTGTGTTGTGGGTTCAGACGGCCGGAGCGTTATTATTATTAGAGAGCAGAATATTTATAATAATATTAATTATATATATACTATAATTGTTACACGTAACTAATGTTAACACATGCTGACGCTAGCGACTCTTGTTGTTTACGAGTCATTTATTTGCGAGTCTGAGTCGAGTCTGAAGTCGCTGTGTGTGCGACTTACGTGCGACTCTGACTCGAGTCCCTGTCTCTGGTGGGTAGCACGGTCAGCTCACAGCAAGAAGGTCCTGGTGGAGTCCCGGTCCTTTCTTCAACAAGTCCAAAGACATGCAGTCAGGCTGATTGGAGACACTAAAATTGCCACAAGTTTTTGCCTTGTGATGGACTTATAACCTGTCTGGGGTGTTTCCTATCTTTTACCCAGTGAATCGGACCCACTGCAACTGTGACTGGTATAAAGAGGTGGCAAAACAGACAATGAATGAATGAAGCTTTTGATCATTCACTGACAGGAAAATACCAGCTGCAGAAATCCAAGACTGACATTAAATACATTCTTTACAATATCTTCTGTGTCCAGTTGGATCGGGTTCTGGTTCATGTTGTGGTTTGGGGCGGCCGAACTGATTCTGATTCAAACAGCAGGTGAGTTTCTATCTATCTATTTATTGATATAAATGAATGTGTTCCATGATAGGACTAATCAGACATATTGTGTGTGTGTGTGTGTGTGTGTGTGTGTGTTTGTTGGGGTGTGCATGTGCTCACAGACGATGTGAATGTCAGTACGAGGATGCGGTCAGTTCAAGGGTTCGGACCTGGTACAGAGCTGCATTTACAGCCGCCCTGCTGGTAATTCAAACAGAATTTATGAGAACCTGGTAGAACCTGTTTCCTAGCGTTATGTGAACACATTCATGTGTGCAGGAGTCTCTGGGTGCCCTGCTGCAGAGGCATCACTGCTGGAATGATCGAGAAGACTTCACGGTTGTGCTGCAGTCCACTCCAACACACTTCGATTCCTCGGATGATCCAGTGAGTCGAATACGAACGTTGATTCTTTTGTTTGAATCAGTGATTCCAGTGTGAAATAAGTCAAGTGAGTCAAATGATTCCCACTTACGCATAAGTCTGCATTACCTGTAGGAGTGCAGAGCGAGCGTTTAGGTGAATTACTTACCAGATCCGATCAATTGTGACATACTGTGTTTGCATTGTGTCATATCGCTCTTCTATCACAATTCTAATTCCAAGAAAGGTTGAAGAAAAAGTCAGACCAGAAATATTGCAAACGTATAGAGATAAGATAACACTCGGGTAGATCAGGAACACCCAGGAACAGCTAAGCTCCTCAGTAGCAGGGCTGAAAGCAACTACTGAATGGCCTTGACCTGAAAGTTCAATGAAAGTGAGGACTGCACTATGCACATAGGTACTCGTACATCAGCGACATCCATAAATAAACTGATAATTTGCACTATTAAGTCTGAAGGACATTTGAAAGCTTTCTTGTTGATGATTGTAGATGATTTGGCTCCTGTTATGAACAACTGGGTGACTAAAGACCTGCATAGAGAAGCAGAATCGACAAGGCAAGCAATAGCCTAGTGGTTAGGGTTCTGGACTAGTAATCAGAATGTCGCTGGTTCAAGCCCCACTACTACCAGGCTGCTGCTGTTGGACCCTTGAGCAAGGCCCTTAACCTTCAATTGCTCAGACTGTATACTGTAACTGTACTGTAAGTCACTTTGGATAAAGGCGTCTGCTAAAAATGTAAATGTAAATTTTAAAAACTGGATCAGTTGGTGTCTTCAGTACCCAAGTCAAGTAGTCAATCTGTCTTTCAGTGCTGGGGGATCCCTGATTGCATTCGAGGAGCCCTTCTTTTCGCCCATGCTTTCTGCACAGGCGCCTCTCTTTCTGCTAATCAGGGTCCTTACACAGCGTTTGAAGACCCCACCCACATAGTCCGGACAATTATGCCCGCTAGATGGCGACCAGCCGACCGGTGGCAATGCCGAGTTTCCAACCGAGGAGTTCAGAATCTCAGTGCTGGTGTGCTAGCAGAATATTCCGCTGCGCCACCTGAGCGCCCAGTTTTATTATTTTATACAGTAAACATCAAATGATTGGTTGATTTTGTAAGAATTTTATTTAATACACATGAAAGGAAATGTATCTTTGTCTTAAGTTCTTCTTTTATTAGTGTTTGACATGCTGTCCCAACACTTTTGGAAATGTGTTATTTTGATTAAATTGCATTTTATATGGAAATTGTGCACAAGCTTTAAGACACTTTGATTCTGTTGAGCTTGTAAAGCTTGTAAACAATTAAAAACTCAGTATCCAAGACTAGCTGACAGCATTTTACTCATTAAATTATCAAATTAGTGTCCATTCTTCTGCTGAAAGAGCTATTTACAACCCCAAATCAGAAAAAGTTGGGACAGTATGAAAAATGCAAATAATACAATTTCTTACCTGTACTTGGACTTTTATTTGATGTCAGACAGGATGAACCTGAGATATTTCATCTTTTATCTGCTCAACGTCATTTCATTTATTAATAAACATCCATTCCTGCATTTCAGGCCTGCAACACATTCCAAAAAAAGTTGGGACGGTAAAGCATTTACCACTTTATAACGTCGCTATTCCTTTTCACCACTTAAAAGACGTTTTGGCACCGAGGAGACCGAGTGATTTAGTGTTTCAGCTTTTATTATGTCCCATTGAGCCTTTGGCCTTCACGCACTGATATTCCTCCTGATTCCTTGAATGATTTAATGATATTCTGCACTGTAGAGGGAGAACATGCAAATCCCTTCCAATCTTTCTTTGAGGTTCATTGTTTTTAAACATTTCAATCATTTTCTCACACATTTGTGGACAAACTGGATCCTCTGATCATCTTTACTCATCAGAGACTCTCAGCCTTTCCTGGATGCTGCTTTTGTACCAAACCATGATCACAATCACCTGTTTAAAATCACATCATTATTTAGTTTTCTCACCTCATTATTAGCCCTAAATTGCCCCGTCCCAACTTTTTTTGGAATGTGTTGCAGGCCTGAAATGCAGGAATGGATGTTTATTAATAAATGAAATGAAGTTGAGCAGATAAAAGATGAAATATCTCAGCTTCATCCTGTCTGACATCAAATAAAAGTCAAAGTAAATGCATTTTCCATACTGTCACAAATTGTTCTGATTTGGGGTTGTATAATAAACATTCATCCTTTACTACTTTTTAAATAAATGCTGACATGATGACACCAGATCAACACTTTTGTTTCTGCAGGAGGAAGGCGCCACCGCTTCTGACCCGCAGACGATCCTGCAGTTGTGGATGAAATTGGTGCGTGCTGTGCAGTTCAGACAGTCTGAGTGTTAATGATTGTCTGGTTTATACACATTAGATTAGATTAGTACACATCTTTAGATCTCATCTCATTGCGATTAATCTGATTGCACTCGATGCTATCTGTGTCGATAATCTAGTCGTTACGATTGAAATCTAATCTTTATAGTTTAAAGCATCGATCCACGGTACCAGACTCATCACAGAGTCACGTCTAACCAATCACGTTCATCCTGTGCTTCTCTTCCAGCTACAGTCGGAGGAGACGAGCGCCGCTCCTGTTCCCTGCCCATCAGAGGTGAACAACCTGACGTTTATGAACTTCATACCGACTAACATTTTTATTTCCATCATTTTCTTGATCTTTTTATTACTTACTTACACGAGAGATGCTTTATGATCCATTATGAGGAGATTTTTATCTGTCACCTCCTGATACAGCAATATAGATATCATTTAGGAATCAGTGCTTTACAGTTATGAATTTATTTTATTTTCATAACCGCGTTGTCCTGGTCAGTCACAGCAGGT
Organism: Trichomycterus rosablanca; assembly: GCF_030014385.1. Classification (NCBI taxonomy): domain Eukaryota; kingdom Metazoa; phylum Chordata; class Actinopteri; order Siluriformes; family Trichomycteridae; genus Trichomycterus; species Trichomycterus rosablanca. The sequence continues at coordinate 37,476,153 of NC_086000.1, read as the reverse complement.
CATGTTACACCAGGAAACTCACTGTTTATTTTATCAGCTCCACTTACCATATAGAAGCACTTTGTAGTTCTACAATTACTGACTGTAGTCCATCTGTTTCTCTACATGCTTTGTTACCCCCTTTCATGCTGTTCTTCAATGGTCAGGACCCCCACAGAGCAGGTATTATTTAGGTGGTGGATGATTCTCAGCACTGCAGTGACACTGACATGGTGGTGGTGTGTTAGTGTGTGTTGTGCTGGTATGAGTGGATCAGACACAGCAGCGCTGCTGGAGTTTTTAAACACCTCACTGTCACTGCTGGACTGAGAATAGTCCACCAACCATAAACATCCAGCCAACAGCGCCCCGTGGGCAGCGCCCCGTGGGCAGCGTCCTGTGACCACTGATGAAGGTCTAGAAGATGACCGACTCAAACAGCAGCAATAGATGAGCGATCGTCTCTGACTTTACATCTACAAGGTGGACCGACTAGGTAGGAGTGTCTAATAGAGTGGACAGTGAGTGGACACGGTGTTTAAAAACTCCAGCAGCGCTGCTGTGTCTGATCCACTCATACCAGCACAACACACACTAACACACCACCACCATGTCAGTTTCACTGCAGTGCTGAGAATCATCCACCACCTAAATAATACCTGCTCTGTGGGGGTCCTGACCATTGAAGTACCTTAACCACCGAAATAACAACTGGGTGCCCAGGTGGCCATCTAGCGGGCATAATCGACAGTGCCTGCAGCAGACACGTCTCTGCTAGGGCGGGATGACCGGACTATGTGGGTGGGGTCTTTAAACACTGTGTACGGACCCTGATTAGCAGATTTGCATGGGTGAAAAAGGGTTCTGCTAAGAGGCGTGAGCAGCAATATACCCACCTCGACTGCGATTGACTACAATAAAATGCATAAATAAGATAGAAAAAAAGAACAACTGGCTATTAATTCGATTCTGAAGTAGTTTGTTTATTGTATCATGGTTTTATTTGCTTTTGGAATTAAAATGTGTTGATTTGTTCTGTAGGAGAAGCCGTATCTGTACACGCAGTGCAAATCATTCCTTAATCCACAGAATAATGAAGCAGAATCTCAGCTCAGTCCCGTGAGTCTCTATCTCTCCGTCAGTACCTCGTTCTTAATTAATCTCTGTGTAAATGTGCACACTGGTGTAACGAGCTTCTCGTTTGTGTTTGTAATGTCTCAGATGACGGGTACTAGTTTCCTGTGTAACGAAACGAGCCCGTCTCCTTCGGCTCCCACCTCAGGTAAAACACACTCATTTAAAGGTTCCCTTTATTTCTGCTCATCATGGGAAACGTAGTTACTCATCATTTATTCTTCATGATGTGTAGTCCATGCCCTCCGACCGGCTGATGTCAAAGTGGTGGCGGCTTTAGGAGACTCCATTACAGTGAGTAGGAATTCATCAGTCAGGTGTTTTACCAACACTCAGAACTGCAAAAAATGACTTATTAGAAAAGAAAAATGGACCAGTGATGCACAACCCCAAATCAGAAAAAGTTGGGGCAGTATGGAAAATGCAAATACACAAAAAATGCAGAGTTCCTTACATTTACTTTGACTTTTATTTGATTGCAGACAGTTTGAACCCGAGATATTTCATGTTTTGTCTGCTCAACTTCATCTGTCATGGTATGGGGGTGTGTCAGTACCAGGGTCTGTCATGGTATGGGGGTGTGTCAGTACCAGGGTCTGTCATGGTATGGGGGTGTGTCAGTACCAGGGTCTGTCATGGTATGGGGGCGTGTCAGTACCAGGGTCTGTCATGGTATGGGGGTGTGTCAGTACCAGGGTGTATCATGGTATGGGGGTGTGTCAGTACCAGGGTCTGTCATGGTATGGGGGTGTGTCAGTACCAGGGTGTGTCATGGTATGGGGGTGTGTCAGTGCCAGGGTCTGTCATGGTATGGGGGTGTGTCAGTACCAGGGTCTGTCATGGTATGGGGGTGTGTCAGTGCCAGGGTCTGTCATGGTATGGGGTGTGTCAGTACCAGGGTCTGTCATGGTATGGGGGTGTGTCAGTGCCAGGGTCTGTCATGGTATGGGGGTGTGTCAGTACCAGGGTCTGTCATGGTATGGGGGCGTGTCAGTACCAGGGTGTGTCATGGTATGGGGGTGTGTCAGTACCAGGGTCTGTCATGGTATGGGGGCGTGTCAGTACCAGGGTCTGTCATGGTATGGGGGTGTGTCAGTGCCAGGGTGTGTCATGGTATGGGGGTGTGTCAGTACCAGGGTCTGTCATGGTATGGGGGTGTGTCAGTGCCAGGGTGTGTCATGGTATGGGGGTGTGTCAGTACCAGGGTCTGTCATGGTATGGGGGTGTGTCAGTGCCAGGGTGTGTCATGGTATGGGGGTGTGTCAGTACCAGGGTCTGTCATGGTATGGGGGTGTGTCAGTGCCAGGGTGTGTCATGGTATGGGGGTGTGTCAGTACCAGGGTGTGTCATGGTATGGGGGTGTGTCAGTACCAGGGTGTGTCATGGTATGGGGGTGTGTCAGTACCAGGGTGTGTCATGGTATGGGGGTGTGTCAGTACCAGGGTCTGTCATGGTATGGGGGTGTGTCAGTACCAGGGTGTGTCATGGTATGGGGGTGTGTCAGTGCCAGGGTGTGTCATGGTATGGGGGCGTGTCAGTACCAGGGTGTGTCATGGTATGGGGGTGTGTCAGTACCAGGGTGTGTCATGGTATGGGGGTGTGTCAGTACCAGGGTCTGTCATGGTATGGGGGTGTGTCAGTACCAGGGTGTGTCATGGTATGGGGGTGTGTCAGTACCAGGGTGTGTCATGGTATGGGGGTGTGTCAGTGCCAGGGTGTGTCATGGTATGGGGGTGTGTCAGTACCAGGGTGTGTCGTGGTATGGGGGCGTGTCAGTACCAGGGTGTGTCATGGTATGGGGGTGTGTCAGTGCCAGGGTGTGTCATGGTATGGGGGTGTGTCAGTACCAGGGTGTGTCATGGTATGGGGGCGGGTCAGTACCAGGGTCTGTCATGGTATGGGGGCGTGTCAGTGCCAGGGTCTGTCATGGTATGGGGGCGTGTCAGTGCCAGGGTGTGTCATGGTATGGGGGTGTGTCAGTACCAGGGTCTGTCATGGTATGGGGGCGTGTCAGTACCAGGGTCTGTCATGGTATGGGGGTGTGTCAGTACCAGGGTGTGTCATGGTATGGAGGCGTGTCAGTGCCAGGGTCTGTCATGGTATGGGGGTGTGTCAGTACCAGGGTCTGTCATGGTATGGGGGTGTGTCAGTACCAGGGTCTGTCATGGTATGGGGGTGTGTCAGTGCCAGGGTCTGTCATGGTATGGGGGTGTGTCAGTACCAGGGTGTGTCATGGTATGGAGGCGTGTCAGTGCCAGGGTCTGTCATGGTATGGGGGTGTGTCAGTACCAGGGTCTGTCATGGTATGGGGGTGTGTCAGTACCAGGGTCTGTCATGGTATGGGGGCGTGTCAGTGCCAGGGTCTGTCATGGTATGGGGGTGTGTCAGTACCAGGGTCTGTCATGGTATGGGGGTGTGTCAGTGCCAGGGTCTGTCATGGTATGGGGGCGTGTCAGTACCAGGGTCTGTCATGGTATGGGGGCGTGTCAGTACCAGGGTCTGTCATGGTATGGGGGCGTGTCAGTGCCAGGGTCTGTCATGGTATGGGGGCGTGTCAGTACCAGGGTCTGTCATGGTATGGGGGCGTGTCAGTGCCAGGGTCTGTCATGGTATGGGGGCGTGTCAGTGCCAGGGTCTGTCATGGTATGGGGGCGTGTCAGTACCAGGGTGTATCATGGTATAGGGGTGTGTCAGTGCCAGGGTGTATCATGGTATGGGGGCGTGTCAGTGCCAGGGTCTGTCATGGTATGGGGGTGTGTCAGTGCCAGGGTCTGTCATGGTATGGGGGTGTGTCAGTACCAGGGTCTGTCATGGTATGGGGGCGTGTCAGTACCAGGGTGTATCATGGTATGGGGGCGTGTCAGTGCCAGGGTCTGTCATGGTATGGGGGTGTGTCAGTGCCAGGGTCTGTCATGGTATGGGGGTGTGTCAGTACCAGGGTCTGTCATGGTATGGGGGTGTGTCAGTGCCAGGGTGTGTCGTGGTATGGGGGCGTGTCAGTACCAGGGTGTGTCATGGTATGGGGGTGTGTCAGTGCCAGGGTGTGTCATGGTATGGGGGTGTGTCAGTACCAGGGTGTGTCATGGTATGGGGGCGTGTCAGTACCAGGGTCTGTCATGGTATGGGGGCGTGTCAGTGCCAGGGTCTGTCATGGTATGGGGGCGTGTCAGTGCCAGGGTCTGTCATGGTATGGGGGTGTGTCAGTACCAGGGTCTGTCATGGTATGGGGGCGTGTCAGTACCAGGGTCTGTCATGGTATGGGGGTGTGTCAGTACCAGGGTCTGTCATGGTATGGGGGTGTGTCAGTACCAGGGTCTGTCATGGTATGGGGGCGTGTCAGTACCAGGGTCTGTCATGGTATGGGGGCGTGTCAGTGCCAGGGTCTGTCATGGTATGGGGGCGTGTCAGTACCAGGGTCTGTCATGGTATGGGGGCGTGTCAGTGCCAGGGTCTGTCATGGTATGGGGGTGTGTCAGTACCAGGGTGTGTCATGGTATGGGGGTGTGTCAGTACCAGGGTCTGTCATGGTATGGGGGTGTGTCAGTACCAGGGTGTGTCATGGTATGGGGGTGTGTCAGTACCAGGGTGTGTCATGGTATGGGGGTGTGTCAGTGCCAGGGTGTGTCGTGGTATGGGGGTGTGTCAGTACCAGGGTGTGTCGTGGTATGGGGGCGTGTCAGTACCAGGGTGTGTCATGGTATGGGGGTGTGTCAGTGCCAGGGTGTGTCATGGTATGGGGGTGTGTCAGTACCAGGGTGTGTCATGGTATGGGGGCGGGTCAGTACCAGGGTCTGTCATGGTATGGGGGCGTGTCAGTGCCAGGGTCTGTCATGGTATGGGGGCGTGTCAGTGCCAGGGTGTGTCATGGTATGGGGGTGTGTCAGTACCAGGGTCTGTCATGGTATGGGGGCGTGTCAGTACCAGGGTCTGTCATGGTATGGGGGTGTGTCAGTACCAGGGTGTGTCATGGTATGGAGGCGTGTCAGTGCCAGGGTCTGTCATGGTATGGGGGTGTGTCAGTACCAGGGTCTGTCATGGTATGGGGGTGTGTCAGTGCCAGGGTCTGTCATGGTATGGGGTGTGTCAGTACCAGGGTCTGTCATGGTATGGGGGCGTGTCAGTGCCAGGGTCTGTCATGGTATTGGGGCGTGTCAGTACCAGGGTCTGTCATGGTATGGGGGCGTGTCAGTGCCAGGGTCTGTCATGGTATGGGGGCGTGTCAGTACCAGGGTCTGTCATGGTATGGGGGCGTGTCAGTGCCAGGGTCTGTCATGGTATGGGGGTGTGTCAGTACCAGGGTCTGTCATGGTATGGGGGTGTGTCAGTGCCAGGGTCTGTCATGGTATGGGGGCGTGTCAGTACCAGGGTCTGTCATGGTATGGGGGCGTGTCAGTACCAGGGTCTGTCATGGTATGGGGGCGTGTCAGTGCCAGGGTCTGTCATGGTATGGGGGCGTGTCAGTACCAGGGTCTGTCATGGTATGGGGGCGTGTCAGTGCCAGGGTCTGTCATGGTATGGGGGCGTGTCAGTGCCAGGGTCTGTCATGGTATGGGGGCGTGTCAGTACCAGGGTGTATCATGGTATAGGGGTGTGTCAGTGCCAGGGTGTATCATGGTATGGGGGCGTGTCAGTGCCAGGGTCTGTCATGGTATGGGGGTGTGTCAGTGCCAGGGTCTGTCATGGTATGGGGGTGTGTCAGTACCAGGGTCTGTCATGGTATGGGGGCGTGTCAGTACCAGGGTGTATCATGGTATGGGGGCGTGTCAGTGCCAGGGTCTGTCATGGTATGGGGGTGTGTCAGTGCCAGGGTCTGTCATGGTATGGGGGTGTGTCAGTACCAGGGTCTGTCATGGTATGGGGGTGTGTCAGTGCCAGGGTGTGTCGTGGTATGGGGGCGTGTCAGTACCAGGGTGTGTCATGGTATGGGGGTGTGTCAGTGCCAGGGTGTGTCATGGTATGGGGGTGTGTCAGTACCAGGGTGTGTCATGGTATGGGGGCGTGTCAGTACCAGGGTCTGTCATGGTATGGGGGCGTGTCAGTGCCAGGGTCTGTCATGGTATGGGGGCGTGTCAGTGCCAGGGTGTGTCATGGTATGGGGGTGTGTCAGTACCAGGGTCTGTCATGGTATGGGGGCGTGTCAGTACCAGGGTCTGTCATGGTATGGGGGCGTGTCAGTACCAGGGTCTGTCATGGTATGGGGGCGTGTCAGTGCCAGGGTCTGTCATGGTATGGGGGCGTGTCAGTACCAGGGTCTGTCATGGTATGGGGGCGTGTCAGTGCCAGGGTCTGTCATGGTATGGGGGTGTGTCAGTGCCAGGGTCTGTCATGGTATGGGGGTGTGTCAGTGCCAGGGTTTGTCATGGTATGGGGGTGTGTCAGTACCAGGGTCTGTCATGGTATGGGGGTGTGTCAGTGCCAGGGTCTGTCATGGTATGGGGGCGTGTCAGTACCAGGGTCTGTCATGGTATGGGGGCGTGTCAGTGCCAGGGTGTATCATGGTATAGGGGTGTGTCAGTGCCAGGGTGTGTCATGGTATGGGGGTGTGTCAGTACCAGGGTCTGTCATGGTATGGGGGTGTGTCAGTACCAGGGTCTGTCATGGTATGGGGGCGTGTCAGTGCCAGGGTCTGTCATGGTATGGGGGTGTGTCATGCTGTCCCAGCTTTGTCTGATTTAGGGGTGGCACGGTTAAGTCATTGGTCCAGTTTTCTTGATAATTTTTCCTCTAAATGGTTTGAATTATGGTTGAATTACACATATCACACATAATGATCGATCAGCTGAAACTAACCCCGATTGTGACTTTATGCGCAATAAACAGGCAGGAAACGGAGTGGGTGCAAGTCAGAACAACCTCCTGGGGGTCCTGACTGAGTATCGAGGTCTGTCCTGGAGGTACGGCTCACGCCACACACAGATAAATAGCAAATAAAAGCTGGTTAACACTGAAGGTTGATTTTCTGCGTGTCTGTAGCTTTATTTTAACACGTTTTATTATTTTCCCTGTAGTGTTGGAGGTGACGGCAGTCTCTCATCTGTAACCACCTTAGCGAGTGAGTAAATCATCACTCTATACTGTTCTGGTGCAGATCATACTGAACACACTGATCTAATCTCTCTGCCGTTGATTTATTACTATACGATGTTTCTAAACCAGTATGAGCAAAATTATGTAACATGCTAATTGTGACTTTGCACCTGCGTACCTGCCATAAACACATTTGATTTAAAAAACAACGTTTACAGAGCCTCATATCTTTAAAACTCATCAAAGTAATATCAATGTTTTTTATTGGAATAGTCAAGTGCTTCATAATAATTTTTGATACATCTGTAATTTACAACCCCAAATCACAGAGTTTCTTACACTGACTTTGACTTTTATTTGATGTCAGACAGGATGAAGCTGAGATATTTCATCTTTTATCTGCTCAACTTCATTTCATTTATTAATAAACATCCATTCCTGCATTTCAGTCCTGCAACACGTTCCAAAAAAAGTTGGGACGGGGGCAGTTTAGGGCTAATAATGATGTGATGTGAACAGGTGATTGTGATAATGGTTTGGTACAAAAGCAGCATCCAGGAAAGGCTGAGAGTCTCTGATGAGTAAAGATGATCAGAGGATCCAGTTTGTCCACAAATGTGTGAGAAAATGATTGAAATGTTTAAAAACAATGAACCTCAAAGAAAGATTGGAAGGGATTTGCATGTTCTCCCTCTACAGTGCAGAATATCATTAAATCGTTCAAGGAATCAGGAGGAATTTCAGTGTGTAAAGGTCGAGGGTGCGAGCTTAACCTGAACGCTCGTGATCTTCCATCCCTCAGACGGCGCCGCATCAAGAACCTCCACTCAACACTAGCTGATATAACCACATGGGTGAGGGATTAGTTTATCAAACCTTTATCAGCTCTACAATACAGAGTTACTGCACTAATCATACTTAACACTTTACTGTGCAAAAAAGAAGCCTTATGTTAACCATGTCCAGAAGCAGCGTCGACTTCTCTGGGCTCTGAGGGATCTAGGATGGACCATCACACAGTGGAAACGTGTATTGTGGTCAGATGAATCAGATAAATCAGGTCTTTTTTGAAAAAAATTGACGCCATGTGATCCAGACCAAAGATGAAAAGTACCATCCAGACTGTTATCAGGAACAACTCCAAGAGCCAGAGGGTCTGTCATGGTATGGGGGTGTGAGCCCGTACTGCTGCACATCTTAAGACGTGTTTGCAGGAAGAACGAGACAAAACAAAGCAGAAACACTAAATCACTCCGTCTCCTCTGTTCCAAAATCTCTTTTAAGTGGTGAAAAGGAACGGCAACGTTACAAAGTGGTAAATGCTTTACCGTCCCAACTTTTTTTGGAACGTGTTGCATGTATTATTAATAAATGAAATGAAGTTGAGCAGATAAAAGATGAAATATCTCAGGTTCATCCTGTCTGACATCAAATAAAAGTCAAAGTCAATGTAAGAAACTCTGTGTTTTTATTATTTGCATTTTCCATACTGTCCCAACTTTTTCTGATTTGGGGCTGTAGAACCATTCGTTAAATTGCACTTTTACCATGAGTTAAAGTAATAAACATCAACATAATAATGCACCAGCCAATCAGAACCAGAGATTCAACTGAGTCATCAGTCAGCTAGATTTTTGTTGGTCATGAATGATTAGAGCCACATTATTACAGGACTAAACACATCAGCACTGATTCTTCTTCCCTCTAAAAATCTGTTTTACTTTCCAGATATGACTGTACACGTGAATCACACATGTAGGTTTGAGATCAGGTTATAAACTTATATTTGTTTATAATCGCTCTGGTTTATGTTATGTGTTCTGCAGATATCCTGAGGGAGTTTAACCCTTCACTCACTGGATATTCAACCGGGACTGGAAAAGCAAATACGAAGCAGGCGTTTCTCAACCAGGCCGTAGCTGGAAGTGAGAGCAAGTCAGTACCTGAACACAAGATGTTCAATCGAACAGTGAGGGTAAAAGGTGTAAACATAAAAGCATGCCGTGCTAATTGTGCCTTCATGTGACCACTTTCTGTACTGGAAATAAGTCCAAAGGGAGCATGCTGTTAATTATTATATAACTAACCACGCTCTGCTGAGAATAATCCACCATAAACACCTCAAAATGTTCAACAACATTTCAGCTCTGGCGGCACACTCTCTGGCGCTCTGGAGTTGTGCTATGGTGTTGTGCTTAACCCTGTCTGCTCCAGGGGCGCCGTACGATGGCTGAGCCTGCGCTCTGACCCCAGCTTCCAAAACAAGCTGGGATATGCAAAGATAGAATTCCATTGTACTGCACACCTGTATATGTATATATCACAAATAAAGTACATCTTCTGTGATTCTATGGTGCTCTAATGTTCTGTTGTGGGACTGTGTTGTTGTGCTGTGATTCTGTGGTGTTGTGCTGTGATTTTGTGGTGTTGTGCTGTGGTGTTGTGCTGGGATTCTCTGGTGTTGTGCTGCTGTAATGCTGTAGTGCCATTTAATGTGGTGTTGTACTGCTGTTGTTTTGTGGTGCTGTGGTGTGGTGTTGTGTTGTGCTGTTGTTTTGTGGTGCTGTGATGCTTGTAGATCTGTGAATATGTGGTGCTCTAGTGTTGTGCTGTGGTGTTTTAGTGCTGTTGTGTCATGCTGTGGTGTTGTTGGGCTGTAGTGGTGTGATGTGGCGTTGTGCTGTGTTGTGGTGATGTGGTGTTTTGTTGCTGTGCTGTGGTGTTGTTTTTCTGTAGTGTTGTGTTGTGGTTTGGTGTTGTTCTGTGATGCTGTGCTGTGATTCTGTTGTGTTATGCTGTGGTGTTGTGCTGTAAATCTGTGGTGTTGTGCTGTAAATCTGTGGTGTTGTGCTGCTGTAATGCTGTAGTGCCATTGTAATGTGGTGTTCTACTGCTGTTGTGTTGTGGTTTTGATGTGCCGTGGTGTGGTGTAGAGTTTTGGTGCTGTTGTTTTGTGGTTTTGTGATGCTGTGATTCTGTGGTGCAGTTGTGTTGTGATGTTGTGGTGTTGTGGTGTGCTGTGATGCTGTGGTGTTGTGGTGTAGTGTTATTGTACTGTGATTCTGTGGTGTAGTGTTGTGGTGCAGTTGTGTTGTGCTGTAATGTTATGGTGTTGTGGTGTGTTGTGATGCTGTGGTGTTGTGGTGTGATATTGTACTGTGATTCTGTGGTGTAGTGTTGTGGTGTGTTGTGATGCTGTGGTGTTATGGTGTGATGTTATTGTACTGTGATTCTGTGGTGTAGTGTTGTGGTGCTGTTGTGTTGTGCTGTGATGCTGTGGTGTTATGGTGTTGTGGTGTGTTGTGATGCTGTGGTGTTGTGGTGTGATGTTATTGTACTGTGATTCTGTGGTGTAGTGTTGTGGTGCTGTTGTGTTGTGCTGTGATGCTGTGGTGTTATGGTGTTGTGGTGTGTTGTGATGCTGTGGTGTTGTGGTGTGATGTTATTGTACTGTGATTCTGTGGTGTAGTGTTGTGGTGCTGTTGTGTTGTGCTGTGATGCTGTGATGTTATGGTGTTGTGGTGTGTTGTGATGCTGTGGTGTTATGGTGTTGTGGTGTGTTGTGATGCTGTGGTGTTATGGTGTGATGTTATTGTACTGTGATTCTGTGGTGTGGTGCTGTTGTGTTGTGCTGTGATGCTGTGGTGTTATGGTGTTGTGGTGTGTTGTGATGCTGTGGTGTTGTGGTGTGATGTTATTGTACTGTGATTCTGTGGTATAGTGTTGTGGTGCTGTTGTGTTGTGCTGTGATGCTGTGGTGTTATGGTGTTATGGTGTTGTGGTGTGTTGTGGTGTGTTGTGGTGCTGTGAGTCCATTTGTGTGTGACTGTAAATGGCTTTCTGTTTCAGAGATCTGCCCCCCCAGGCACGAACCCTTATCACAAGAATGAGCAACGACTCGGTGAGACACCATACACACTTTCATTCATGACCTGCTTATCCTTAAGCTCTTGCATTAAGAGTTTGGTATGTTCTCCAAATCCTGAAATAATAATTATTAGTCAGAAACACCCTTAGTTTAATCCCTGCAGTGTCTCTATATTACAGAGCATCGATTTCCATAATGACTGGAAGGTCGTCACCCTCTTCATCGGAGGAAACGACTTGTGTGAATTCTGCGATGACACGGTACAGCAAACAGTTACAGGCATATTTAATTCATTACTCAGTGAGTTTATATTTATTATTATTGTTATTATTATTATTTATTTATTTGATTCTGTCTGTCTAGGAGTTTTACTCTGCCAGCAATTTTTCCAGTCGCATCCGGGATACGTTGGACATCTTACATCGCGAGGTAGAGAAGATTTGGATTGATTTTGATTCAATGCCTTGAACATGAGTCAAATAAAAGTGTTTCATTGTGGTTAAATAGAAAGAAGAACAAAAATAAACATAGTGAGTTGTTAAACCATTATAATTTTGCAAAGCAAAGTAAAGTGGTGACCGTTTTCCCTGGTACTTTTGGTGAATTTTTATTTTACTTTTAATATTAAGGCTAGTTTATTGTTTAAGGGTAGTGGTGCAGCGTTCTATTGCACTAGCCCACCATCAGTAAGACTCCAGTTTGGGTAAATCTTTGGGTTGAAGCTCACAGAGGGATTAACTCCTTGTTAAGGGTGTTCCTGCTCTGTGCCCAGTGTTTCCCAGTGGAACCAGAGTCTTAACCAAACCATGACTCTTAACCAACGCTTTATCCTGGTCAGTGTTGCGGTGGGTCTGATGCATTAAGCGAGAGGCAGGAAACACCCCGGACAGGTCACCAATCAATTACCTAATATCATATGTCAAGTTTAACAAAAATGTTTATTTTCTTTGAAAAATGCAAAGCAGCGGAAGACAAACTGACTAGGCTAAATTCGGAGAAAATGCATCAATAAAATAGAAAAAAAGAAAAATGAATTTCTTTTCATTTATGAGTTTAATTGAATCTCTTGGTCCGTTCTGGTAGGTTCCTCGTGCTCTGGTGAATGTGGTGGAACTTTTTGACATCGTTATACTCCGACAGTTACACCAGACCTCCGGTCTCGGCTGCCCCACCTGGCTCGTCAAGTAAGTGAATCTTACTGGCACAGAACATCAGCACATATCTGTAGTGGAGCAGTATGTTTAAAATGTTGATTTAGATACTACATCTCTCATAGCACTTTTCCACCAAAAGAACCCTGGTTCTGGTTCTTGAACCGGTTCTGTTCAAGTCTCTTCAAACCATGGTGTTTTGTAGAGAACTGACGCGCGTTTCCACCAAGTCTGCGTCACCAACGGTGGGCGCTATACAGCTAAAGTAAAGAGTAACATGATGGCGGAATGTGTAGATTATCTGTGTGGATTTGTGCTGCTGTTACAGATGTTGGTTTTGATGTATAAAGCATGGATCAGCTGTCGGTGATAAGAAGACGTAGACGTGTTTGTCTCAGTTGTTGTTTTCTTTAGTTCGTTGACGTGAGAAGCGTTTTGCACTTCGCTCTCACCGCGACCCTCGGCGCACATAACCGATTTGCTCAGCGCTCGACTCGAGCGATAAAACATCACTAAAAATCCTTCAGAAAAAATTTTTTCCTGCAGTGTTCGGTGACTCCAGATCCCGTCGATGTTTTTAATATTTATTTTCCATAAGAAATGTATAATAACGTGGTTAAAATCCATGTTTTAGTCACATCCCCAAGTCCCCAGGCCCCCTAGTCACATTTTGAACAGAAATGTACATTATCTGTATCTACTGAAAGTCACAGAAAGAGCATTAGTAGGTTCTCCCTTTTCCCCCTGTATGTTTGATAATTCTGTAACTCTGACTGAGAAGATTCATCTCCAAGTTCATTCCTGTTACCCACATTTATTCTTAATTCTTATTAGTTTATTTTTTGCTCAACGCTCGACTTAGATAAAACATCATTAAAGTTAAACAACACGAACATCCTAAGTTTCTAATCTGACTTTTTATTTTATTAAAAAACTAGTATTACTGATTTTCAGCAGTTTCATTCTACAGTACAGTCACACATCAGCTCTGATCTACAGTCGTTGTCGATTGTTAAATCCTGCGCTGTGTGTCGTTGCAGGAGTCTCTGTCCTTGTGTGATCAATCCTGCAGAAGGATCACCAGAGCTGGAGCAGTTAATTCAGATCAACAGAGCATATCGGGTATGAAACATGGACGCCAGTTAATCTTGTATCTGGTTGTAATATGTTTTACATACAGTTAAAACAGTTAAAATAATAAAAAAAACACATTTAACAGAATGTTTTATTGTAAACTGTAGAACTAAATGTGTCCTCACGCTCATGTTGTTGTATGTTGATGCTGTATGTGTGTGTGTGTGTGTGTGTGTGTGTGTGTGTGTGTGCTTCTCAGAATGCAACAAGAAGCCTGGTGGATTCTGGTCGATATAACACCCGTCCTGACTTCACCGTACTCAGGCAGCCATTTTTCACAAACGTGTCCTTCCCTGTTCTACCGGTACACATAATGCTCACTCATTCTCTTTGTGCCCACATAAATAGGGTTAGTTTGACTGCATAAACCGAAGAATTTAAACAGACGCTTTTATCCAAAGCAACCAGGGTGGCAAGGTAGCGCAGCGGGTAGCGCTGTCACCTCACAGCAAGAAGGGTTTAGGTTATATTCTCTGTGTGGAGTTTGCATGTGCGCCCTGTGTCTGTGGGTTTTCTCCCACAGTCCAAAGACATGCAGTTCGACCAATTGGAGCTTCTAGAAATTGCCCTAAATGTGACTGTTTTTAACCGAGCAATGGTGGGGCTTGAACTATCGACCTTCTGATTATTAGTACCTTAACTGCTGAGCTATAGCTGCCCAAGTTTAAATACTGAAGGGGTTGTGATGAAGCTAAAAAAAAACTCACGGCTTTCATTAACTTACATTTTATTCCATTATCATGTTTTAACACTGCTTTATCCTGGTCAGGATTGCAGTGGGTCCAGCTTACTTGTACACACTAGGAATAATGCAGTAACACACACCAGAAAGGATGCCAATCCGTCACGGGGCCTATACAAAGCCATTAATGTCTGTATGTAGGTGCCCGAGTAGCCGGTAGCTCCTGGAGATTTGAACCCTGACCCCCAGCAGTAGTGGGCTAGCATAATTGACCACTGTGCCACCTGAGCACCTCCAGACATGAACTTTATATTAGTTATAGTAATTCTGTTTTAAGAGTTAAGGCGTCAATAAGGACACACTTCAGTTAATGCACTGTGCATCTTCTGGTGTTTTTCACTCTTTTAGAATGGCAAACCTGATCGTTCCTACTTCGCCGCAGACTGTTTTCATCTCAGTCAGAAATCCCACTCTCTGATGGCTAAAGCTCTCTGGAACAACATGGTGGGTCACAAAGAAATGGATTTAGTTGTTAAGTTAAAGCTTTGTTGGTTGTGCCGAATTATTCTAGCAGCTTTTCTTTTTATTATTACAGCAATAGCTTAGTTAGGACCAGCGGGGTGTTGATATTTAACTATGATTCAGTGTAATCAGTTATTAAATGTGTATAGATGTGTGTTATAATGTGTGTTAGATATAAGCAGACACCAATACTGTATATACTATGTGGACAAAAGTATTGGGACACCCTTTCTAATTTTTACATGTGTTTCAGCCACAACACTTAATAACAGGTATAATGAATCAATTATATCAAGGAAATTATGCGCTTCCAATATTCAGCAACAGTTTAGGGAAGTCCCTTTCCTGTTCCAGCATGAGTGAGCTCTATAGAGACACGAAGAAACTCCAGTGTCCTGCACAGAGCCCTGATCTCGGCCCTAATAAACAGTTCTGGAATGAACTGATCAATCAGTGCACAGTTTTTGAGTCCGAGTCAAGTCACGAGTCAATATAATCTACACAAAACATATATTATAAATGTAGCGTAAAAATAAAGAAATAATCTGTAAGTTCAGATAAAAACAACAACAGATTAGCGAGTGTATTTAGCCGTTTTACTTCGTGTCTTTACTTTCCTCCTCATCGTGTAAATGAAAGTAATTTCTGTAACAAGAAGGTTCCAGTTAAAAGCTTCAACTGATACGTTTTGTTTTCATTACAGAACAAAAGCGCTCGATAAATCACGGCACAGCGGCCAAAATCCCAAACACAGCAAAAACCATCATAACCGCTGCTTACCTTAGCTTCTGTTCTTCCAGATGCTATTACATTTATAAGCGTGCGTCCCATTAGGAACAGAATCCGTTATTTTGTAAATGTGCTTATAATTAAAAACCTCCAAACTTTTCCCGGTCGTGAAGTAAAACAGGAAGTGGTTAGAAAGCCGATCGAGCGTTTCATTACCACGTCATCTGTGTGACGCAAACTGAATAAATGCAAATAACAGCATTTCTTACTAACAATTACAATCAGAAGCTCTGATTGGTTCAGAAAGCGTCTTTCAACCATTAGCGCCGATTCTGTAGGAGCGTTCCATTCACCCCGTTCGTTCCTGTGAAGTGCACTACGTAGGGTATTCCACCATTTTAAGTGAGATTCCAATCCAAAGGTATCAAAATATGTGCGGACATGCATGTGTGCAAAGATCACACAGAGGTCACTCTGTTTTAGTACTGTTTGTTTTTAAAATGGGATTTCCAACAAGCTCAAGGTCAGGTGTCCAAAGACTTTTGGTCATATAGTGTAAGGCTAAAGAAAATCCCAATTCATTATCATTACAGATCCTGTTTATTCTATTTCTTGTTTCAGATTGAGCCTGTGAACAGTAAAACCACCTCTGTGGATTTTAATGAGGGCGTGTCCATGAAATGCCCCACTGCTGTAAGTGCTGTAATACGGTCATACTATTAATATTCCACCTGATTCTTTTATACTGAATCATTTCTAAATGTGTGATATTTTATTTTATAGAGCAGCCCTTATTTGTTCACATATGAAAACAGTGTACCAGCCACGGCTACACCTCCGATCCCGGTGAGAATCGATCACCCACATCTTCCAGCTCTTTCACTCTGTAATCTCCACATGTAGAAGGATCACCAGGCCTGATGAGAGGTTCCATTACTGTATTTCAGCTCTTTATTCTCTGTTTTTTATACAGAACTGGGGTAGCGACTTCTCCTGCGTGCACACATCACCATCAGATACCATACCTGCATCAGGTGAATGAAAGACTGTTACATTCATATGTACCAACCGCTTTGTCCTGGTCAGGGTCGCACTGGGTCTGGTGCCACCAGGTAACACTGGCCAGTCCATCACTCACATACACATATTAATTTAGAGATGGAAACAGACGTAGTCAATGGACAGATATGCAGACTGGGGAGAACATACCACAGACGCCTATGTCACCGTATAATATGTATACACTGATCAGCCATAACATTAAAACCACCTCCTTGTTTCTAAACTCACTGTCCATTTTATCAGCTACACTTACCATATAGAAGCACTTTGTAGTTCTACAATTACTGACTGTAATCCATCTGTTTCTCTGCATGCTTCTTCAATGGTCGGGACCCCCACAGGACCCCCACAGAGCAGGTATTATTTAGGTGGTGGATCATTCTCAGCACTGCAGTGACACTGCCATGGTGGTGGTGTGTTAGTGTGTGTTGTGCTGGTATGAGTGGATCAGGCACAGCAGCGCTGCTGGAGTTTTTAAACACCTCACTGTCACTGCTGGACTGACAATAGTCCACCAACCAAAAACATCCAGCCAACAGCTCCCCGTGGGCACCGTCCTGTGACCACTGATGAAGGTCTAGAAGATGACCGACTCAAACAGCAGCAATAGATGAGCGATCGTCTCTGACTTTACATCTACAAGGTGGACCGACTAGGTAGGAGGGACTAACAGAGTGGACAGTGAGTGGACACGGTGTTTAAAAACTCCAGCAGCGCTGCTGTGTCTGATCCACTCATACCAGCACAACACACACTAACACACCACCACCATGTCAGTGTCACTGCAGTGCTGAGAATCATCCACCACCTAAATAATACCTGCTCTGTGGTGGTCTGTGGGGGTCCTGACCATTGAAGAAGTATGTAGAGAAACAGATGGACTACAGTTAATAATTGTAGAACTACAAAGTGCTTCTATATGGTAAGTGGAGCTGATAAAATGGACAGTGTGTGCAGAAACAAGGAGGTGGTTTTAATGTTATGGCTGATCAGTTTTGGTCACCGTGGAATAGAATCTGTTTGGAATATTATAAATATAATAATGCCAATTTAGCTCCAATTTTGGTTCCTTGTGGTGTCTTAATGTCTGTATTAGTTCAGTAACGGACTCTCTCTCTCTCTCTCTCTCTCTCTCTCTCTCTCTCTCTCTCTCTCTCTCAGTTCACAGGTTGCGACCGGGTGACATTAACGTTGTTGCTGCTTTAGGAGACTCTATTACTGTAAGTGTGCTTAGTGACATAAGAGCCAGAGCTTTACGTTGGTCTCATTATAAACATGATTATGTTATGATATGAGTATTCACACACTGCTCCTGGATTTCTATCAGGCTGGCTTTGGAGCGAAGGCCGAAAACCTCCTGGAGCTGCCTAACGAGGAAAGAGGGGTGTCCTGGAGGTGAAAAGGAGCTTTTTAAGCCAGATTCAACAGTGTATTGCTGATTGTGTGAACAGGATATTTAAGTATGAGTGCATGAGATCAGAACTAATATCAGACTGGGTTACGCTAATGCAAGTGCATTGCATGGTTTCTAATCCTCAGTCCTGAAGACCCCACAGTCCTGCAGATTTCCTAGCTTTGCTCCCAGCACCTGATCCAGCTCACAAAGGATGGATACACTATAAACCGTGGGCATTTATATGATTCCCTTAACTAAAACAGCCCTGTTTCACTGGGTAGGCTTTCCCCAAGGATTTGGACCATGCCTATTTACTCAAAATAAAAGCCTTGGTGTTAGACTTCCTAACATCTTCCTAAAGGTGTTTAACTGGGATGAGGTCAGGGCTCGGTACTAACCACTGGAGTCTTTATGGACCTTGTGTTGTGCCTTGTGTCTTGCTGTAAAGGGAAAGGGCCTTCCCCAAACTGCTGCCACAAATTTGGAATCATATAATGTGTTTTTAATCATTGATTTTGCACCATTAGCGACATACAGTACTGTGACAGTATATTGTCCAAGCAATTGAGGGCTAAGGGCCTTTCTCAAGGGCCCAACAGTGGCAACCTGGCAGTGATGGGGCTGGAACCAGCGACCTTTCGATTACCAGTTCAGTACCTTAATCACTAGGCTACAACTGAACTTAGTAGGGCATTAGTATGGAACGGTGACTGCTTACCAATCCAAACTACACTATAAGGCCAAAAGTATTTGGACACTTGATCATGAGCTTGTTGTACGTATCATTTCAAAAACAGACTGTACTAAAATAAAACAGCAGCAGTTTGAGGTATGTCTGTGGGAATTTGTGCCCATTCAGTCAAACAGTGACAGCATTTGTATGGCTGGGCACTGAAGTGGATTTTCCGGTTCATCCCAGAGCTGTTGAGTGGGACTGAGGTCAGGGCTCTGTGCAGGACACTAGAGCTTCTCTTCATGTCTTTATAGAGCTTGTTTTGTGCACAGGACCTTCCCTAGACTGTTGTTGCAAAGTTGGAAGCACATAATTTCCTTTAAATAACTGATTTATTACACCTGTTAGCAACTCTTGTGGCTGAAACACGTGAATCTATCTTCTCTCTTCTCTTATTTTCTCTTTTTAACGCTTGTTGTGATTTGATTGACAGCATTGGGGGTGATGAAACTCTGGAGACTGTCACCACAATACCAAGTGAGTGTTTACTTAGAACGTCCTAAATTCTGCATGTCTGGTGTTATTTTATCAGTAATAAGTTCCAACTTTGGACTGTGGGAGGAAACCGGAGCACCTGGAGGAAACCCACACGCACACGGGGAGAACATGCAGACTTCACACAACCAGGACCCAGACTGAACCCTTGGGAATCGAACCCAGGATCCACCGAGCCAATGTGCCGCCCGCTTAAACGGCCAGTATCAACTAAATTTTAGGGCCTAGTGGACTAGTGATTGGAAGGTTGATGCTTCTAGCCCCACCAAGTTCCAACTGTGTAATGTTGGAGGAAACCGGAGCACCCGGAGGAAACCCACACACACTCATAAGTCGCTTTGGATAAAGGTGTCTACTAACTGTACATGTAAATAAACTATATGAATGCTCTTGGGGGTGGACGCTGTTATACATGCTTATAGCAATTAACACAAGAATCGTTTGTTCTCATGCAGACATCTTGAAGAATTTCAACCCACATGTGTTTGGCTTCTCGAAGGGGCGTGGCAAGAGGCCCAACGGCTTCAACATGGCAGTGAGTGGCGCCAAAGCCAGGTAATACAAGTTCATATATAATATCACCTCGTTTAGACACAGATTAGTTCAAATGCACTGAGCTGTTGGGTTTTTGTGTGTGTGTGTGTGTGTGTGTGTGTGTATGTGTGTGTGTGTGTGATGGACAGAGATATACCTGGGCAGGTGAGAGATCTGGTGAAGGAGTTAAAGAACAGCACAGTAAGCTTCAACTTCAGTTCCAATCAGTTAAAACATCTGGATTCTGGATTCTGATGCATTTTACCAATCGTCTGCGTTCCTTCTCTGTCTGTTAGAACGTGGACTTTGAGAAGGACTGGAAGTTGGTGACTCTGTTTATAGGCGGTAATGATCTGTGCCAGTATTGTGAAGATCAGGTGAGTGTGAATAGATATACACCGATCAGCCATACCATTAAAACCACCTCCTTGTTTCTACACTCACTGTCCATTTTATCAGCTCCACTTACCATATAGGAGCACTTTGTAGTTCTACAATTACTGACTGTAGTCCATCTGTTTCTCTACATGCTTTGTTACCCCCTTTCACCCTGTTCTTCAATGGTCAGGACCCCCACAGGACCACCACAGAGCAGCTATTATTTAGGTGGTGGATGATTCTCAGCACTGCAGTGACACTGACATGGTGGTGGTGTGTTAGTGTGTGTTGTGCTGGTATGAGTGGATCAGACACAGCAGCGCTGCTGGAGTTTTTAAACACCGTGTCCACTCACTGTCCACTCTATTAGACACTCCTACCTAGTCGGTCCACCTTGTAGATGTAAAGTCAGAGACGATCGCTTATCTATTGCTGCTGTTTGAGTCGGTCATCTTCTAGATCTTCATCAGTGGTCACAGGACGCTGCCCACAGGGCGCTGTCGGCTGGATATTTTTGTTTGGTGGATGATTCTCAATCCAGCAGTGACAGTGAGGTGTTTAAAAACTCCAGCAGCGCTGCTGTGTCTGATCAACACACACTAACACACCACCACCATGTCAGTGTCACTGCAGTGCTGAGAATCATCCACCACCTAAATAATACCTGCTCTGTGGTGGTCCTGTGGGGGTCCTGACCATTGAAGAACAGCATGAAAGGGGGTAACAAAGCATGTAGAGAAACAGATGGACTACAGTCAGTAATTGTAGAACTACAAAGTGCTCCTATATGGTAAGTGGAGCTGATAAAATGGACAGTGAGTGTAGAAACAAGGAGGTGGTTTTAATGTTATGGCTGATCAGTGTAAGATATAGATATTAGAGTTTCTATAGAAGTGCAGTAATACAGAAGTGTGTGTGTTCCATTCCAGACCTCCCTCTCACCTAAGAAGTATATTGGACACATCAGGGATGCTCTGGACATCCTGTATCATGAGGTACGTATAAATAAAACACTCACAGCAAGAGGTGACAGTGGGTTCGATCCCCAGGTGGGGCGGTCCGGGTCCTTTCTGTGCGTAGTTTGCATGTTCTCCCTGTGTCTGCTTGGGTTTCCACCGGGAGCTCCGGTTTCCTCCCACAGTCCAAAAACATGCAGTCAGGTTAATTGGAGACACTGAATTACCCTATAGGTGAATGTGTGTGTGTGTGTGCCATGCGATGGACTGGCGCCCCGTCCAGGGTGTTACTGAGTGCCTTGCACCCATTGAAAAGCTGGGATAGGCTCCAGCGCCCCCCTGCAACCCTAATTGGATAAGTGGTTAAGAAAGTGAGTGAGTAAATTTTGCTTGGTGAATTGTACCCACCATGACCAAGATTAGAGTAAAGTGTGTGTGTGTGTGTGTGTGTGTGTGTGTGTGTGTGTGTGTGTGTGTGTTAATGTCTAGGTCCCCAGGGTGCTGGTCAATTTTGTTGAGATCCTACAGATCGAGGACTTGCGTAAAATCAAATCAAACATGACCGGGTGCGCTCTGCTACAGTCGTGAGTAATCCGCTATATAATCCGCTATATAATCCGCTATATAATCCACTATATAATCCGCTATATAATCCACTATATAATCCACTATATAATCCACTATATAATCCGCTATATAATCCGCTATATAATCCGCTATATAATCCACTATATAATCCGCTATATAAACCACTATATAATCCACTATATAATCCTTTATATAATCCGCTATATAATCCACTATATAATCCACTATATAATCCGCTAAATAATCTACTATATAGTCCACTATATAATCCGCTATATAATCCGCTATATAATCCACTATATAATCCTTTATATAATCCGCTATATAATCCACTATATAATCCACTATATAATCCACTATATAATCCTTTATATAATCCGCTATATAATCTACTATATAGTCCACTATATAATACGCTATATAATCCACTATATAATCCACTATATAGTCCACTATATAATCCGCTATATAATCCACTATATAATCCACTATATAATCCTTTATATGATCCGCTATATAATCCGCTATATAAACCACTATATAATCCGCTATATAATCCACCATATAATCCACTATATAATCCTTTATATAATCCGCTATATAATCCACTATATAATCCGCTATATAATCCACTATATAATCCTTTATATGATCCGCTATATAAACCACTATATAATCCGCTATATAATCCACTATATAATCCACTATATAATCCGCTATATAAACCACTATATAATCCACTATATAATCCTTTATATAATCCGCTATATAAACCACTATATAATCCGCTATATAATCCACTATATAATCCGCTATATAATCCACTATATAATCCTTTATATAATCCGCTATATAATCCACTATATAATCCACTATATAATCCACTATATAATCCTTTATATAATCCGCTATATAAGCCACTATATAATCCGCTATATAATCCACTATATAATCCGCTATATAATCCGCTATATAAACCACTATATAATCCACTATATAATCCACTATATAATCCACTATATAATCCTTTATATAATCCGCTATATAAGCCACTATATAATCCGCTATATAATCCACTATATAATTCACTATATAATCCGCTATATAATCTGCTATATAAGCCACTATATAATCCACTATATAATCCACTATATAATCCACTATATAATACGCTATATAATACGCTATATAAGCCACTATATAATCCTTTATATAATCCGCTAAATAAGCCACTATATAATCCACTATATAATCCTTTATATAATCCACTATATAATCCATTATATAATCCACTATATAATCCACTATATAATCCATTATATAATCCACTATATAATCCTTTATATAATCCGCTATATAATCCACTATATAATCCTTTATATAATCCGCTTTATAATCCACTATATAATCCTTTATATAATCCACTATATAAACCACTATATAATCCACTATATAATCCTTTATATAATCTGCTATATAATCCACTATATAATCATTTATATAATCCACTATATAATCCGCTATATAATCCTTTATATAATCCACTATATAATCCACTATATAATCCGCTATATAAACCACTATATAATCCACTATATAATCCTTTATATAATCCGCTATATAATCCACTATATAATCCTTTATATAATCCGCTATATAATCCATTATATAATCCTTTATATAAACCACTATATAATCCACTATATAATCCTTTATATAATCCGCTATATAATCCACTATATAATCCTTTATATAATCCGCTATATAATCCATTATATAATCCTTTATATAAACCACTATATAATCCACTATATAATCCTTTATATAATCCGCTATATAATCCACTATATAATCCTTTATATAATCCGCTATATAATCCATTATATAATCCTTTATATAAACCACTATATAATCCACTATATAATCCTTTATATAATCCGCTATATAATCCACTATATAATCCTTTATATAATCCGCTATATAATCCATTATATAATCCACTATATTATCCGCTATATAATCCACTATATAATCCTGTATATAATCCTTTATATAATCCACTATATAATCCGCTATATAATCCGCTATATAATACGCTATATAAACCACTATATAATCCACTATATAATCCTTTATATAATCCGCTATATAATCCGCTATATAATCTGCTATATAATCCACTATATAGTCCGCTATATAATCCACTATATAATCCACTATATAATCATTTATATAATCCACTATATAATCCGCTATATAATCCACTATATAATCCACTATATAATCCTTTATATAATCCACTATTTTATCCACTATATAATCCGCTATATAATCCGCTATATAATCCGCTATATAATCCGCTATATAATCCACTATATAATCATTTATATAATCCACTATATAATCCACTATATAATCCTTTATATAATCCGCTATATAATCCACTATATAATCATTTATATAATCCACTATATAATCCACTATATAATCCTTTATATGATCCGCTATATAATCCATTATATAATCCACTTTATAATTTGCTATATAATCCACTATATAATCTTTTATATAATCCTTTATATAATCCTTTATATAATCCACTATATAATCCACTATATAATCCGCTATATAATCCACTATATAATCCACTATATAATCCACTATGTAATCCGCTATATTCAGAGATATGATGGCAGAATGTTAATGGCAGAATCATGTGACCGTGTGCGTTTGTGTGTCGAAGGAATATTTGTCCGTGTTTTCTACGTCCTGAGGAGAACTCAGAGGAACTCTCCCAGATGAAGAGGGTCAATCGAGAGATCCAGGTGCGCAGCGTATCGATCGGTAATTTTGTACCGTGGTATTAGAACATGCTTGTGGTTATTACACAGTCGTGTTGTGTTGTGATTGTGACAGACGGAGACGGAAAGGTTGGCGTTCGGAGGACGATATGGGGGCAGAGAAGACTTCGCTGTAGTTCTGCAGCCTTTCTTCCAAAACACTGCAGTTCCAATGGGAGCGGTGAGTGTCTCACGTTCTGTCAACCATTTTATCAGCTCCACTTACCATATAGAAGCACTTTGTAGTTCTACAATTACTGACTGTAGTCCATCTGTTTCTCTACATGCTTTGTTACCCTTTTTCACCCTGTTCTTTAATGGTCAGGACCCCCACAGGACCACCACAGAGCAGCTATTATTTAGGTGGTGGATCATTCTCAGCACTGCAGTGACACTGACATGGTGGTGGTGTGTTAGTGTGTGTTGTGCTTGTATGAGTGGATCAGACACAGCAGCGCTGCTGGAGTTTTTAAATACCGTGTCCACTCACTGTCCACTCTATTAGACGCTCCTACCTAGTCGGTCCACCTTGTAGATGTAAAGTCAGAGACGATCGCTCATCTATTGCTGCTGTTTGAGTCGGTCATCTTCTAGACCTTCATCAGTGGTCACAGGATGCTGCCCACGAGGTGCTGTTGGCTGGATATTTTTGGTTGGTGGACTATTCTCAGTCCAGCAGTGACAGTGAGGTGTGTCTGATCCACTCATACCAGCACAACACACACTAACACACCACCACCATGTCAGTGTCACTGCAGTGCTGAGAATGATCCACTACCTAAATAATACCTGCTCTGTGGGGGTCCTGTGGGGGTCCTGACCATTGAAGACCAGCATGAGAGGGGGCTAACAAAGCATGTAGAGAAACAGATGGACTACAGTCAGTAATTGTAGAACTACAAAGTGCTTCTATATGGTAAGTGGAGCTGATAAAATGGACAGTGAGTGTAGAAACAAGGAGGTGGTTTTAATGTTATGGTTGATACTTTACTTTCGACGGCTGCAGCTATGGGATGCACTGCAGTCAGCATGACTCTAGATACCTGTGACGACCTACCAGGACCGTCTAGCTGCTGTCCGTGCTATTCAGTCCAGTCTGAGATAAAGTCCGTAGTGAGTTCTTGACATTTTGGTGCAAATAAGCCAGGGACCTGTCACATCTAGCAGGAGCAGCATTGCTGGCACAGCAGACTCCGGATATTAGCTGGTGCTCAGAATAATGTGACTCGACAGTGTACGTTGACGTTGACCAAGACCAATCTAGAAGACATGAGGGCTAGCACATGCTTCCCCCAAAACATGTCCAGTGGTGGGTGGAGAAGCCTACTGTCATAAAAATACTCATACAGACCCCAGGCTCCAAACCCACCACAGTTATCAACATTATTAATATTAATTAAGAATAAATGACATGACGAGCCAATCAGAACGCACCGATCTTCTCATCAGAGTTCAGGTGGAGTAACGTGAGCGTTTATCTGCTGCAGGACCGACAGCCGGACCTGAGCTTCTTCTCCGTGGACTGTTTCCACTTCACCGAGCGCAGCCATGCTGAGATGGGCATCGCTCTCTGGAACAATATGGTGACACACACACACACACACACACACACACACACATAACACATTCAGTGCCACTTAAATTACACAACACCCCTCTAACAACCTGAAAATATCCACAAGGAAAAGATTGATGCCTCCAGACATCAATACTGTCACAATCTTGCTGTAATTCACCCTCGTGTCATGTTTAATACACAGACATGTAGAAATAATGATTCCATACAGAGTTTCAGCTCAAATAATTCTCTCAGGATTTAATAATAGTGTTTTTTTACAGACCATGTTATTATCTGATGAATAGTCGGCTTTATATTGTCCTTTAATGCACCTTTAATTTCACTTCTATTTTTTTACTCTGTGCCAGTTGGAGCCGGTGGGAAGCAAGCAGACCTACAACAACTTCACGCATGACCGCAGCAGGATGAGCTGCCCCTCCGAGGTGTGATACATTCACTGACTGAGACGTTCATAATGAGTTCTGTAAACAAAAAACTGTTTCTACACAACACCTACACCTTTTTAATGGGAGAGCAGCCTCTGATTACTCAGCCATGCTGTCGTAACACATGCAGAAGGTGGCTTGGTGTCATTATGATGAAGTAAACATGTGTGAACTTTATTTATTAACAGCATTTTGTAAAAGCATTCCTGACCTTTTACACGATTCCATCTGAGTAATCGAAGGTCACAGCCATCACTGGTGCTTTTTGGCTTTGACCTTTATACAAATGTTTTATTTAATAATATTATGCACTGTAGATGGTAAAATAACTAACATTATCGTTATAGGCCACTATATAATATATTAACTGTTGGATTATTATTAACATGGCTTCTTGTCACTTTGATTAGATAGATAGATAGATAGATAGATAGATAGATAGATAGATAGATAGATAGATAGATAGATAGATAGATAGATAGATAGATAGACGGGCAGACGGATGGATGGACAGATGAACAGATAGACAGACGGATGAATGGATGGATGGATGGATGGATAGACAGACAGCGGACAGGATTAATAATAAATAATAATAATACATTTTATTTATATAGCGCTTTTCAAGATACTCAAAGACGCTTTACATAAGACAAATAATCAAAACAAATACGTACATACACCATACAAATCATAGTACAAAATCAAAATAGTACATCAACATCAAGAATAATTAAGATAAAAACAAAGAGAGCAGCATAAGACAGTTCATTAAAAATTTGCAAAATTATGAGAGAGAACAACAAATATAGAACAATTTCTTAAAATTAGACAGAAACAGGACAGATTCACATGCAATCAGGAAACTGAAAACTTTACAAGTTTTAGGATCTAGGACTTCACATTTCTGTCGTGATCTAAGTATAAAAACTATTAAAAAGAATAGCAAAAATAAAAGCATTTATTTCGTGTTGTTACAAGTTAAATGCCATTTTGAATAGATGAGTTTTGAGAAGTGACTTGAATTTGGACAGGTCAGGACAATCTCGTAGGTGTTTGGGGAGAGCATTCCATAAAGATGGAGCAGCTATGGAAAAGGCCCTGTCACCCCAGGTCCGGTGCTTGGTCCTAGAGGGTATGGACAGTAGGTTAGCCTCAGAAGAGCGAAGGCTACGGGAGGGAATGTGCTGATGGAGCAGGTCGGTGAGGTAGGATGGGGCCTGATTATGGAGAGCTTTGTGAGTGAATAGAAGAATTTTGAATTGAATGCGTTGAGCAACGGGAAGCCAATGAAGTTTTTGGAGAACAGGTGTAATATGATCACGGGAGCGAGTATGAGTAAGGAGGCGAGCAGCTGAATTCTGGATATACTGAATTTTTTTTAGGATTTTGTTAGATGTACCATAAAGGATGCTATTGCAATAATCAATTCTGGATGTAATAAAAGCATGAATCAAGGTTTCGGCGGCAGAAAAGGAGAGTGATGGACGTAGACGTGCTATGATTTTTTAGATGAAAGAAAGCAGTTTTGGTGATGTGATTTACATGGCGGTCAAAAGAGAGGTTGCTATCAAAAATTACACCAAGATTTCGGATGTTAGAAGACGGAGACAAAGTGTTATTATCAATGGTAATTTGAAAATTTTTTGTGGTTTTTGCCAGGGTTGTAGGACCTACGATGATCATATCAGATTTTTCACAGTTTAATTTGAGGAAAAGGGCCTTGCTCAAGGACCCAACAGTGGCTGCATAGCAGAGCCTGGATTTGAACCGCCAATCTTCCGGTTGATAGCCCAAAGCTCTACCCACTAGGCTACCACTGTCTGATAGACAGACAGACGGATGGATAGATAGATGGATAGACAGACGGATGAATGGATGAATGAATAGATAGACAGATGGATGGATAGATAGATGGATAGACAGACGGATGAATGGATGAATGGATGAATGAATAGATAGACAGATGGATGGATAGATGGATTGATGAATGGATGGATGGATGGATGGATGGATGGATAGATGGATGGATGGATGGATTGACAGACAGATGGATGGATAGATGAATGAATAGATGGATGGATGGAAGGATGTATAAGTGAGGAAACAGGTGAATATAATAAACTCCGTCTCCACGTCTCATTTCTCTGTGTTTCCTCAGGATCGTCCCTTCATCTTCACATTAGCAAACAGTTTCAACATTGAACCAACCAAAACCACCCAACCACCACCACCGACGACGACCTCTCATCCCCCCGCTGCGCCCCGAGGATCGGTGGAATTCTGGGCGGCGGCCCTGTTAGCGATCGCTGGCACTGTGGTCGGTGCCACCGTCACCTGGCTCATCCTGTCCTGCCGACACGAGAGGAAGAAAAACGAGAAACTGCGATTAGTAATGATACAGGGCTACGAACAAAAGTTATGAACAAGACTGAGCAGCACTGAGCAGCACTCGACCCTCAAATGCTTGAATGTATTCAGACACAGTTTAAGTTGCTCTGTATAAAAGTGTCTGTGAAATAAGGCATAAAAATGTAGAAGAAATAAGATCAGGATACACGTTTAACATGTTTACCGTTATGAGATGCAGCTGAAGGTGGTTGCAGCTGTTTATTTACCTATAAAGTGACAGAAATCATGTTGATTTATATTGTTTAATGTAAATGCACTAAAACCTTTGTCAGAAATAAAACAGACCTGCTTTTTGGCAGCATACAAGAGTCTTTTGTATTCATTTGTCTTGAAAGTACCAGGAGCTTAAAGGCTGCCATGCAAAACAGTCATTCCACAGTATTGTTGAGTGGAGGTTCTTAGGGATGGAAGATCACGAGCGTTCAGATTAAGCTCGCAGCCTCGTCCTTTACACACTGAAATTCCTCCTGATTCCTTGAACGGTTTAATGATATTCTGCACTGTAGAGGGAGAACATGCAAATCCCTTCCAATCTTTCTTTGAGGTTCATTGTTTTTAAACATTTTAATCATTTTCTCACACATTTGTGGACAAACTGGATCCTCTGATCATCTTTACTCATCAGAGACTCTCAGCCTTTCCTGGATGCTGCTTTTGTACCAAACCATGATCACAATCACCTGTTTGGAATCACATCATTATTTAGTTTTTTCACCTCATTACTCGCCCTAAATTGCCCCCGTCCCAACTTTTTTTGGAACGTGTTGCAGGCCTGAAATGCAGGAATGGATGTTTATTAATAAATGAAATGAAGTTGAGCAGTTTAAGTGTCAAAAACAACCTCATTAGTTTACATTAGATAAAGATATATGCAGCTGCACGGGACCATGGACGCATTAACAGGTTTCCCAAACATCCTTATGGGAAAAAATACCTCGAAACTCGAGTTTAAACGTCTTTAAAACTCGACGCCACTCCCAGAACCAACTGATGTCGAGTCTCAAGGTACCGCTGTAAATGAGTATTGCAGTATTTGCGCCCTCTAGTGGTGAGTGAGCGCATTTATAAATAATAACAGTCGCCCTCTGGCGGTCACTTAGGAATTGCAGCATTACAGTTTAGTGCAGAAGATGGCG